>NC_082695.1:76987076-77288661 GCF_949987515.2 Delphinus delphis | reverse complement strand
GAATTTCCCACCGTTGGGGATCATACTCTGTGCTTCTTGAAAGGCTTTTGAACAGGTTATGATGTTTACACTACAAGTATGCTGTCAGTCTTTCTGGCCTCTGTGCCACTTTATTCCAGGAGGTGGGAATGGGAAGCTGTGTTTACACTGAGTTTGTATTGCAAACGTCATCACCTTTGCTTTCTCTTAGCACATTAAATTTATCTTTAAAGCTTAAAAATTGTTCCTTCTTGATGCTCAAGATATAATGCTGGTCTTTCTGCTGAATTGATTTTGACAGTTCAGCCCAGGGTAAATTCCAAAAGCGTAAACAAGGGCAGATATGGAAATACTGATAAAGTCAAAGAAATACTAGATAAAATTGCCATTACAGGCACTGAGCATCTGAATACACATGAGCCTTGACTATCATCCTGAGACTTCTGGGGGAATTATTTTAGATTTTGCTACTTGACTGGCCACCAAAGCAGTGATACACAGTGAGATATGAGCTCATGAGCCTTAAGGCATCCTTCTCTAGTCCAGTGGATAAAGCATAGTTCTAGAATTGGGGATGATTCCAAAGGCCTGAATAGGTTTTCACGATACAAAGCAGATCAGGAGGCTCCCCAGCCAACATCATTCAGTGTGACTTTTCAAAGTCAGTTCACAAGCGTATCCTGCACAGAGGTATGCTAGTGGGAGCGCAGAATCTGATCAATCTTGACATGAATAGCGAAGTGTTAGCTCACAAACCAAAGAGACCTAGTTACAAGCTCCTTCTGCAGCACAGTTGTAGCTTACAAGTCATCCAAGCATGTGTTACCCCCCAGAATGGACTTGACAACAATCAAAGATTAAAACTGATGGGAAGGATGTTGGATTTTAGTGCACTGAGAGAATATCACTTTTTTAAAAAATGACTTATCCACTGGAGTAGAGATACTTTTTAGGAAGTACTCAACCTGGAAGTCATTTCCTCCAGGTAAACGAAGTGGTGACCTATATAATACCACTTACTCTTGTTCTGTACAGCAGAGAGACCTCCGGCCAAGAGGGCTCCAGAAAACAGGACATCCCTAGGTACTGAGAGCTGTAAATTAAAGGCCGGTGGAAAGGGCTTCAACATTTCAACTACATGCAGCAACTGAAGACTCATACTTAAAGCGTGACTTGGAGCAATTGCAGACCATGAAATGGAAGATTTTTTTGCAATTAGCAGTGAGAATAAGGTATAGAATGCAAAAGGGTGTGGGAACACAGAGCAGCATCGACAGGGAAGAGAACTGATGGAGCATAATGTAGAAACAGAGTAAGAAACAAAAGGGGAACTTGTAGGAACCAGAACAAAGACATTCCCATATTCTTATTTTTGTTGTTATAAGTTTTGAGAACCCCTTGGATACTTCCAAAAACATGTTGAGTGAAGGAAAGTCGACACAAATAAGTAAATGCCGAACAGTTCTCTTTCTTTGAAGTCCATAGGGATGGAAGTCAGAAAGTGGCTAGGCTTAGGGGTGGAAGAATTAACTGGAAATGGGCACAGGAGAACTTTATGAGAGGATGGGTACTTTCCATATCTTTACCTGGGTGTGGTTACACAGGGTGTATATGTGCATGTAAAAACCATGTAGCTGTACACTTAAAGTCTGTGCATTTAAAAACAAAGAGAGATATCTGACTGATGGATCCCACCATCACTTGGTCAGAGCCTTGGGTTGGAGTAAGTGTGATAGTTCACTGTAGGCATCTATTTGGCTCTACTGCAGTGCCCATATGTGTGGTCAAACTTAGCCTGGATGTTTCTGTGAGGTTGTTTTTGGATGAAATTAATATTTAGATCAGTGGACTTTGAGGAAAGCCCTTCATAATCTGGATATCATCCAATCATCTGAAGGACTAACTAGAGCAAAAGACTGACTTCCCTGAGCAAAAGGGAATTCTACAGCAGACAGCCTTCGGACTTGAACTGCAACACCCCTTCTTTCCTGAGTCTTCAGCATGATAGACTTCAGACTTGAGCTGTAGAATCAGCTGTCCCCTAGGCTTCCAGTCGACCGGCACACCCCGTAGATTTCAGACTTGCCAGAGTCCATGATCCTGTGAGCTAATTCCTTAAAATAAGTCTCTCTCTCTCTCTGTGTGTCTCTCTCTCTGTCTCTGTCTCTCTGTCTCTCTGTCTCTGTCTCTCTCTCTCTCTCTCTCTCTCTCTATATATATATGTATGTATATATAGACACACGTCCTATTGGCTCTGTTTCTCTGGAGCACTAGGTCAAGTGTCTTTATTGAATAATACTTGCATGAGGTCTGTTCCTACCCAGAGAGGCACACGTTCTACCCCTGCTTCTTAGGAATTAAACAAAATGAAGCCATCCCTGAGCATTTACCCCTGCACCCATTTGCATTTATCACATTGTGAGTCTCCATAAATATTAAAAAGGCACTCCCCGTTCAGGCCCTAAGTCAACTTCAAAAATACACGAGAGATTGAAGAGCGCTTACTGGCTAAGCACTGGTATTAGAATACATGGTATGTTAAACAAAGCTTATATTTAAGACATGTTTTGAAAAGTACTTTGGAAAGTACAGAGTCAATACTCTGCTCAGCTGTTTAAATACACCAAACTACACACGTACACACACACGCGCGCGCCAGAAGAGCCACCATTTGTAAAGTTTATTGTAAAGCTTAAAGCTTACTCAGGGAATAGAAAGAAAGGATCCCCACTTTCCAGTTTCACGGGCCCTAAATCTCCATCTGCGGCTTGATTAATGGAGGAGGTTTGGCACCACTCTGCCCTGCAGTCAAAGGTAAAGCACACTAATGATGACCAATAGGCAGAGAAAGACAGTGGGCAGGGGAGAGTCGGTGATACTTAGGTGAAGAGCTGAAAGCCATCCATCTCTTTTAACTCAGACTCTAAAACTGTGGTGAAAAGGATTTTGATTTCTCCTTTTGCTCACAGCTGAGAACTCACGGAAATGTTCTAGCTTTGTCTTGATATTTTGTATATTTAAGGAAAGAAAAGGAGAATTTTGAGCAACTGTGTTGTGTGTGTATGTGTGTGTATGTGTGTGTGTCTGTGGTGTGTGTGTGGTGTGTGTGTGTATGTGTGTGTATGTGTGTGTATGTGTGTGTGTCTATGGTGTGTGTGTGTGTCTGTGGTGTGTGTGTGTGTGTGTGTGTGTGTCTGTGGTGTGTGGGGCTGTGGTGTGTGGGGCTGTGGTTTGTGTGTGTGTGGTGTGCGTGTCTGTGGTGTGTGTGTGTGTGTGTGTGTATGTAGGGGAACTGGAGAACCCCCTCCATGTGTGTGTGCCTGGCTCCAAGCTTTGCAGGGACCTTGCCTGCCACTCTCATTCTCTGCTTCATTCATTCTTAGGTGCTTGCTTTTCCGCTAACCTTCCCCATGACTACAGTGAAAATAACCCAGGGTGACAGCTTGAGACCAGCAAGAAAGCTGGTATAGGCCCCCCAAAACAATTTATATTTTAGGCAAACTCGTCCCAGGGTACTTTTTGTCAGTTTTCTTTGTTCAAACCTCTGTTATTTCTGCTGGAAACCACTAGTGTCATAACTGTATTTTAAAAATGAAAACTAAGAAGATGAAATGGGTTTGGTGGGGGGTAGGAAGAAGGGAAAGCATGGCAGGAATGAAAAGAGCTTGACAAAACGAGCCTCGTGTTTTTCTTCAGTCTGTCAGAACTTGCTCCTGCTGCTGATGTAAATTGTAGTATGTTGGCTGGTGGCTCAGTCAGTCTTATGTATGGAAGTCCCTTAGATTGGCTGCCTGGATGACCAGCACTGGGTAGTCGGTGGCTTTAGTCAGGGAAATTTGATCCCCAAGCTAATATCTTCTTAGAGAACCTGCTTCCCTTTTGTAGGACTCTTCATGTCCCAAGAAACATGGTCTTGTATTAAAGCAGCATCCCCAGTGATATGTTTAGAGTCAGTGCATCCTTGAGGAAACACACTCTCATTGAGCTTGAGGCAGGACCATCCCCAGGACCACCACATCCTAGTTCATGTGTAGCCTGATTTGGAAGTAGATGAGGGAGAAGGGAAGGTATGTTAGTTTAGATTCCCACTGGTGACGTCAAGCCATCCCAAGTGGACGCTGATACATTTTTTTCTGAGAAATCAAGGGAAACTATGGGCTAAAAGCTTGTAATTCCCAGAAGTCCGTCCTATTTCCATCAAAATAAATGTTCGCTTCCCCCATTTTCCCCTGGATCAAAATGTACGGCAGTCTTGTTTGAATGGGGCCTTCCCACACCCAGTGATTTCACCATATAACCATTTCACACCCAATATTTCTCCGTAAATGCGGACAGCATGTGAAAGGGGAACCAGGATAGGAGGAAATTCAGTATCCAAATACATTTAAGCCATTAAAATGGGCTGTCTCATCAGCAGCAGAGGATTATTCAAATTATCAGGAACTGGTAAAGTTATTCCTTGTAGATTGTTATTCCACTGGTACAAATATGCTGTGGATTAAAACATGCCACTGAAGACTTAACTACATACAAGGAAAAACTAATTTGAAATTGTTACCTTACATTAACTTTATCAGCATTTCCCTTTTGCTCAAAAATGGAATTAAAAGATGACATCACTTAAAAAAATAGTTTACCGTCAAAAGAAATCTACTTGGGCAAGCTCTATGCTAAGAGCTGTGTGAAGAAAACTATAGATCCACCCCTTGCCTCTAGGAACATGTAATTTTACACAGATACACAGACTGAATCAAATCTGAACAAGACAGTAATAGAAGCACAAGCTTTAAAAGTACAGGTGCCCGGGGCCATTAAGCGAACAGAAAACAGGCCCTACACACCTCAAGAGAAGGCATCAACATATTACACAATAATAAAATAGTTGATATCCAAAATACCAATTCTGACTTCTCAAGAAAATATTAAATTATTATGTTCAGGATAATTTTTATTTTTTTTTATTTTTATTTTTTTTACGGTACGCGGGCCTCTCCCTGTTGTGGCCTCTCCCGTTGCAGAGCACAGGCTCCGGACGTGCAGGCTCAGCGGCCATGGCTCACGGGCCCAGCCGCTTCGCGGCATGTGGGATCTTCCCGGACTGGGGCACGAACCCGTGTCCCCTGCATCGGCAGGTGGACTCTCAACCACCAGGGAAGCCCCTATGTTCAGGATAATTTAAGAAAGTAGAGAATGTGTATAATTTACTATAAAATCTTTATTACTATAGAAAATGTTTAGGCAAAAATTTTAATTTTTTAATGTTAACACACATGTAACAAACATCTAGAAAAAATAATTTACATGTATATTTAATTATTTGACTTCGGTGGAACAGTGAGAAACTTATAACCGCTAAATATATCCCAGATCCATTGCTGATACCTTGTAGGCCAGTTAGGTAAAGGATCGCCTGATTCAAATGCTTTGATGATTCCCTGCAGAGGAAGCCAACTAAACACATGTAATAGTTAAACTTTCAATCTGCAAGTTTGAGAACTAAAGAGAAGTCATTTAATTCTTTGAGTAATAGCAATTATAAGATTAAGGGAGGAAAACAGAATATGTACAATAGAACATAATAGGTGAAAATGGGGGATGACAGAGAGGGGCAGGGTCTCCCAGGTTCTCTTGGGAACTATCAAGTGCATTTACTGATGAGTAGACCCTTAGGGGAGAGCAGATTCAGGCCAGGGCAGGTTGAGGCAGATGGTGGTGGAGAGGGCTTACGTTCATTTTCAGGCTTGCTCAGTTTGTAATGCTCTGGAAACATCCAGGTTGAGATGTAGAGTCAGCAGCATCAGAAACTCAGATGATAGATCTTGGCTGATGTAGACGAAAATGAATCCACAGTCAACCCATGAAAGAGGAGAAATTTTATTCAACTCAAATTTGAGTTTTATAACCCGGGAACAGAAACTCAGAAAGCTCTTAGAACTGTTGCACCTGTTAGAAGTCAAGGCACAATTATATAAGCTTTTCGAGACAAACGGCTGTATGTCAAATGTTGTAAGTGCCGTGTGACCCCTTATCAAGACAGAATGTTATCTTTAAGGAGTCGTCTTATTGATGCTAGGAGAACGTTGCTCTTTTTGGTTGAGCAGGAATTTCTGCCGATGGGGAAGGTCTGGTTGATGCATAATGCAGATATACAATGACATTGGGGGGAGAGAAGAAGTCAAAAGGCAAAGAATCATTTTTTGTTTAAATTTTACTTGTCATAAAATATGAATCTTATTTCACACTGAAGGTATACAGCTTAGCATATTAACTACTGTGGTATATGATAGATGAAAGAGTAATAAATGGTTAGATGGATGGACTGAAATATAGGTAGAGGGGGAATTCCCTAGAGGTCCCAAGGTTAGGATTTGGCGCTTTCACAGATGGGCCCTGGGTTGAATCCCTGGCCAGGGAACTAAGATCCCAAAAGCCGTGCAGCCAAAAAAAAAGAAAGAAAGAAAAGAAATATAGATAGAGGGATAGATGGAGAAAACAGAGGAATTAAAAGACAGAATGACAAAGAGACAGATGATCGCAGAGTGCACTGGTACTAAAAGCTGTGATGGAATGTTCTTGTCTGTTACACAGAACTACATATATATATATATATATATTATTCTAATTGATTCTAATTCTTCATTATACACAAGTTGTTTCTGATTGATGCTAGTATCCCACACCCTGTTTCTGATTCAAAATCCAGTTTTTAATTTGAGGAATACTAAATTTCTTTAAAAGAGGAAATGTTACATTATATGGGGAAAGGGCAATATTGACAAGGTTTATGAAACATCCATCCAGGCTTTTACTACTAATATGTCCATAGATTTAACTGGTCTCCCAGTTAAAACAGTTAAGTTTAGTCTTGTCACAAGGTTACTGAAATGACTTTACATCTCATTTTATCACTTTTTCTTCCTAATGGACTTTGTGGTTCAAAACATTTAGCTTCATGAACCAAGATTTGAACTTTTAATCACATTTGTTAATTGTGACCAAAATAGTTCAGAATAGAAATGCATTTGCCTAAGAGACTAGATTCAAATGATATTTCAAACGAACACACACACACACACGCACACACCCTCCAGTTTCCAAAGTAACCTAATGTTATATTGCTGTATCTGTGCAAATCTGATAAATCATTTACATTTACTCTTGATGAAAAGGGAGAGTGAAGTGGCAACATAATGTATTGGGTTAATAATCAGATTCCCTTGTACTTACATATCCCCCTGATTCCAAGAAGCTTTAAATACCTTAGAGATATTATCTCATTAATCCCTACAACATCAGTGTGAGATGGATGGCAAACAGTATGCTCTACTAGGTGCAGAAGAGATAGAGATGATGATTAAAATAATACATCGTGTTTGTAGAACATCCTGTGCTGAGGTGTTGACAACATTTTGCAGATGCTATCAAATGAATTGACTGATTTTCCTAAGAGATTGGCACCAGGCAATCAGTTTTCTTGATCAGAAAATCAGTTTTCTTCAGGTGAATATGGAAAATGAAAGCATATACAGTGACTCGTTCAATTTTACTGGTGGGGACATAGTCCAAAAGATTTTTTTTCTTCTTACGTGTGTATTTGGTGTTCTAAAAACCTTGATTATTATTGTTATTTATTTGATACTAAAAGTAGATAGATAGATAAATAGATAGGTAGATAGATAGGCAGGCAGATAGATGATAAGAGAGAGACAGAGACAGAGAGAAATAAAAAGGTGGCAAACCTAGAATTTCACTCCTAACCTGAACGTGTTGATAATTACAGTATCATGGTATCACGCCAGCTGCTGCTGATGAAAGAAAAGATGAAGGCTCTAAATTTAGTAATTTTCAGAAATTCTGATAGACTTCATTTCCAAAAGCTAATCCAAAGCTTTTTTGAGGTAGGCATAGAGGAAATGATAGAAATAGCAATGAATTTGAAGATTCAAATAACATTCCTATTATAAAGTTATGAATGCTTGAAGGCATAAAACTCCAGTGACTCCAGTGATTTTATTTAAGGGGACACAATAGTTTTTGGAATGGTTTCCTGGGCTTCCTCAGATAATGATAAAGTTGGAAGAAAGCAACCTCTTACTGTGACCTGGTGGATTTTGCTGTTACTCTGTACTCTGCTTTTATCTGAAAGAACCCAATAAAAAGAAAGCACTTTTGTGACCGCCTGGAGGGGTGGGATAGGGAGGGTGGGAGGGAGGGAGACACAAGAGAGAAGAGATATGGGAGCATATGTATATGTATAAGTGATTCACTTTGTTATAAAGCAGAAACTAACACACCATTGTAAAGCAGTTATACTCCAATAAAGATGTAAAAAAAAAAGAAAAAGAAAAAGAAAGCACTGTTGTCTTATGGTACAAAAGACCTGAATGAGGAAAAGGTTGGCACATTGAAGGAATATACAGACTATGTGACTGCAGTTCTTAGTGAAGTAGAATGGAATCAGATGAGAGCAGTGGGACCACTTAGGAACCAGGTTTTAAAGGGCTTTGGAGGCCTTGGAAAGAAATGGAGATATTTTTAAGTACAGTGGAAACAATTCGTGGAGCAGCAATTTGAGCAGAAGTTTGGTGTGATCTAACTTGCACTTAAAAATCACTCTGAATGTTTTGAGGATAAGGGATTGGAGGAATTCAAGACTGGGAACAGGGAGACCAATTAGGAGGCTACTTCAGTAGTTAAAGAGACCGATGAAAGAGCCTCTACAGGAATATTCAAGAGTGAGAGATTAAAGAGAATTGCCATTTATGTCAACCATGCTATTTTATTAACCAAGATATCTCACTCCCTAATTATGAGAGACCACAGAGGCCCTAAATTAAATGACAGAATAGTAGCAATTGCAGCACTTTTTTAAAAGCCACAAAAAATAAGTTATAAATATTGACTTTGTTATCATGGTAAGAGAAATAGAACAAGGTCAGGTTCCTTGTTTCTTATTGTTTCAATTCTTCACTGAAGCAGGTGAAACATGTGCAAGTGCGATTTGCTTCACACACAGCACAGAACCCATCATAACTAAAGACTTTCTACACCAGCTTCAGTCAGCTTCCCTGGATCATAGCAAAGGCAAAAACACATAAAAAATAGACAGATGACGGGAAAGGAATGGGCAATCCCCAAAGTATAAGCACTTCCCTTGCTTCATTGAAAGAAAATGGACACCAGTGAGCCTGTTCCCTGCGTGTTCACGCCATTAGCTAGGCTCCTCTCATTACCCACTGGTTAAATTTTAGGCATTTGAACGTGATAGCGAAAGGCATTTTCACTGTGCAGTCAGTGTTCTTTACAAATAGAGACATATACAAGGAAGCAGAAAGCTAAAGTTGTATTCTTGACGCTGATACTGGCTTTATAATCTAAACCAAGTTATTTGTCAGCTTCCACTTCATACATACCACTCCCACCCCCCAGCCAACTTAATTGATCATTAAATCAACTTAGTTACCTCCGCTAGAACATGTTGTACCATGTGATGAAATTTATATAATTAATGTAATTATTTACTTAACAGTATTACTTTTCAGTTTCATTCCAGACAGTAGTTGATATATTTTAAGCAGAATTAATAAGAACGTCTGTCCAATCTTAGAAATTTAAAATGCAATTAAGTAAAATAGAAAAGTACTGTTATTGTACACATATTAAAGTAAAATTTTCTGGGCTTCCCTGGTGGTGCAGTGGTTGAGAGTCCGCCTGCCGATGCAGGGGGCACGGGTTCGTGTCCCGGTCTGGGAAGATCCCACATGCCGCCGAGCGGGTAGGCCCGTGAGCCGTGGCCGCTGAGCCTGCGCATCCGGAGCCTGTGCTCCGCAACGGGAGAGGCCACAACAGTGAGAGGCCCGCGTACCGCAAAATAAATAAATAAATAAATAAAATTTTCTGAAAGAAATATATAATTTGGTTTGTAATCCACAATATCAATCGAAACGTCCCACAAGCCATCAGATTTGCAAAGTACAAGTTTAATATTTAAAGTATCAAATGAAAATGAAGGCAAATTTATTTCACTATCAACGAGATAGAATTATTTTAACTCAAGGAAGGGGTTGCTTTTATTTTCAAATATTTCTCTGTCCTCCATTAATTTTCTAACTCTTTAACCCTCATGTATTACAGACATAATTCTTCAAGGCAGACCAGGTTCTTTCCCAGGACTAAAAAGGAAGAGCTTGCAATATTCTGTATTAAAGGCTACAGAATGAAGCAGGGAAGAGGGCGTTTTTGTAACACCACTAACACCATCCTTCTTTCCTTAACTCTGATGTATTTTCCTGTGCTGCTGAACAATCTGTTACTCAGCATTGGCAAAGCTTTGCCTCAGCAGGAGTTGTCAAGTGCTAAGTGGTTTATAGATTTGAATGTTGAGATCTGCAAACAGTTGGGGTGGAAGGAGCAGGGTGGAGGGGGACCCAGATATGTTAATGCTTTCACTTTGGCTTGCCAAATATGCCTTTCATTTATAACTCAATGAATTATTTACTTTGGTTGAAATAAGCCATTCTTATTAAAGCACATCGGCTGATAATTATGAAATATGTAAGCAATGAAAAAATGTATTTCCAAACCAGTAAATAGAAATTCATCAATATCGGTAACAGCCAAGTTGAGACTACATCCCCTCTCTATTTTTATCTATGTTTGAAATACCCAAAATACACCTTATTATCTTGACGCATAGTAATGCACAACATAAAGGGTCTCTTAATAATCATGTTTAATTCACTATTCTTATTAAAATCTAATTAAAACTCTCCCAAAGGAGAACATTCTGAATTTAGTGAATAGGCTTATACAACCATTGAACTCTCATTATTACTAATGGGGTAAACTCAGAATATTTGGGGAATATCAAATGATTTAAATTTACATCTAGACAGCAATCATATGTTAAGTATAAAACTTCTTTAGAAGGACAAATTACAAATAAATATTTAGTTGTGGAAAAAATTCTAATCATCTCTTACACAAAACTTCAGTTTTTATATCTATTTCCATTGGATGTAATTTTTTAAGCTGCGAGAGTATAGCAATTACACATTGGAGGAATATCAGGAATAAGAGAGCTATTTTTCCCCAGTGGTTAAAGTAAAAAATTTAAGTGAATCTTATTTTTTTATATAGGCTGATACTGATTTTGGTCAGAAATAAAGCCACCTCAGCATAATTCAGTAGTTCTTTATGTATTCCCACAGGGCCGTCACTCATGAGGGCATTCAGCAAATATTGAGTTTATCGTGCACCTAGCACTGTATGGGAAGCTAGGCCACAAAACTGAGCAAACCAGACTAGGGTCCTGCCTGCTGCAGCTGACAGTCTAGTGGGTACTCCTGTTACCAGTCACCACTGGGGGGATATTCCTGGGATTATGGCCACGAAGCTTACGGTGTAGAGGGTACCTCAGTTTTAACATTTACCAGAGTATTTTGCTGCATAGTGAGTATGACTGTGTTCCCTCCATGGTACATTTTGCCTTGCTCAACTTGTTTCTCCAGCTCAAACAAAGTGCAGAATTTCGTGTGGAGGAGTGAACCCAGTTGTGTTCAGATGTGATGGCCACCATGTCAGCTTTGCTCAGCAGGGGTCAGCGCTGACCATTTCTCACTCCTTGATGCCCCACTGCCCTCTGCTCACACTTCAGTTACAGCATATGTTAGACTGTGTTGTAATCATTAGTTAATATCAATGTTTGGTTCTTAAGGAGAGGTGAGATCACAGACCCCTCGAGTTATGTATAAGAAAACCAGGGGTGCTGTATTGTGAGAAGTTTGTGTTAGTTGAGCTAACTTGAGTCAAGTTGAGTTGAGTTTTCAAAAGAAACATGAGTTCTAAAAGTTGGAAAATGTTTGAGACACATACACACACACACCCCCCAATACAGATGCCTTTCCCCTCTCACTAAGTCTACCTATCAACACCTCTCAGCCATAGTTAGAGTCATATTCAACTGTGTTGTCCCCCAAACCTAGCACATTGCCTGACACATCAGCAGGCTCTGTGCCTACATCTGTCTTTCTCTCTGCCTCTGATCAGCCCTTACTCCTCCGAGTTAGAAGGGTTCCTAGGGATTTGGCAGGAACCCCACCACTGACTGTCCAGGTACCTTGAGTCCCATTATAGTAGTTATCATAAGGCTCCTTCAACATGTCCCCAGCAGTCTGTATTCAGCAGCAATTTCTCCAAATGTCTGAGACGGGAGAGGCATCTTTCTTGCTATTATGATGCAGTATTCCAGGAGAACATGGAGTTTTATAGGCATGAAGTACCCTTAATATCTACCGTATAGTATTCGGTTATTTCTCCCTTTCTCTTGGGGAAAAAAAGATGAAAATAATGGTGTTTTCAAGTAAGTCACACTATAATGTATGTGAATCTTTGCAGAATAACAAATTTCACATCATTACATCAAATTGAACATGTAATGTTTGGGAAGTTCCCAAATAAATTATCCGATGAAAAAATTTCTGTGAACATTTTGTTTATGTTACAGTTAACAAGAAAGGGTCTAGAAAACCTAGCAGAAGTGAAGTGATAGGGTTATGATTTGATGTCATCAAGCCAATCTTTTCAACCTTAAGAGCCCAAAGTAGATGGGTTGCAATTTGAAACAGATGTCTAGTGGTTTTTTAAAATAGTCCCTGTCTATCCTCCAAAAACCTGTGTGGTAAGGGTTCCCAAAACTTTCATTTCATAAGGCAAGGGTTGAAACTACGTAAATAGAAGGCTGAGGTCACCATGGGGCTCTCTGAATATTTTGCAGTATTGCTTTAAGTAGATATGAAGGTAGCAATAAAACAACCTTTGACTTGTCTTCAGGTCTTTTTTCATGTTGAACTGTTTGCATAATTGCCTATGTAAAAATAATTTAAAAATAGGTCTGGCTCGGGGAGAAGAGTCATCCCTAATTTGAGGGAGCAGTTTTCCCTATTTTATATTTGGTTGGTCAAATTACAAGAATCCTCAATATTGGGGAGAGAATTATGTGTTGTACTCTCACAATATTTTCTCCATGTGTCCTATTTCTTGCTTTCATTTATGTAAGTATCAACAAATATGTAAGTACCAACTAATCTTATATGCATCTGGAGATGCAAGGATGAACAGGACATATAGTGTCCCTGCCTCACAGAACTTAGAATCTAGTAGAGGAAATAGAAAAAGGGCAAGAAATTACAAGAAGGTGTTGAGAGGTGCCATAACAGTGTAAGTTCGGCTCTTAATTCAGAAAAGCAAACCAGATTCTTTAAGAAGGTTCTGTTTTTACTATTGTCATTGACTAGGTTATTTTCTCCCAGGAATAAAGTATCACATAAATTCTTCAAAAATACCTTTATGAATGCTTTACAAATGTGGACTGAGAAATTGAAGGACATTAAAAAATCACTTTAGAATTGTGTTGTGGGGAGTGGAGATTGAGGGGAGCAGTGGTCAGAAGGACGTCTCTGGAGAGCTCCTAAAAGGGTTGCACTTATGAGAAACTGTAAAGCCTTCTCTAATAGGTTTCCAACCCCCAAGGACTAGGTCGATCACCTGAGTACTCAGCTCTCTCTTTTCTTCCATTTAAATGCAAGAAAATGCAGGGTAAGCTCATTTCTGAAGGAAGAATGGAGGTGAGTTATTCTGCATCCTCCCCAGCAATTTTCCTTCTAGCCAAGTAAGCTTCTAGCTAAAGGGACAACCTTGCACTTAGTTTCCAAAAAGCCTTTTGTGACAAATGATAGCTATATCAACCTGGTGCATAGGTGTGCTGAAATAAAGAATTATTGCATCTACATTGCACTGGATTCTGATTTCATTCACTCTAGGCAACTCTGGGCTGCCTGCTTTGAAAGCTTTGTGGGTAAATTGTATCAGGATAGGGCTTCTTGTTTTCTTCCCTGATTAAGTCTATAGCTAGATCATGATTAACTGCTACTGTAGCTGCTTCCTTTCCAAAGTATAGGGAAAGAATGAGCTAAAGTGTGTCTCAAGCTATAGGAGACATATTGAAGGTAACACTTGACTACTGAAAATACAGCACTGATCATATGAATCCTTCCATCAGGCAGAGAATCATTTGCCTAAAAGCGTCTTTCAGCTCATGCATATTTTCTCCCAGGAGCATCTATAATGATATTCACTCTAGCACATCCATGGACTTGTGAAAATCCTTCCTCTCAGCATCCACGTGATTATATATAAATTAATTGATAGAATTGCCTCGTTATAAGCTGTCAGTTTTTATAAAATATAGTATGTCTGATCAATATTAGATGTATATTGACAGAATGATGTTAACCCTATCATAGTGTATCCTTCTATCCCTCCGCCAGGAGTTTTAAAAGTTATTTCGACTGCTTCAAAGTCACTAGAAGTCTGATCCAAGGTTAAGCACACCTCTGCTAAAGATGAGTCTGCTTTTTTCTATACTCAGATGTATAAACGCACCGGAGATGTCTGAGTGGGACCTATATGTTCATATTATGCTCTTGTATTTTGGTCCAATTGAAAAACCAATACAGATATTTTTAAATATTTATAAGTTATAAATATTTACTAAAAACAATCCAGTCAATTTGGATGATTTTCAGTTAATCTAGATAAACTTCAGATGCCAAAATAGAATTTTTGCACTATCTCAAATCATCATTCAAACTTTTTATTCTCTCTATAAAAAAATAGAAGCTAGAAGAATATGGCTTGACTAATAAGTGAAAAAAGAAAGAGAGAAAGAAAATGGACATAGTTTGGCATTCTTTGTGGACTGGGATATTAATTCTTATAGATCAGGAAGGAGAAAACATATCGTTCTGAGACAATTTTGGGGCAGAATGGGAAATTTGCATTCTTCTGGCAGCGAGATCTTGCATGACTTTGGCTGTTGTCTTAGTCTGGGGTTATGAATGTGAAACATCTGGCAGAGCTGTAGTAAGTAAATCCCGGAGGAGGTATTTCATCCTTGTAAGCTATAAATAAGCTGGTCAGAGCCAGCCCAAGGTTTCAGTGGGCATTTCCCAGCCTCTTTCATGAGCACTTCACTTCTAACAATGCTGAAAGCTCATCTGATTTATAGCTGTGCATAGGTTATCACATATGTATTTTCTTAGTTGCAGCTGAAAACAATTGGATTTTTATTTTCACCCATAAAAAACTCTATGGGGGAAATTTCCAGTCTGGTCTTTAAATGTACACTTCAGAGGAGGCCAACAATACTGTCCACCTTAACAGTAACTCAGAAATTATTCTTCATTATTAAAAAACAAAGATGTAGTTTTTGAGTTTCTTATATTCTTTTTTTTTTTTTTTTTTTTTGCGGTACGCGGGCTTCTCACTGTTGTGGCCTCTCCCGTTGCGGAGCACAGGCTCCGGACGCGCAGGCTCAGCGGCCATGGCTCACGGGCCCAGCTGCTCCGCGGCATGTGGGATCTTCCCGGACTGGGGCATGAACCCGTGCCCCCAGCATCAGCAGGCGGACTCTCAACCACTGCGCCACCAGGGAAGCCCAGTTTCTTATATTCTAAACAAAAATTATTTTAAAATTTAGCATGTTAGTATAAAACACCTTCATTTCCTCACCTTATCTTTAGAAATCAGAACACTGGAGCTATAAAGGAAATAAAAACTTTTAAAGCTACAAAATTGTACAAAAATGTTTCTTTTTTGCCTCATTTATATACAACTAGGCAATTTACCAAAATAATTTAAAATGATCCGGTTTTACTCTAAGGATTATACCAGAATCCAATATCAAAATATAGAAAATTTATGATTAAATTACCTGTTTCATATCTAGATTGCATGAAATTTAAAATTAGTCATTCAACATTATTCAGATCAACTTTGCAAGGAATTTTCTCATAATACCTGATCTATATACAATACATCCTATTTCCCGTAATTCTATTTCTTTTTAAAACCCATATATTCCATTTATTCACAAAATACCTAAAAATAACCACCAAGGGAAACTCTTTCTATAATATCTTTAATTCCCTTTTATACTCCTGATAAACAAACAAGATGGAAGGAAAAAAACTGAACCAAATCATATAGCAAAACTATAACTGCTTGTCTCTTGAAAGGCACCATCTCAGAGCCTGACTCTCAAAAAGTAAAAAATAAATAAACACTTAGGCAGCCGTGATGGGAATTTTCAGGGCATATTTTATGCATGAGTAGAAATGCTCAGTACACTAGGCTCAAAAAAGAAAAACTGAGGATTTATATGAATATATAGCCTCTTAAAATATAGGGTAGAGAGGTGGGGGAAAGAAAAGAGTCCAGTAAAAGAGGAGCTAAGATTACCGTTGGCAGTCAAAAACACATTATCATGAAAAAGAGTGAATGAACTCTCTGTGCTTAATGTTCTACTTCCCTCTCTGATCTGCTGGTGCCTATATCTATGGCATGTGGACACAGCAAACTATATTTATTACCTCTGGAAGAGCAAAAGGTACAAGACCTTGATTCTTCATCCATCAGACCCAGAAGTGACTGAATGTTGGGAGATGGGTAAGATCTTTCCTGAGGAGTCAATAAAATCAAGATTTCTGGTACTGCCATGAAAAGAAGGTTAGAAATGAGGCAGGGGAACTTTATTTCTTCCAAAGGCAGAGAAACTAGGGCTACAGCAAACCTCTCTCAAGTAATGAGTTCCACGGCCGCCAAGGAATGGCTTTTCAAGGTCAGAGGTGAGCTGCAATTACTGCAACCGAGAGCTTCAAGTTCCTAGAATCAGATTTTCTCTATCTTGAATCTACACACAGAGATTGTTCATTCCACCACCCAGAAATCTGAAGACATTTTGGGATAGATTAGAAGCCAGTGAAAGCAGGGCAAACATTGAAACTCTGAGTATTAGAACTGCAAGGAAACTTGAAGACCATTGAGTGCCACCATTTTACCTTACAGGTGAGACAACTGAGACCCAGATGCATGGTGACTTGTTCTGCACCAGAAAGCCCTGCCATAGGCAATGGAGGCTACTAGAAAGCAGTGAGGCCTCTAGAACAGTAGCCCTAAATGAATATAATGGGGGTATTTCTCCAAATACACAGGAGGTATAACCACACCATAAATTCCTATGAATATTCAGGGACGAAATTATAACATTATACTGGAAGAGACTGGTGTTCCCATATATATCTTCTTAATAATATTCATGCAAAAGGGTAGAAACACCATTATCAAGACCAATACTCTTGAATTTCCAAAGTAGGGGCTGCCTACCACACACTTCAATTTGAAGGATGCTAACAGTCCCAAATTGTCCCCCAAATGTCTGCCTCACCAGTTGGCCAGGTGACTCTAATGTCAGCATCAGATCCACTCTCGTATATTAATAAGTTATCTGAAGAATATCTGTGTTGAAATGCAGTTTACATTATCCCAGAAAAATAGCACTCAGTAGAACACTAGCTTGGATTCATTTATAAGTTTAGCAGGCTATCAACCAGCAGAACAGGCCCTGAGGGAATGCTTTTGGGACAGAAGTTTTGACAAAAAGGAAAGGAGTTGGGAAACGTCATAAACACAGGACATGCCCTGGGTGGCTCCACGTCAGAGTCCGAGCCCCGATGGAGCCATTGAGCGGCCCTCTGACTTCACATTTACTTTCTGAGGCTCATTTTCACCTGGGACTTGAAGCCAAGAAATTACAACTCAAAGTGTTTGTGAAAGGATTTAATAGAACCTTGAGTAACAAATCCAAAGTCACAAGGTAAATCATGGAAATCTCAGGACACCTTTCACCAATGTCTCTGCCTGAGACCATAGCTGGATAGTAACAAGAGCTCAGAGCAAAAACAAACACAAAATTCCCTCCTGAATTTCTCCAACTTGGCCCAACATGGTTTACATAAGTGTGAACCCTGGAAAGAGACCTATGATTTATCAAGGTTAAAAGCAAGAACAGCTAGTCACCCCCCTACCATCCCACTTTCCCAAAACTTGGAGCAAACAGTGTTCCCTCAGTAAATGAAGACTACTTTCTAATAAATATTTAAAATATGACCTTTAGGTAGAACAGCTCCTCTTCCCAAAGAATTTCCAAAAGAAGCAGTTTTGAAAACATCCAGGGGTATAAAACTGCACTATCCTCAGAATTTCCTTATTTATAAAATGCTTCAGGATTTCCCTGGTGGTCCAGTGGTTAAGATTACACGCTTCCACTGCAGGGGGCATGCGTTTGATCCCTGGTCAGGGAACTAAGATCCCACATGCCACACAGCGTGGTCATAAATAAATAGATAAATAAACAATGCTTCTCTGTGGATTGATCCTAGGATGTCTGAGAGAGCCCCCAACCTGCTTTCTGGGCTTTGACATTTCCTTTCCCAGAATTACTAATCATCCCAAAAGCACAGGAGAAGACTGAGACAGATAGGTGTCATTTTCCCAAAAACAGATGTGAAAAGCAGAAGCACAGGAAAAGTTAAGTGACTTGAGAGAATCTAGAAGAGGCATGCAGGGATATTTGATCACAAAGAAAAATCCCAATTTGACTCGAGTAATTTCAAGTTCAGATATCCTGGACTTTCTGAGAACTGATAGTGCCATTTATCTCATTCACTATCAACGTCATGTGTTCAACAGAGTCACACAAATGAACCAACTGATCATCAGAATCCAAGAAGCAGTCTAGTTGTGAGAAGGTTCATGGCAGATCATGCTCAGTCCATGCATATTAGAGTTTTCTTGCCATCAATCCCAGATATATAAGGTTTTATTACAGGAAAAATAGGCACAAATTTTGACAGACATAATTAATCATATACAGAGTTTCAGCAAAATGAAATCTAGAACAATTCCTTCAAACTTTCAAATAGGAATATGGCTCTGGAGGAATGTAGATTATTGTTAAGTAAATGTGCAGGTACCAATGCTTTGCCAGTTATTCCACTTTGTTGTAGTTAAATAGCATTCCATTCTTTCAAACTGTATTTTTGAACATTGATTGAGGGTAAATATGCTTGAAACTATAAATGATTGAATATAGCTAGCCCCATCCTCATGTTGTTAATGTTAAGAGCAGTTGATTTTAACTCTCGGTTTATAAATGTTTTCTTATGTTTGAGACTCTGATAGTTAGGAAAATCAACACTTGGTAACTGGTGATATCTACTCTCCTGGCTCAACCTCCCAAACCATATTTTTACCACATTATTTTTAAAAAGTGTTTGCATTTAGAAAAACTTTTCTGAAAGTTCAATCCAGAATCAAGTGGTGTGATTTGAGAACCCAAAGGAGAAAAAAAAAAAAAAAAATCTATGTACAGAAGTAATTCCTTGTAAAATGGTACCTTCCACTTAATAAATTATCCTTGCAGAGGTTTGAAATTAAATTTAATCTGTAATCCTTAAGAAATATTTCACTCTTTATGAGAAATGCAGTTATAATTGCAATATTTGGGCATCATTTAAATTCACAATTGGTCCTATTCTCCTTCTTTGCAGTTTGACTTCTTTTAAGAAAAAAAATTCATTTTTATCTGTCTCTTATGGGAAATGGGATTATTCATTTTATTTATTTATGATTCATACTCTGGGCCTTTTCTCCATAAAGCAGACAATCTTTCACAAGTAACAGTCTCAAATTTTAATCAACTATAACTTCTAACAATACTCTGAGGAACTTTGTACCTAATTTTTTATTCAGCCTTACACTTTGCTTATTCTGTGCAACATGAGGAGATGTTGAAAAATTGAAATGGGAAAGTTGGAGGGGTCTGTTCTGTTCCCTTAAGCCTATGAAATAGAGCAGAGCAACAAATCTTAGATGCACTCAAACTGTGAAGAGGAGAAGACGGAGAGGCAGACTGGAAGAACGTTAGGAAGGGCTGCTCAAAAGAGAGAAATCTGACTACCAGTATTCTTTAACAATACCACATACCAACACTTACCAGAGTTCCTTTTACCCAGTACATGCCATGTGGCATTCACCAAAATGTCACAAGGCATACTAAAGCCAAAAACACGGTTCAAAGAGACTGAACGAGCATCAGAACCAGACTCAGAAAAGGCAGAGATGTTGGAATTATCAGATCAGGAATTTAAAACTATAATATAATATGCTGGGAGCATATACTATTATATATTATATAATATAATATGCTGGGAGTGCTAATAGACAAAGAAGACAACATGTAGAATAGATAGGCAACATAAGCAGAGAGATGGGCAATGCTAAGAAAGACTCAAAAGGATATGCTAGAGATCAAAAACACTGTTGCAGAAAGACATATAAGGAGAAGATCATACACATTCTCCTCCTTCCCCTCTACTCCCCCTTTTCCTCAAAACCTTTTCAGGGTTAATTTAAGACAGGCATCAATTAGGGTTGTGGAAGAAGGAATTCATAGCAATCATACTAAGCAAAGTCTGGTCCTTTTGAGCTGGACCAGAAAGCTCTGCATCCGAACTCCTACAGTCCCCACACCACCTGCCTTGTGCCTTCATTAGGCTTTGCTATGTGGATAATTGATGGGAGGGAGGCACCAGGTACAAGAGCTCTGCTTGGCGACGCATTTCGTAACTGCTGCTTCCACACTGTCCAGGCGAATTACACCATCAATTGTGTAAGCTCCTACCTATTACCTCTAATTGCTGCCGAGAGGATGATGCTGACCAGTGCAGAGCAGCTACTGAAACAAGGAGGGGAAGGCCAGGAGCATCTGATGCTTTATGGAGACCATCAGGAAATTCTGTGGAGAGAATCAATTTCCCTGTAACTATCAGCATGATAAGGACAAAAGGCACTCGGGTTTTTATAATAAATAAGGCCTCCTGAGAATGAATCGTTAATTCCTTAAAGAAACTTTGACTTATTTATCATGTGCTACTGCGTGTCCTCACACACACTGCTTGGCTCACAAATGAATTTTCCAAAGCTGGATCCCTGTAAAGAATCCCAATGATTTAAAGAAATTCTTAATTCCTCACCAATTTATAGTAAAGGTCCTACGAGCATGTTCATGGGGGGCCCAAGGCAGGCTTTGTCCTCTTATTGTTTCTGTTGTTGTTCTCTTTTAAGTGGACATTTTTGCATGAGTTTTATCACTAATGGGATTCATGAAACTGGAAAATGAATTCTGTGATCAGTGACACCGCTTTTTTCCAATGGAATTTCTGGGAAAGGGACAAGAGTTTTCATGTACCAAGTTAGAAGTTACCTGTTTGCATTTCCTTTAATGTCATGGCCCTTGATATTTTGGAATCAGAGATTCTGTTGAGAATCTGCTCTAAGTACCAGAACATCTCCTGAGACAAAATGCGCAAAGGCACATGCACACAAGTTTGCGAGCCATATCGAGGGTAAACTTACCCGTGCCTACCATTGAAGGGTCCCCTAGAAGTTCAGGGACCTCAGGTAAACACTTCCTGTTGTAAAGGGCGAGTCTGGTGCTCTCCTATTTACAGGTGGTGTCTTTAGTGCTCACCCATCCCATGGTGAGAAATTCATTTCCAGCACTTCCCAAGGGACGTGGCAATATTTCACAAGGCACTCCACCCATGGATTCCTCCCTCCGGTGGCCATGAAGGCAGATATGATTAATTTGTTTTACAAGCAGATATAGCTGTCTGCTCCAACTCTGTTCCCTTAAATTTTGAGAACATTTCCACCCCTTCAGTTTATCAGCTAGCCAAGTCCACCTCCACTGTCTGCTAGCTAGCTCAGGGAAGGACCCAGCTCTGACTTCTGCCCTCCTGCCCCTGTGAACCTGTCTCCAGCTTATCCCTCCAGCCCTCTTCCTTAGGACTTAGCTTCTCCCAGCGACACACACGGACAAGGGCCAACCTGTCCAAGCCAGGTTCCAGGAATCCTGGAACCAGCTGTGATCGTGGCATCCTGGAAACCAGAGATTCATCATACCAGAGGAAACAATCTGCCCTTCACCAGGTACTTGCAAAAGTACTGTCTTCTCTGCTAGGATGCTGAAAGTAAAAATAAAGTAAAATAAAATAAAGCACACCAACCAACAGCCACACTGAGGCTGCTATATGTGGAAGATCCCAACTTTGACTCTAAGAAGGAGAATATGCCCAGAAGGAAGAAGACATTTTTTTCCTTCCAACTTTTAGAAGCAGCATAAACTTGGACCCCCTTTGGCCCCTCCACTTCTTGGGAGACAGCCTAGAGCAGAGGGAGCCTAGCTTTGCTTTGGACTCCTCCGCAGGCATCCTTACGTTCCTTTATAAGACCGTGCGTTGAAAGCCTGGCTTGATTGTGGGTACGCAGGCAGATTATACAATAGACCCCCTCCCCGCAAAACATGATTTTTCAAAATAAGAGCAAAACTTACAAATCTGAGAATAATTTTATATTTAGTCCTAGTGAAAAGACATAAGAATATCAGATAAGGGAAAGGTGAGGAAAGTTTGCACCTCACAGGAAGAAATTTCTTCTGGCCACTGTAGTTTCTGGCGCTTGAGCATGAGAGAGGGGGGTGGGGGGGCATGAGGTGAGACTTTACTGTCTTTTCTCCCCTAACCCCCCTGAATTGAATCTCAGAAGAGAGATTGCAATAGCGATCCCTTGGAGGTGGGTGCAGATCCTGGGTAGGATGTTTCTCACTCTCTGGACAGAGGCTGGAAGATTCTTTGCTTCCCGGATGGCAAGTGGTGCAGCATCCAACATGGCGGTGCTCGGTCAGCCGAGGGGAGGCCGCTGAGGGTGTAGCCAAAGCGCGTCAACCTGAGACGGACGCCACCTGAGTTAGCACAGCAGAGTCGGGCCTTGACTGAGAGGATAAAACCAACGAGGACGGACAACAGCTGTGGACCCTAGAGCAGCCCACTCCCCCGTCATCCTCCACCCATTCATTGTATTATATATACTTCCTCTTGCATCCAGATGCATTGTGGGAAGCGTGGAAATGGGAAACCATCTAAAGAGCTGAGTAAGGAACTCAAAATGGTGAATTTTTAAAACAAGAGAGATCGCAGCCCCTGTGGTGGGCAAGGTCAGGCATTTTCAGCAAGGATGGGGGTGGAGGACAAGAGATCAGTTGCAAAAAAATGAAGTTACATATTTGTATATCGCTTGTACAAATCAGTACATTTTGAGTACAACTTGCTTGCACTGTTAAAAACAGAAGACAGAACAGATAGAGCTCTG
The DNA here is from genome assembly GCF_949987515.2 of Delphinus delphis. Taxonomy (NCBI): domain Eukaryota; kingdom Metazoa; phylum Chordata; class Mammalia; order Artiodactyla; family Delphinidae; genus Delphinus; species Delphinus delphis. Next base: position 77,265,573 of record NC_082695.1, on the reverse strand, counting down.
TGGAGTAACTTGGGACAAGTGGTACGTATGTGCAAATATATGTAAATTTCCTCAATACTTCAACTCACATAAACTCATTCAATACATTTCATCCACCATTAACACCACTATAGAAATATATTAGTTCAATGGCTGAAGTTCTTATGTTACCATATAATACCACCATACCCATTTGGTATAACTCTTTATAAGGTATCCATGAATTTTCATTTCCTGAGGGGAATGAATGGTGCTGAATCTCTAGGTCCCATGTAAACCACTGGTAATATTCCAAAGGATTTACATGTGGTATTGAGGGATATTCAAAATGATTGAATGCACGTGAGTGCTATGGTTCCTTTACACCAAATACACGGCTCTCCATTATGCAAGCTGTATGTATACTTTTGGAAGAAGAAGAAACTTGGGAAAACAGTGTAATAAAATCATTCTGTTAAAAAAAATCTGAAAAGCATACAAATTGACTTGCTAATATGTGAAGCTGAAATGAAAGCATCTCCTTTAGTTTTCAGCAGAAGGTTCACTAATTATTAATTTAGCAGCAGTTCAATATAATAAACACACACACACTTAAACCTCCCCTCTCAAAATAGGTCCAAGTCTGCCAGAAAAATTTTCTGCACTTGTATTGCTCTATTCCCCCACAGCATGTGTTAAAGCCTGATTCTACTTAAATATCACATTCCATTTTTTAATCTCTCAAAAGATTTAGGCATCTTAATGTTGCCTAGTGGTTCATCCATTAATGGATACTTCAACGGCAACTGAGGAGCAGTAAACTCAACATGTGTTTGCCTGTGAAACCCCACCTGGTTGGGTCTGTTCAGGTCTGATCTTTGATGCTTACTGGCTATGTCATGTTCCTTCTCTTCAGGACGATTGTCAGAGCACAGGGTGGATCACTTCAAATCCTTCACATCTATGTTATTTCATTGGCACAATACCTCAGTATTCAACCTAGAATGGGTACCGGTCACTTAAGATGCTTCATAAGGCCACATTCACCTTTTGAGTTCTCATCACATATTTACACACGTTCATAGGCCAATTAAATTAAAAACTGGTAAAATCTAGAAAAAATCATAATGTGAACCACTTCTTGAAAAACATACATTGTCACCTTCAGACATTCCATACCAAAGGAAAAAAAAAAAGCATTCTTTATAACCAGTCTGTGCTACTATAGACAATTTGTGTAATAACATTATTCCCAAAACTTTCTTGACCAAGGCCAAAAAATAATTCATATTGGTTACCATGTAACTTGAACAAAATTAACACAGTGCTGACTAAAACTTTGTAATATTAACTTAAAATTAAAAGTTAATTCTCTTTTAAAACTTTTTTCCTAATTACTGAGGATAGCCTGAGGTTTGTTCTTTCCATGAAATATTAATATTTTACATAGACTTTTTTCCTCATTTTGGAATGACTAAATAAGTACTCTACAATTTTAATGCAGTTAACTCTGAAACCTCTTTTGAGGTCAAAACTTAATGGCTTTTAAAACCAAGTGGACTCTACAAAAAGAGAAGTGATACACTCAGCAGGAACAGTCAGCTTAAATTTGAGGGCATATCATTGTATAGGCATATGATTGTGTAATAACAAACAGTACATTAATTTTCTGTTGCTGCCATATAAATAACCACAGTTCAGTGGCTTAGAACAACACAATTTTCTTATCTCACAGTTCTGTAAATTAGGTGTTTGACACAGGCCCCACTGGGAAGAAAATCAAGAATGTAGGAGTGCATTCTTTCCTGGAGGCAATGGAGGAGAATTCATTTGCTTGCCTTTTCCAGCTTCTAGAGGCTGTGTGCATTCCTCGGTTCCTGGCCCCCTTTTTCCATCCTCAAAGCCAGCATTGTTCCGTCTCTATGACCATTCTTCCATAGTTACATATCCCTCTGACTCTGAACTCTGTCCCTTTTACACTTTTAAGGACCCTTATGATTACCTTGGACTCACCTGGTTAGTCCAGGATAATCTTCCTGTCTTGTATTCAGCTGATTAGCAACCTTAACTTCATCTTCTTGATACCTTAATTCTCCTTTTATGTGTAAGGTAACACGTTCATTATTATCAAGGTTATAGAGATTAGAATGTGAATATCTTAGGGGCCCATTATTCTGTCTGCCACCGAAAGAAAAGCACATAAAGTGATGGGCAGCAAAACTTAATTCTATAGAACATTAATAATTGACCAACTTTTGTCAACTTCCTGTGTGTCTAAGAGTCTTTTGATTTCACAGAAATAAAACCCAAAGTATGCAGACTAGATAGAAAAACAAGGTTTCTTTTTTGCCAACTACCAATACCCAAGGAGCTATAAACGGCGTTTTAAAAATTGATAAAGAGGCAAATTTTGGCATAAACACTAGGTGCTGCATGTAATTCACGAAGAGTAGATACTTGTGGTGTTTCCTGAAGACAGAGTGCTTCTTACCTCTTAAATCCACATTTATTTGAAAAGGTTCTCCAAATTTCTGGCATGTCTTAATTTAGAAATTATATATATATATATTCAATATTTTTCAGATATTGGGTCATCTACCAATTACTATATAATGGAATCAAAGCTGCCAAGTTAGATATCAATAGTTCCTTATCTTGATGCTGTATTAATCTTCTTGTTGCTACTTTTTAAAATTCATTCAGATTTGATAAGCAAATAAGGGGAATCATATAGATAAAATGGAAACAAGTAGATCATTTCAAAATAAAGGACTTAGCTATATTGCCAAACAACCCAAGACCAGATATATCCCTTTACTTCCAGTTCTAACAGAAATTTTTAAAATGTTGCTGTCACTGTATGCTGGTTCATAAAGTTTCAGTTCCCACTTTCTTCCTCTGCTCCTCATGATATCTACTTTGCTTGCTGTATTTCTGTGGGTGTGTTTTTGATCCTTTAAAATATTTAATGTTTTTATTTCCATAAATGGCGATGAACTATGGATTTATTCTGCTGCTAACTTTTCCTAGTCAACACTGTATTTTTAAAAATCTGTCCAAGTTGCAGTATGTACACATCATTCATTGCTTCCAACTGCTTTGTGATATTCCATGTGTGTATCCATATGCATTCTCCTATTACTGAACAGTAAATGACTTTCAACTACTCTGACAACTAGACTAGGTTTCTCTGGTTACAGACGAGGGAGTGTGTTGCGGGGGGTGGGTCTTTCATAGCATAACAATCAGTCCTCATTTCACCAAGTGCTACATATTCATGCTCCACCCACGAGGGTTACTCTGGGGTATGCTCTCACCAGCAGTGCATGGGTTTCCCTGTGATCCGTAGTCTAGTTTACACTTGTTGTCTAGAGACTCATCAAACAGCAGAGCCCGTCCCATTCAGAAGTGGTGGGAATAATTGCCTCCTGGACTTTGTATCACTTTTTCACTTATTTTTGCCAAGAGCATTACAGTCCTCTCCTAAATACAGTTCCAACAGCCTTGGACCCTCACTCCTGTGATTAACCTGAATCCTGAATCCAAGGGCCAGCCCAGAATGAGATGCTGTAAACCCACTCCAGAGAATCTATCTATACCTCCTCCCACCAGCCTCTATACCCAAACAAACTACAATCTCTTCTGCCAGTTATAAACTGAAAGCCCATACTGAACAATAAGTGTATCCAGATTGTTGGGGAAAATGTTAAACCACCACCCCACGTACAAACCCGACTCTGTACCCACCAGTGCTTACAGGCAGCGGAGTATGAGCTGAAGCTCCGCCAGCAAAATGCCATTTCTTATGCTTGTTCATATACAAGTATGAAGATGTGAGAAAATTTCATTCCAAGACCTTTATAGCTCAATAACATACATCCTATTTTAGTTTAGAAACTGTGAAACAGATCAGGTTTGCGAGATCATAAAATTAATCAGCCTTAAACATGCCATAAATATTTTGAGCGAGCTTCTCACCCTCACATTAATCATGAAGTGAGAATATTCCCATTTTAAGTATGCAGATAATGCTACAGCACGTTGTTTTATATGTGTGAGTATCATTTCAAAGTGCTTAGAAAAAATGCATTTCTGAAAATAAATGAATCCCATAATTACCAGAATAGCATAGAATTCTTCTAAGGATAACAGTTCCAGTACATCCAAGAGAGTTGTTATCATATTTTAACAACCCATATTTTATGATTTTTTTACCATTTACAAAACATTTTTTTTAAACACTATCTCTGGTTCTTCACAAGCCCCTTGTGAGTAGATACTATCATTATTTCAATGTTAAGTGACTTGTCCAAGGTCACTGGCCTAGAATGATGAAATTACAACACAACCTCTCCTAAATAAAAGAGAATCCACACTTATTTTCAATGGCAACCTACTTAAAAGCCTGTTCAATTTTATAACATTTAAGTGTATACCTTATGTACAGCCCTTACTTTGAACTTCTTCCATGTAATAACAGATAAATTAAGAAACCACTCAGTCCTTTCTCTTTGGGATATTAAATGCCAAAAACAAACTGTCTTGTAGGTAATCTCTAATTTTTTCTTTATTCTTCAGTTTTTTAACTTCACTTTGCTCAATTTTTCACTCCTCTAAACTTGTGAAGGACAAAGCAGGTATAGATATGTGATTAATACATCCTGAAACCATAATTTCATTTAAAACTTTTTTAACTGCTTTATTCAGGTATAATTGAATGCAAATAAATATCAAATATTAACTATGTGCAATTTGATGAGTTTGCCCGTATGCAAACACCTGTGATAACTTTACCACAATCGAGGTAATAGAGGTACCGAACACCTTCCAAAGTTTCTTTGTTCCCCTTTGGTTTTTAGTTGGTTTTTTGTAGTAAGAACACTTAACATGAGGTCTACTCTCAACAAATTTTGAAATGCATGGATACAATGTTGTTAACTCTTGGTACTATGTTTCCAGAATGTATTCATCTTGCATAACTGAAACTTTATACCCATTGAACAATTCCCAATTTCCCCCATCTCCCTGGTAATCACTAGCGTATTCTCTGTTTCTGTGAGTTTGACTCTTTTAGATGCCACATATAAGTGGAATCATGCAGTACTTGTCCTGCTGTGTCTGGCTTATTTCACATAGCATAATGTCCTCCAGGTTCCTCCATGGTGTTGCAAATGACAGGCTTTACTTCTTTTTATTTTTAAATACGATGTTTTGTTTTGTCTTGTTTTGTTTTGTTTTTACCTCCAACCTATGAATTTAACTGGGAAAGAGAATATAATGTTAATGTGCATATGATTGCTAACTATAGCCTTGTCTTTTCTTAGAAATGTATGCTTTTCATCAGGCACTTTTATTTTCTCTAAGCAAATTATGGGTTTATCCTTCATGCCCCATCCACCGGGTGCTGGTGTCTCTCTTAACAACCTCTGACCTTCCTGGGAATTCTGCTGTCCCTCCAGGTCTGCTTCTCTGTACAGATCCTCATGCTGTGGACCAGGAGTCACAAACTTACAGCCCAGGGGCTAAATCCAACCCACAATCTTCCTTTGTCAATAAAACTTTATTGGAACACGGCCACAACATCCATTTGTATATGAACTGTCTGTGGCTACTTTCCTCTTTAATGATAGACTTGAATATTAACTACAGCGACCACATAGCCCACAAAGTCTAAAATATTTACTGTTTGACCCTTTCACGGGAAAAGTCTGCCTGCCGACCCCTACTCCAGACTAACGCCTGCATCAGATTCATCTGTGGAACAATTTTAAGATACAGGTGCTCAAGCCTCACACCCAGACGTCGCCCTGTATTAGGCCTGGGGCAGACTCTGGGTATCTGAATACTGACCAAGTCCCAGAGGTGATGGTGATGCACACCCCCAATTAAGGTCTCCTGCTGTGAAAGGTTTGCCTCAGCTTCTCCAGTCCACAGAGGGCTCTTCTCTGTAATTCAACTCTGGTGCTTCCTGAGCTGTAGGACAGATGGAGATTTTGACAGTCGTGTTCAGGAGGCTGCCCATCTGTTCTCAAGATGAATCCTGGTGCTCGTGTGGGAATCGTATGTTATTTTTCTGTAATTTTTCTCCCTCTTTCCCTCTATAAAAGTCCTCAGCATGCTGTGAGAAATCATTCCTCCCCAACCTTCCATCCACGTGGTTCCAGGAATAGACACCTGAGTCAGGCCTGACCCGTTAGACCATCCCGTCCCCTGTGACTGAGTCAGAGATATACAAGTCACCCAAGACAGGCCAGCTCATCTCAGGTCACCAACTCAACCAGTAAATACGTATTGACCGCCTATTGCATTAGTTTCCTATTGCTGCTCTAACACATTCTCACAAACTTAGGGCTTAAAACACAAATTTATAACCTAGGGTTTTCATTGGTCAGGAGTCTGGCAAGCTCACTTGGGTCTCTGCTTAGATTCACAGGTCAGAAACAGGGTGTCCTATCACTTGCTTCATTTATTTTTGGGTAACTGTACCATTTATTATTTATTTGATAGAGTTTACTTTTAGTCACCCAATCATTTAGATCTTTCAAGATTAAAACGCATACATACAAATTTTCTTTTCTTTTTTTATTATTAGGGGGAGATTCTTGAACTTGCCCAAGACATTGCATGTGCTTCAGAAAATGCTGGACTGATTTAGAAAACTAGGCAGGTGTACCACTCAGACTAAAAACAACTAATTCCTACCTTACTCTGTAACATCTAATTGTAAACCAGTAGCAGCCAAGTTACTGGCCTAGGAATTTTATCAGTTTTCATGTATTATCCTTTCCATACAATCAGATGACACATGTGACTTCATTTCCATGTACCCCTCACCTAGCATCATTTCGTCCTTAATTATGTGAGCAAGCACACAGGAGCGTGCTTTGAGGAGAGAACATGAAGATGACCTTGTTTGGAGGCTGCTGCTCTGAATCTCTCCCAGCTGGAGATTTGGTTCCTTAATTTTCAGGAGATTAAGCATTGAGTGGTTTGCTGAAAAGCATTTCAGTCTGCTGGTTTAGAATTTCGATTTTTGATTGGAGGTGGAGTGTGCCGACAGAGGGAGAATGTTTGGAGGCTGTTAAGGACAATGTCACTGAAAAGAAACCGTTTCCTGCAAGAGTTCTATTCTGAGGAGCTGCCTGTGGCAGTTCTCAGTGTTTCTGCCGGGGCGCTGACAGCTTTTACTGATACCGTCTCCATGCACTGGTTATCAGCTGTGCCCCTGCCTACTGTTCCCTGCATTTGGAAAAGGTCATTTATTGCAAGTTTACTGAAGTCCTTCGAGGCTCACAACCAACATTATCTTCAAAAACACAATGAGTGATGGTTGAGCTTTATATACTAAGAAAACACACAGAGAGAAATGGAACTTGACAAGCATTAGGCAAGAGTCTGCCAGAAATTAACTAAGTATGTCATGGCCAAGGGTGAGAAAATAACAGAAGGCAACAAACCACTGCTGAATAAAAAGGAAACAAAGGAAAAAGAAGAAAAAGGTGGAGGAAAACAAAAACAAAACAAAACCCTGGACTAGAACTAAAGCAGCCCTGCATTTTTACATGCCAAAAAATCTAATTAGAAAAGAAATTGCAAACCACCAGTCAGATTGTTATGAACTGTGAAGAAATTTGAGAGAGGGCTGTCTACACTTTTATAAACTGTAACACAGCAAAAGCAGGGTGTGATATAACATTTCCATACAGAGGTGCTTGACTCTTTACTTCTCGCTTGTATCCACTGACTTGACCTAGGGATTTTATAATCAACGTTGAAACACTTTAAACATTATTCTTTTGTGGACTGGATTCAAATGACAGGAGACAGACAGAAGGGCCAGAACACAATTCTGGGCTAGTTTTTTTTTTTTTTTTTTTTTTTTTGGTGGAAAACAGAGATAATGAGAAACAGCCCAGATCTTCCTTACTGATCAATTCTCCATTTCTCTCCTCATTCCCAGAAGGCTACCAGTTCTCTCACTTATGTAACCAGCAAGCTCACTGCCTTCTCCATAGCTAATAATAGCCTCCTGGTTTCTGTTATCTACTTGATCTGCAAACTGCTTCCCTGACAGCATTTTTTTTTTCAGGGAAAGCCCAATACAACTGACATTTAGAGAAGCAATCTGAAGAATTTCAGTAGAGGAAATTGATATTTCCCATCCAAATCAGGCAATACTCTGGAATTAAGAAAGCACTAAAGGCTATAGAAAAAAAATAATAAAACGAGAAGATACAAAAGAAGGAAAATTAGCGCTCTGTGTTATTTGTGCTTTTTATTGTGTGTTTTAATGACATGTTGAACGCTCAGAGAAATTTTTATTAACTTCAATCTTTGATATAGGTTTTCTTCTCTAAACCATGTATATTTGATTTCAACCTCGGAAGTTTAGGATATCTGACAACACAGAGGTGAAAATTAGCGACTCCCTGAGCCCAGTTGAGCAGGTCCCCAAAGAGAACATTATAGTGGAGCGTCACTCCTCACAGACCTCCACTACAGAAAGTTAGTTCTGGGTTTTAATTGTTGAAGTGGCTTAACTTTTGACTTCTACAACAAGCCATAAGCCTCCTCAAAAGGAGTTATGTCTGTGCTCACAGGCTCTTGCTTAAAATTGAAGCATGCTGTCTGTGGTGGTTTCCCAGGGCCGTCCTAACAAATTACTGTAAACTGTGTGGTTTAAACGCCAAAACTTTATTCTTACCACAGTTGTGGGGCCCTAGAAGTATAAAGTCAAGGTGTCGACAAGGGTGTGCTCCCTCCAAGGGCTCCTCCAAAGGGGAACACTTCCTTGCCTCCTTGAGCTCTGGAGGCTGCCAGCAACCCTCCAGATCCTTAGCTTGTGGCTGCGTCCCTCCAATGTCCTCCTCTGTGGTCACATGACATTCTCGCTGTGTGCCTGTGTGTCCAAATCACCCTCTCCTTCCTCCTAGAAAGACACCAGTCACTGGATTCGGGTGAGCCCATAGGGCCTCATTTTAATTTGATTACACCTGCAAAGACCGTCTTTCCAAATAACGTCCCATTTGCAGTTTCCGTGCGGACATGAATTTAGAGGAGTGGGCAGACAGTGACCAATACAGGGCAATGTTACATCAAGTGAGCATCACGCAGCATCCCCGCCCTTTGTTCTTACGTCTTTTGTGAGCTTTGATCAGGTCCGTGTGTCCCTCAGCCCAGCACACACTCACCTGCCTGCCCAAGTGCCCCTTGCACAGTGTAACTTCCCTTCTTGAGGCAGAACAAGGCCTCAGATAAAAGGAACTGCACACACATGCTCTGTTCCGAAGCTCCCCTCATACTTTGCGATTTCCTTCCTTGTGTTGCCTCTTCCCACGGCTTGGCCATTCACTCTGCGTTCATACACACTGTTGTTTAATGCCTGCTCATTTTAGCCTTCGCAGCCAAGACGATTATTCCAGTGTGGTTACTTCTGTACCAGGCAGGCAGAGATCTGAACGAGTCCTGCATCACACATGCTCAGACAATCAATGGGAATGACACATTTTTAAATGGCATAACTAGTAAATTCTGTGGAACTGCCGACTCTATGAACTACCATTCTCCTCAGAAATATCTGTCCCGCTCCTACCTAATCTTGTGGGTGGGGCTACAGCTGCCCCATTCCAGGGGAAGCACCTGGTCTAAGCTGGACCCTCAGATGCCCGGTCTGTGATTGTTCAAACTCCAAGGAAGATAGTTATCCACACCTATCCCTCCCCTCCCTTACCCTTGGAAGACTTGAAGATGCCGGCCATCAACTTTTTGGTTATGTAAGAAGTCAATCTATAAAGAAGGGAAATAAAGCTGATACAAAGCAGAGCTGAACAAATAGAGAATCCTCTCAGCATTTAAGGATCTGGCTGGTGTCTGTCATTTCGTGTTTCTGGATTCTGTGAACTAACAAATTCCTTCCATTCAGCTGAAACCAGGTGCATTTGTGTTTCTCTCACTAAAATAACCTCAGGGATACAGACTAGCACATATCTGGCCTTGACAAAATATTAAAGCTGAAAGGAAAGATTTTGGACATTGTAATGGGTTGAATTGCATCCCCTCCAAAACAAGACATATTGGAGTCGTAAATCCCAGTGCCTCAGAATGTGTTGTTATTTGGAGATATGGTTTTCACAGATGTAACCAAGTTAAAATGAGATCGTTAGGGTGGGCCCTAATCCAACATTACTGGTGTCCTTATGAAAAGGGGAAATTTGGACACAGAGACAGACACACATAGAGGGGAGGTGAAAATGAAAAGACACAGGGAGATGGGACATCTCCAAGGCAGAGAGCCCTGGAACAGATCTTTCCCTTACAGCTCTCAGAGGGAAGCAGCCCTGTCGGCACCTTGATTTCGGACTTCTGGCCTCCAAATTTGTGAAGCAATGAATTTTAGTTGTTGAGATCGTACAGTTTGTGGTACTTAGCCCTAGAAAATTAATATGGACATTTATCTATTCACTCCTCAGTGACAGTAAAGAAACAGGTCCAGAGAGTTAAGCAGCCTGATTGGCTGCACCAATTCACATTCCCAATTTACGTTGCACCAATGTAGGAGGGTTCCCTTTTTTCCACCTCCTCTCCAGCATTTATTGTTTGTAGATTTTTTTAATGATGGCCATTTTGACCGGTGTCAGGTGGTAGGTAACTCATTGTAGTTTTGATTTGCATTTCTCTAATGATTAGCGATGTTGAGCATCTTTTCATGTGCCCGCTGGCCATCTGTACAATTCCATTTTCTTAGACAGCGCTCCCAGACTTTCCAGGTGATGAGCAAAGGGATATAAATAACCCAATGTCATGGCTGGAGTCCCAGCTGTCCCAGTCACTCCATGTCCTCTAGAAGCATATTGAGGACTCACTAATTCTCTCCACTTAATTTGTCAGCACTGTTGGCCACACAGCCAGAGTCTTCATCCCTCCTGACTTTATCCTGGGAGTCATATCGTGCTGGGTTGGTGCCGCCCCCAGAAGACGAAGACAGATGTCACCCAGACAGCCCCTCAGTGTTTCCTGGGTGTGATCCTGCAGCTACTTCCCCATCTACAGCTCTGCCCAAAGCAAACACCTCCTGCCAGAGAGCAGGAATTCAAGACTTTCTCTTCTCTGCTTTTTCCATCCCTAAAGGGGTTAGGCAGAGCTGAAAAGAATCATGGAACTCGGGTTCAACTCATAATCCTGACTCTGCCAATCAGTGGGTGTGTGGTCCAAGGCGACTACTAAATTCCATAGTTTGTGCTTTGTTTTTCTCGCATAGAGTGGGAACAATATCAACAATAAAACGTTATCTAAGATTTACCTGAGATGATGCATGTAAAGAATTCGGCACAGTGCCTGAAACAGATTATTACTCAATACATGCAAATAATTGAAATAATGAGGCACCCCTATCATTACACACATATAAACACAAAGAACCATGGGAGAAGGAAGAGAATTCTGAAGCTTTTAATGACTTATTATCTATTAATCTATTTAACAAAAGATCTACTCCTAATTGCTCTGTTCCTGCAGAGTGTAGAATAATTCTACCTATTTTTCTTTTGGAGAGATTATTTAAAAGGATACTTTTTATGCCTGAATACATTGAAATTCCTACAGAATAGCACTTAAATCATAAGACACTCTCCCGATTTCCTTCATTTCCTTATTTTAATGAATATAGAAATACACTAATAATGACCTAATAAATTTTCATTTCATTTTAAATCGTGTTCACCCCGTATTACAAAACAAAATAAAAAATATTTGCTATTGCAAATACAAAAAGCAACACAATGGATAATAAATAATATGATGGAGCTCACTAGACAACGTGTTGGGCCTGGAAAATTAATGATTTTTAATTTGGGGGAGATAAGTTGCTTCTTATGTATTTCTTTATTTCCTATAGGCTGGCAATGCCGCCATCTTGGCATTGTTAATCGCCGTTTCTAATGACACTTCTGGGGCTGTCTCTACACAGTACATTGCTTTCCGCAATTCAGCCACCTATTGCAGCCTTCTCTGGTCTTGCCTGCTTGTTGTACCAAATCCCAAACAAGTTGATGCTGCAACCTTTCTAGTACTTTTCCAGCACTCCCTGCTGATCCATAAATTACAATCATAGGTTATCCCTTATTCCACTGAAACATTGTGAGAAACCATTACATAAATGCTATTTGAGCCCTTCATGGACAGATGCTATATATAAAGAAAAATAATTAGCTTTGTATTTCCAACCTGAACCACATGACGCACCAACAATACAGAAGCACGCACTTTCCTCTGACATCAGTGGATGATTTATCATCTCTCCCCTACAGATGCCCAAATCTGCTCCTTTCAACGTTTTTACATAGATTTAGATTTTCCTATCTGAATGATCTTTGTCAACTGGTAATTTAGATTTCTCAGCAGATGTCACATAAGTCTAGCATAAATACTTTCTAGGTGTAAGTTAAATTTGTGGCATAACATATAGAGGTCAGTGTTCCCACAATAATCTAGAATGATAAAGAAATCACTACCATATTTTTTTAACAAATAGTAGCATACCTTCCCAATTTTTCATCATGAATATTATTCATTTAGATTTGTTTAAAAAGAAGCCCTTTTAGTTATATGTACAGCTGAAGAACATACCATTTCTACTTTCTTAATCATAAATTCCCATATTTTTGCAGTATGCCTTGTCCATGGGTTAAATGGACACACAAAAATCTGAGATACCTCATCCCTTGGCTCTGGTTCACGCCTATCAACACAAGTTGATAGCTGTGACTTTGCTGCTTGGCCAGCCGTCTCTGTCCTTTACTACCAACTAAAACTCAAGTTATTAGGCGTGTTTTACAGACTGCATGTTCGTGTCCACCCCCATCCAAAATTCATATGTTGAAACTTTAACCTCCAATGGGATGGTATTTGGAGATTAAGGGCAATTGGGGGTACATGGGATTAGTTATAAGAAGAAACACAGAGAGCTTTCTTCCTCGCTCTCTTACTTCACCATGTGAGGACACAGCAAGAAGACAGCCATCTACAATCCAGGAAGAGGGTGCTCCCCAAGAACCTGGGGACACCTTGGTCTCCAACCTCCAGCCTCCGGAACTATGAGAAATAATTTCTGTTGTTTAAGCTCCCAGTCTATGGTATTTTTGTAATTGCAGCCCAAACCGACTGGGCCAGCATGGTTTGGAAGGTCCTGTATAAAAGCACTTTTCCACCTGTCCGCATTTACTCACCGCCTCTCCCCACCATGCAACTTGAGCATCTCAAGGTTCCTTGAATAAACCAGATCATTGAACAAAGTCGTCACTTCATCTGGGCTACCATTGTCTGCTCTCTTTCCTTTTACCGAGGAAATTCATATTCATACTTTGAACAATAGCACAAATATCAATGACTCTGTGAAGCATTTACTGAATTCCTGAGGATAGAGTTGATCTCTTCTCTCCGTTCCTGTAGCACTTTGTCAAATTTCCGTTTAATTTTACTACGTTATATAGAAAAATATTTACTTATATATCTATCTTCTAGTCCGAAAGGTAAGCATATTTATCAGAAGAAAAATGTCTAATTTATGTATGTATTCTTTTGGAAACATGTTTGGCACACAATATATTATTGATTGATTGGGTAACTAAAAAGGTAGGACAGATGGATGATAATAATTATTCATTTGATTGGCAGAATGGCAGAACTTTAAATAAGAGACATTTAAAATACAGAGAAACTGTGAGAAAAAAGGAACTTAGTTGTTCCCCATTGAGCAAAGCACACAGTGCATAGTTTATAATAAAAGAAAATTGGATATACATTCACTGACCACATATCATGTATAAAGTCTTGAACAAAGAATGGGAACTACAAAGACTAAAAGAATACTGTGTGTAAATTTGTGGAATGGGTAGACTGTTGGAAATAAATAGAAAGTATTAAAATAGGGTTGGTTCTCATTTGGGCCTATCATCCATGGCATATATGATTTAAAAAAATAATGTTCTTGAAAATGACATGCATAGAAAATTTAAAACCTGTATTCACTCTAATTGGTCTCCTCAACATGCAACATTTCACGTTACTTTTTCTTAGACTCGTTGTAAATCACCTTTAGCAAAGATGACAACTTTGAATGTAACTTCTTTCTGCCTTCACTAATTCTACAAAATAGACATGTTTATGTGGTTTGGCTACAAGGAAGGTAGGAAAAGGAAAGAACTGGAAAAACTGTAATTGTCCATGAACTAAGTAAGTACCAAGAGTAGTTGGATTTACTCACAGATAGAGTAATTCAATACATAAGGCAAAACATAAAATAATAATAATAAATCATTTGGAGATTTTCTCTCCCTGTTTTTAGCTAGGTCAACTTTAGGGATATACAAATCTCAGAGGAGGACTCTTGAGTAAAGTACATGGACAATTAAATGTGTTTTCAGTATTTATTCCCACCCATTTCATCTTTAACAGTAAGAAACTTTAGTCCTGAATTTAGAAGCATAAAGATCTAAGTCCGGAGGCATCCAGGAGAACACGGTAAACCACAGCAGTGACCCTGCAGCTCATGGTACCCAAAGCACTAAGCCCAGTAGAACACAGAGCATACTTCATTTATGTATAATTTTTTACCACCTACCCCCCCCCAAAAAATTTTTTTGATGCAGCTACTAATGTGAAATCGTATTAAAATAAATAAAAATGTTAAATTAATAAATCATTTAGGAGGAAAGAGAGATGTACCAAATAGCTTGTAAAATTTTATTGTTCAATTGAGTATTATTTTTAATTCTGGAATTTCTAAAAGACAAAGCAAAAAGAAAACTATACTATAATGTAGTCCTTCTGTCAGATTAAAAGAAACAAGAGATTTCCTGAGAAGCAAATTACATTCCCAGAAAAAAAGGTGCTCCCAAAGAAATTAAGAAATTTATCACATGAATCCTATAATGAGAGACAATAGACTCATCATAGATCCTACCTTCCACTGCAGTTTCGTAAAAGCTCCAAAGAATCCTATAAAAGGAGTATTTCTTGAATTGATCTTGTATAAGAGCCAGCCCACTCAAGTTCTCCACTTCTCATTTCAGGGGCAATATTTAAAATATTTAACAACAGAATGGTACAGGCCTTGGTATTGGTACAGAGCCTGAGAAGAGTCCTGCTGTGTCAGGGAATATTATTTCCTTTATTTGTTGGATTGTGGGCAAGTCCAGGGGTCCTGAGGGAAGGTCTTTGATTGGAGGGACTTTGCTCAGGGGGCTGAGTACAGTGATTATTTATCAATTGGTAGAGAAGTATTTTAATACTGAAAACAGTTATGCTCTTGCTCACCTGTCTCGTAACCAAAAAGATGTAAACCAAGCTCTCAAGGATGATGTTCAAAGCCAAACCAGCAATTCCTTAAGGAAAAATGAGAAATGAAACCACCACGTGGCTGATTGGATCAGGAAACTTGAAGAGATCACTGGCTGATTCACTGGCTGATTGGATCAGCCAATCATGTTTATTAATATAATTAAGGGATCAATATTTCAGAGTATGATTTAAGATGGCGGTGATACTCTTTAGGTGCTTGTTTTTAATTGTGAAAGAAAAACCAACATCTATTTAGTAGACTTGAGACTGAAATGTGGGTGAATAATTAGGATGAGAGGAAAAGATATTGAGGTATTTGTGGCAGGAGATGCCTAAGGAGTAAAGAGGCCACCGAGAAGCTGAGCGGCCCAGGCAGAGTGAAGGAGGAACAAGCTTTCACAAGGTGTCCTCAGCTGGGAAGCCATGAAGGGGTGGACACAGATATGGAGACAGAAGAGTAATTTCATGGAAGGCGGGAAAGAAATAGTTTAGCGTGCGGACAACGGTTGCAGGTCTTAGAGGATTTCTCTAAGAAAGTTATTTACAAGCTTTTGATTGAAAATATTCTACAGAGAAATAGGGTCAAAGCCTGAGTATCAGTGGTTAATAGAAAGGACAGGCGGTTGGGAAAGGAAAACAACGCGTATGTATCATAGGTTCATTAGATCAAAACGAGTTTTCATCAAAAATGAATTCAGAGCAAGAGAGCATTGGATTTGGGGTCAGACTGCCCAGGATAGAAGTGTGGCCATGCCACAGACGAGGTGCCTGAACTTGACAATCTACTTAATCTCTCAGTTCTCACCTACAAGTCAGGAAAAATAATAGAACCACTACACAGGGGTAGATATGAGGATTAAATAAGTACATTTGAAGCATTGAATACAGGCCAGGCATACAGTGAATGCTATACAATTGTTTGGTAGTATCATTGTCATCATTATTACCATCATCATCATTACTGCTATTATTAAATGATTAATAGTAAGATTTCATTAGAGAACAACTGCTCCAGTTTAATTCAACAAATGTTTTTCTAGCACTTTATGGATGCAATTAGTATAAACAGTTATGGGAAGATGGATAAAATTGGTCTTTGGCCTCAATTCATTTTTTTTGTAATTCAGTCAGTTCACCAGCGAACTTTTATTGAATGTCTGTGTGTGCCAGCCGTTCTACGTGGCAGAGCATGGAAATCATAGCAAAGTGTGATTCAAGCACAGTGTGGTTAGAGCCATGATAGAGATACACACAGGTGCTATGGGACCACAGAGGAGGCTTGTGTTAGTCAGAAAGATGTTTGAACTCTTCCTAAAAGACTCAGGGAAACCAATCAAGAGATCCTAAGGGCTGTAGGCTAACCATTCAACCAGAACATATTGGATGTTTATAACCAGTTAGGTTCTGATCAGTGGGTAGAAGCTGTGCAGAAGGTAAATATTGTGAATGCCATTCCTGGAGAAGTATAATCTCAAGGCTAATCGTGTGTGTGTGTGTGTGTGAGATGGGTAGCATTTATATGGACCTTTGATGATAAGACATTAACATACAGAAATGTGAAAACAAATGAGCCAAAGGATAGAGTTAAGGATGGGGGAAACCAAAATACTTATCAAGGTGCAGCTAGTGTGCAGATTTACTAGCAGAGCAAGGGGCAGAGTGTGATTAAAAGACTGGACATTTTGAGAGGAGCTAGGGTACAGGACGTACATGTGTGGTCTGAGTAGTCTGACTTGTTTTGCAGTTTGTGAACCTTGAAGATCATTTTAGGAAGACAATTCTAAGTTCATTTGGAAGGAGCTAGTAGAAGGAGAGGGTCCTATCAGGCTATAGCTACAGTCCAGGTGAAAAATGATGATAGGATAACCTAGGGCAGGTGCTTAGGGAGACGTTGAAAGGGTGATCAGCAGTTTCATGGTGAATGTTTAGTGATTTGTAGTGTTTACGATGATGGCACATGGCTATCAAAGTTATCTTGTGAGCAACATGAATGTTATATGTACCATACTTAAACTGTAGGGGAATGTATGTATCATTGGCTTAAAGTCTATTACTCTCTTTACAAAATATGCTTTTTTAAATTTTAATAGACTATCTTTCAGAGCAGTTTTAGGTTGACAGCAAAATTGAGCAGAAGATACAGAGATTTCCCATGTACCCCTGTCCCCAACATGCACGGCCTCCCTATCAATATTCCGCATCAGAGTGGTACACTTGTTAAAATCAGTGAACCTGCATTGATACGTGGTAATTGCCCAGAGTCTATAGTTTACAATAAGATTCACTCTTGGTGTTGTACGTTCTGTGGGTTTTGGCAAATGTATAGTGACATATATCCACTATTATAATATCATAAAGAGCAGTTTCACTGCCCTAAATATAATATACAGACAGTCCCCAACTTACAATTGTTCGACTTACAACTTTTCAACTTTATAATGGCATGAAGGCGATACACATTCGGTAGAAACCATACGTTGAATTATGAATTGTGATCTTTTCTTGGGCTAGTGATATGTGGTATGATCCTCTCTTGTGACACTGGGCAGCCAGCCACAGCTCTCAGTCATGAGGGTAAACAACTAGTACACTTGGGACCATTCTGTACCCAGACAACTATTCTGTTTTTCTCTTTCAGTGCAGTATTCAGTAAGTTACATGAGCTGTTGAACATTATATTATAAAATAGTCTGTGTATTAGATGATTTTGCCCAACTATAGGCTAATGGAAGCGTTCTGAACACGTTTAAGGTAGGCTGGGTTAAGCCTATGATGTTTGGTAGGGTAGATGTATTAAATGCATTTTTGACATAACATGGTTTATCAGGATGTAACCCAATACACTTGAGGAAGACCTGTACTTTTTTTTTTTTTAACATCTTTATTGGAGTATAATTGCTTTACAATGGTGTGTTAGTTTCTGCTTTACAGCAAAATGAATCAGTTATATATATATACATATGTTCCCATATCTCTTCCCTCTTACGTCTCCCTCCCTCCCACCCTCCCTATCCCACCCCTCTAGGTGGTCACAAAGCACCAAGCTGATCTCCCTGCGCTAGGCGGCTGCTTCTCACTAGCTATCTACCTTACGTTTGGTAGTGTATATACGTCCATGCCACTCTCTCGCTTTGTCACAGCTTACCCTTCCCCCTCCCCATAGCCTCAAGTCCATTCTCTAGTAGGTCTGTGTCTTTATTCCTGTCTTACCCCTAGGTTCTTCATGACATTTTTTTTTTCTTAAATTCCATATATATGTGTTAGTATACGGTATTTGTCTCTCTCTTTCTGACTTACTTCACTCTGTATGACAGACTCTGGGTCTATCTACCTTATTACAAATAGCTCAATTTCGTTTCTTTTTATGGCTGAATAATATTCTATTGTATATATGTGCCACATCTTCTTTATCCATTCATCTGATGATGGACACTTAGGTTGTTTCCATCTCCGGGCTATTGTAAATAGAGCTGCAATGAACATTTTGGTACATGACTCTTTTTGAATTATGGTTTTCTCAGGGTATATGCCCAGTAGTGGGATTGCTGGGTCATATGGTAGCTCTATTTGTAGTTTTTTAAGGAACCTCCATACTGTTCTCCACAGTGGCTGTATCAATTTACATTCCCACCAATAGTGCAAGAGGGTTCCCTTTTCTCCACACCCTCTCCAGCATTTATTGTTTCTAGGTTTTTTGATGATGGCCATTCTGACTGGTGTGAGATGATATCTCATTGTAGTTTTGATTTGCGTTTCTCTAATGATTAGTGATGTTGAGCATTCTTTCATGTGTTTGTTGGCAGTCTGTATATCTTCTTTGGAGAAATGTCTATTTAGGTCTTCTGCCCATTTTTGGATTGGGTTGTTTGTTTTTTAGTTATTAAGCTGCATGAGCTGCTTATAAATTTTGGAGATTAATCCTTTGTCAGTTGCTTCATTTGCAAATATTTTCTCCCATTCTGAGGGTTGTCTTTTGGCCTTGTTTATGGTTTCCTTTGCTGTGCAAAAGCTTTGAAGTTTCATTAGGTCCCATTTGTTTATTTTTGTTTTTATTTCCATTTCTCTAGGAGGTGGAAGACCTGTACTTTTAAAGCAGAATATATTTTTCTAATTTACTAAAATTTCGGGCATACATCTATGAGTGATTTTAAAGTCTAACACACTCCTAGCAATTTCCAAGAAAGTTTCTGTGGAAACACGTTTTCCAGTAGTCTATAATTGTCTACAGTCTGCTTTGTATCATGCACAGAAATATTTAAGTGTGTTGATGATATTCATTTTCACTTGCAATCTGGTTTAACTGGCAACTGGCAAAACCAGTTAAAATTAAGAAGATAGATATTTTGAGCTAAACTACAAACAGTTCTGCTGGAAATAGAACATGATAACTAAATTGCTGTCATTCATGCCTTGGTCTCTAGAAGCTGAATAATGGAGGATTAAAGAGGCTACAACTTCCCTACGTAGAACAAAACAAAACTATATATTGGTTCTCCTTGAGCATCTGAAATGTACCCCAGACATCTCACAGATGCACAAAGAAAGTCAGTGCTAAAACAAATATTCTCAATCATCTCAGCCCTTAATATGTTATGCAGGAATTTTTCTAAACTGTACCAGAGCCTAAGAGAGTATCTTAAAGTGCACATTTAACTTATCGCTGTGTGCATTTCTCACAGGAGTACTAGAGCATTCATCTGAACCAGCTGTAGCAGTTAATAGAAAGATTTGCTGTGTGTGTCTCTAAATTTAACTTTCACTCAGATTTTAGAATCTCTTTAAACTAACAAAAAATATCAAAGCCATCTTAGAAGATAGAGGAGGAGTATCTGTTCTACACAACGTCCCATCACAATTGGCTTGGTTTCTCTGCTAATTACGCTCCACATCGGGTCTGAGCCTTTGACAGCTGTGCTCTCATTGCTCACGCTCCTGGTCTCTTCATAGAAAGGCGGCACCCCCCGCCACCCGGGCTTCCCTGGTGGCGCAGTTGTTGAGAGTCCGCCTGCCGATGCAGGGGACACGGGTTCATGCCCCGGTCCGGGAAGATCCCACATGCCGCGGAGCGGCTGGGCCCGTGAGCCATGGCCGCTGAGCCTGCGCGTCCGGAGCCTGTGCTCTGCAACGGGAGAGACCACAACAGTGAGAGGCCCGCGTACCGCAAAAAAAAAGGTGCCCCCCTCCAGTGGTCATAAATCTATGTTTAAAGAAAACTAATTAGGTATAACTGCTTCTCAAAAAATGAGGGGAGGAGGGTACAAAAAAAAATCAAGACGCAAAGCTTATTTTTCATGCAGCTTTTTGTTATGATGGCTGTTCTTTCTTTCCATACTTTTAGCTATTTTTATTCACATAGAAGAGAATCATTACTGTCAATTTTAGTATCTACCTGACAGACTTCATTTTTAGCATCTATCAGACAGACTACATAAGTATACCCAAAAGCAAAAGCAAAATTGTGTCCCAAGACAGTAATAAGATATAAAAAACAGCCATGGAGAAAAGATGATGTGAGTAATAGATCAGTCTTTGAGGTAGAATAATCCAGAAGATTTTCAGTTTCTTGCCTACTATCAGTGAGGTTCAAGAAAACCCATCTCACCACTGCAGGAGGAGACACAGAAAAAGTATCTTGGCAAAAGCTCATGGGAGAGGTACTTATCCCATTCATTCACTATGAGGAATCATGTCATAGTAATTTTCAATCAAAACAGAAATGTGAAAAAGTATTGTTGATGAATTTTTGTCAATAGGCAGAATGTCTATAACAACTGGACTCCTAGAAGTTCTTACCGTATCTTGTGCAGTAAAAGCACCTGTATCCATTTCATCTCCTATTTTTAATCCCTTTAATATTTAGCCCAGTAAAAGTCAACACATAATTAATTGTATATAATTATTAATTGCAGTGAATCAGTAAATTGGTTTAAAAGTATGCTAAATGAAAAATCAAGCCCTTTTCTAATCTGAAGTTCATGAAACTCTTGGAATTTCTATCTAACCACTTCCTAAATGATGTCCTACTGTCCAGACCAGCTCCAGTCCTTACTCAGTCGGTTCACCTGCCTAGAATGATCTCTCTCTTCTCCCTCTTAGTTTCACTCAAGGATTACTGAAAATCCCTTCTCCTCTCGGAATTCTTTAACCTCAGGAAGCTACATCTCTCTCTTCATTCCATCGGAATATATATACCTTTGCTTTTGTCACTTAGCTATTAATTGCCTGACAAAAAGTCTTATCTCCTTAGCTAAATCATGCATTCTTGAAGATCAAGACCTATGATTCATATTTTTCTACACTTGCACAAAAGTGATACTCATTAAATATATGCTGTACATATCGATATTAATTATATGAAGAAACTCAAATAAACGAATTTCAAACAACACATAGTCATTAAGCCCCTACCTGATACAGAGTATAGTCCTGTGTATGAAGGAAGATATAAAAAATACGTACATAAAGCAGGGACCCTATCAAGTAGTTTTATTTTATAGTTAGGGAAATAAGAGCTAGACTGGTGAAAGATAACCAATAATGCAAATAATTATAAAGTGAGCAGTGCAAACACTATGAGTTAACAAGTGTCTGGTATAATGGTTGAGTAGAAATATCAAATAAAACCAACCTGGACTTAGGTAAGGAGAGATTTTATTTGAGAAAACTATTGCAATAGGAGGAAGAAGGCCATCGTTGTAGGGTAGGGGGTCTATCCCAATATGGTGAGGGGACCAATTCAAGTAGGGGGAGGGAGACTGTGACAGTAGGAAGAAGAGCCCCTATTGTAAGATTCTGCAAGTGTCTCGAAGGTCAGGCAGAAACCTTCCCTTTACAGACACAGGTAAACAAAGTTATCAAGAAGTGGAGTTGGTGGAGGGAGGAAAGATGTGTTGATGTTGAGTTGAGATCTGATCGATTGGGGAAATTTTTTTCGTCAAAGTCAGCTGATTCTCAGGAGAGGTTGTTAATGAAGGGCTCTTTCTCCTTACAATGCTCAAGGGTGGGCAACCTTCCAGGTCTGGGGAGGAGATCAAGCATGGGAATTTCTACACTTAGCCTAACTGACTTCAGTTTCATAATATCACAGAATCATGCATTTTCTTTATCTGTAAAATAAGAGCATTAGAGGAGGTGAGGGCTGAGGTTCCTTTAAGCTCATTCTATTTATGCAAAATAAATACCAGAGGCACCCCCGACTAGAATAAAATACGTCCTAGCTGTTCACACTGAGTAATTACTTTTATATAATGCATTCAGGCCGGAGGCTCAAGGCTTTCTGAGTTTTCCTCCACCTAATCATTAGAAAAGATAGGTATTATTCTCACCACTCTTTAAGAGACAAAACAAAGCCTTAGAGAAATGATGCTGCTTATTTACCAAAGGGCAAAGAAGAGAGAAACAGGCAGAGCTGGGAATGAGCCTGACACCGTAGATGGTTTCATTTGCTCTACCCTACAAGCTTCTCAAGAAGGGCTTGACTGTAAATATCACTTTTCTGGGTTTAGAGGGAAAAAAAAGTCATGGAAACATGGAGAGAAGGGCTGTATCTGCCTGTTGGAGAAACCAAGAGCTGCCCTCTAGCTGAACTTGTGAGTTGTACCACTTAGATACCGATGATGCGCTTTTAAAAACTATCCTAAGTGGTGACCCAGTGGAGTAAAGAGTTGCTAAATCACCTGGAAGAAAAAGACCTGTTTCTACTATTTTGTTTTGCTTTGTTTCAATAAAGGTATCGAGTTTGTGGGTTTTCGCACCGTACCACAGAAGAGGCCCTCTCCGCGCCTCAGGAATCATTTCTGTTGAAGCCTGTGGAAAATCTAAAGCAGTTGGTGAGTTTAGCCCTTTCTGTTTGTAAGAAAGAAAACCAAGCATTTTCACCCAACTATCAAAGCAGAAACTGCACCAAACACAGTTAAGCAGGTGGAGAGCCTTTAAGCCTTTATTGGAGGCTATTGTAGGACGGGAGAGAGGGCAGCACTTAACTCCCGAACCTGACTGAAACAAAGCGCCAAAGGGTTGACACGGTGGGATTTTAGGGCATCTGTGTTCACTAGCTGGCCTTTATAACTTGCAGCAAGTGAGGCTCCTGCCCTCCCACAGAAACTGGGAAATAAGTGTGCTGTCTTCCTTGGCCGTGACATTTCAAAGGGATGACTCCCAGGTCCTTGAGAAAGACAGTCCTGAGTTGTAAGCCAGCCAGAGGCTTTTAGCAAGATTTGCATCTCAAAAAGGTAGAGAAAAGAATTTCTACTTGCAAGTTTTCTGGAGTAAAGCCTCCAAGTGAAGGAAGGTCAGGGGTCTAGAAGCAGGAAGACCCTATTGAAAGTTTAGTCCAGCTGAAGAGAACATTAGGGCCATCTAGGCCCTACTCGTCGTAAGGCAATTTTATAAAGAAACCTGGGATCCACTTCCCTTTAATATCCTACAATGTTTTAATACAGAGAGTGTGTCTTTAGGCTGTCCTTCCACTGTCTCATCTGACACCTCCACATTTCCCTCCTCACTTATCCCCACAGACAGGCCATATACACACCCCAAAAAAATCACCTACAGGTCACTCCTACCTCACCTTCCTCCTTCCTGGCAAAACCCTTGAGCTGGAAAGCCTCCTACTTTCTCAGTGGGATGCCTGATAGCTTGATCTCTGCTTATTCCCTAACTGATGTTTGGTGGTAGATTAATGTCACTGAGGTTACCTGCATATGCACAGTGGACATCTGGGGACACAAAATCCTACACACTAGACAGACCCTCTAGAACAAAACTGATACTTGTGAAATGTGGATAAGGCAGATGATTTGGGTTGAAGGTAAGGTGGGGAGAGTGTGGTTTTCACAGCTTCCCCTAAATTTCAGCACACGGCTTTCCCTGGCTGACAGAGCACCTTGTTCTCTCAAAACCACCTAAAGGGACTGACTGCAAATTGGTGCATTGCCCTAGCGCTGCTTGAGGGCAGTTGGTTGGAGATGGGAGAAGAAGGACATTTTGAAATGCTTGGAAGTTTTCCAGACGTTTTTCCTTATGTGTGTCACCACCACGCCCACTAGCTTCTCACACAGACTCATTAAAAAACACAAAACAATAAACATTCTTAGGAATAAGCACCAAAGGAGATATCAGAAAGTTCCAGTATAGACTTAGGGTATAAACTGTCATGAACTGAACCAGAATCACCCTGGTTCATAACACACGGTGAACTTACATTTTGTTCATTCAGCCATCCTCTGCAGAAGAGTTTGGGATAACAAAACGAGATGCCCCTTTGCTTTCCCAGAGTGGGATTCAGAAGACATCACTGAAGATACTGGCAGGGAGAGCCCTTTTGGAAATGCTCATTTTAGGACCCTGAAATTTATATTTTCTCCCATTTTTATGTGCTTCTCATAAATATCATAAATCTCTACTCCAGACTTGATTAATAGTTATTTGTGAATATATCAATAGAAATTCACATTTGAGAGAATTTCAAATGTTTGTATGTTCTAGAAAGTCTAAAGAGTCTCCAAAGACACCTCGTGGAAAACAGCAGCATCTTCTTATGGCTGCGTGGGCTTCCAGAAGCAGTGGTCAAGGTCGAGATTACCTATCTCTTCTTCACACATCTGCCATACATATATCGGGCTCACATTCACCGAGGTTGAGTGTCACCAGCCATCTTGTTTCTGCTGGCAGAACAGGGGCTCCAGAATGATGCGACCCAAATGCTTACCAGCACTTACACTTCTCTCTGGGGCTGAGGAGAAAGCAGAAAGTGTGAGTCTTATCACTCTCACATGCAGTGTAACCAGCACAGGGGTCTAACCGTGCAGGTCCTCTAAGCAACCTTTAAGTATTTGTTTTCCATTGGCCTGGGGGTGATGGAGGGAGTGGGGAGTAGAAATTTTGAGCTTTAAAGAAATAGTCAAATCAAGGAACATAATTCATGACTCTTTTCCGGGACGAATATGCACACTACACTTGGGGTCGTAGTTATAGTAATCTCATTCTCTGGCTGTCACTAATAACTAGGCATCGTGCTACATTACCTACAAGGTTTTCATTCTGAATTGGTAAGCTGACTCTCATTTTAACTGGAAACTAAGTAAATTGCTAAGGCAGTAAGTGGTAGAGTGAATAAGTGGTTCTAGGGTACGTCTGGCTACACAGCCCATGCTTATGCTGTCTCTAACTGTGCTGTTAGAGGATCAGCCAGATAAGGGCGGAATTGACCATGTTACCCTGGGCAAGTGGAAGGACCAGGAGCTTGAGTGTCAGAATGAAATGGTTTTGAATGTTGACTCTGCAATATGCTCGATCGGTAGAATTTAGACAAGGGCTTCCCTGGTGGCGCAGTGGTTGAGAGTCCGCCTGCCGATGCAGGGGACACGGGTTCGTGCCCCGGTCTGGGAAGATCCCACGTGCCGCGGAGCGGCTGGGCCCGTGAGCCGTGGCCGCTGAGCCTGCGCGTCTGGAGCCTGTGCTCTGCAACGGGAGAGGCCACGACAGGGAGAGGCCTGCGTACCGCAAAAAAAAAAAAAAAACTTAGACAAGTTTTTCAATACCTCTTAATGTCAGTTTTCCATTGTCATAAGAGCTCTCAGTAGGATGCCCCAAAGGTAATAATAGGCTCACAGTGACTGTTAAGTATCAGATGCCTTCTTTTCCTTCCTGGAGTATAGGGAGAAAAAAAAAACAGAAAACAGAAAACAAAAACCTGTTGTTTT
This sequence comes from Delphinus delphis, assembly GCF_949987515.2. Taxonomy (NCBI): domain Eukaryota; kingdom Metazoa; phylum Chordata; class Mammalia; order Artiodactyla; family Delphinidae; genus Delphinus; species Delphinus delphis. The sequence continues at coordinate 77,239,576 of NC_082695.1, read as the reverse complement.
CTTAATCAGGAGTTGAGAAAAACAAGTAAAATTGCTGACATCTCAGAGGACAATAGTGTCTCCAAATATGAAGCTAACACCATTGATCGGGAAATAAAGAAAGAGAAATCAATGATCGGAGAAAAGACACCAGTGTTAGAGAAGGCTGGAGAGAAGCAGGATGTGTGAATGAACATTTATAAAACAGTGGAGAAAGAGAAAAAAATGAAAGAACGAACATCCTCTCTGATGAAGTACTGGCCAGTCGTTAAGTACAGAATCTTGCTCATCAAAGATAAATGAAATTATACCATTAAATTCTACTTACATTAATATCCTCGCTTCTCAATAAAAATAACACCAGAAATGCTGTTTCTCTCTGAGAAAAATGCACACACTAACCTTAAGTCAAGCCGCATCATTTATTCCAGTGGACGTATTAGTATGTGGCAAACTGACTTAACATTCTGTGATAAATGTTCCCATTGTTCTTCAGGAACAAACAAGTTTGGATCTTTTTTTTTTTAAGTAATGTGCAAAAAGGAACCGTTTGAAAAATAATTCCTTAAATAGCTTGTGTAGCTGCTAATGGGCTATGACAAGCTATTTTTCCAGCCTTCCATTTTCCATCCATATTTCTGAATAGCTTTGTGAGATTTTGCATTAGTTTCACAGATCCCCCCAAATGATTATGCTGCAGTAATAGAATAAGGAGCATCTGCCGCAGACTGATTGTATCACAGTGTTTACTGACAATGAAGGACTGTCACAGGCGGGCTGATTGGAGAAATAAGCTTGAAGATTACTATTATTAAACAACCAACTGTTGAAAGACTCACACAACATATTAAGGGGAAATAACAGAATAAGTTGGTTTTGTTGCTTAAGCCAGATATTTTGGAATTCATCCACATTGCGCTCTCACTTTTTCTCACCATGGTGCTTGATTTTGTGATAAGTTTGCATACATTATTCTTCCCTGAGGTACATTTAGTTTAATTAAATTTTACTATTAAAAAGTATCAAAACCTGCTTCTCATAATCCTTAGGAAGCCTGGCATGGAAACACATTGCCTCCGTAGCACTTCCCTGAAGGAGCTTAGACTGCTTTCTTTTTTTTTTTTTTTTTTTTTTTTTTTATTATTTGTGGTATGCGGGCCTCTCACTGTTGTGGCCTCTCCCGTTGCGGAGCACAGGCTCCGGACGCGCAGGCTCAGCGGCCATGGCTCACGGGCCTAGCCACTCCGCGGCATGTGGGATCTTCCCGGACCGGGGCACGAACCCGCGTCCCCTGCATCGGCAGGTGGACTCCCAACCACTGCGCCACCAGGGAAGCCCTAGACTGCTTTATGCAGGCAGTTTTGGAGACCAGACAGACATGCAGACAGGACAGAGAAAGGGGCAACACTGCAGTCTTCTCCCCAGACTCACTTCTCCAGGCAGGATCACATGGTAAAAGGGTTCAAGTTTAGGGCACTGGTCTTCTACTTTTTAGTCAACCAGCTGACCTCAGTCCTTTCATATTCTGTTTTACAATATTACAATTATTTATTTTCTTTACTATTCTAGAGACAAGAATTCACATTTCAAACATAGAAATGAAGTGGTGTCAAGGAGCTTCTTTGGCATCTGAGCCTGAGTGAGCTCAGAGGCTGGTCATCTCCTTGCTCTCTCATCCAGCGCTGAGAGCCTGCTGTGTGCCAGGTACCAGGCTGGGATCTGGGCGGAGGAGTGAGTAAGGCCAAATTCTGTCTGCCAAGGAATTTGCAGTCTTGTAAGGAACACGCCCTGCCTTCTTTCCTATCCCACATTGACGGCTGGTCTTGAAGGAAGGGGAGCTAGAAGCTCTGTTAATCATTCTTTAAAGAATTGAAATGGAAAAACATGAGTTGTCATAACAAGGAAATCATCCTGACGAACGAAATGTCAAAGGACTGAAACTATATATCTGAAGGGAGTTTGTAGTACTTTTTCCCCACATGGTCTTTCCTCTGACAGGTTCATTTGATCTGCGGTTGCCAATCATCCGTACCCACAGTATTTAACAAAACGGAGCCCCACTCTGTTCTCAGAAAGCACCACACAGAGGTGCTCAGGCACTACTCAGGATGTAGAAAAACACCCCAGTCACCCTGCATTGGAAACCAAGAAATGATTTTGGAGCCATATTTCATGCTGGGAGGTCATTAGCAGTGCATCCATCCACAGCAAGGTGTTTTGCCACAGGTAGCGATGGCCACAGTTATTCCTAATATTTTCAAGTATAGCATGAAGGAATGAGCTGTGCTTGTGTCAGACCACAGCAAAGGGTCCTTTGTGGTGGTTGTGTATTTTATTCTGTATTCCATACTTGGCAGCAGGGACCTCTGTAAACTTGTGAACAACTCATGAGAGGAAGAACCTAAAATATAGACACAGATACAAGGTCCTAGACAAGAAAACTAAGTCATTTCCAAGCAGGTTCCCAAGTGTTTTGTGTTGGTAACTTTATATGTCACCACAAAAAAAACACAAGCATTTCTTCTTCAAAACCTGTTTCATTTATACCCCCAAAGACTTTCCCCTTTGCTTTTCTAAGCTACCATTCCTCTACAGTGCTGTTGGTCTAGCAGATCCCAGTTAGCTGGTTAACTTACCCAAACTATTTTACTACCATCAGGTTTTGAAGGCAAAAACAGACACATTCATACTCCAGCTCAATGACCTAATGTGCAATATCAAGAAAGGCTTCTTATTTCTTGAGGCCTTAGTTTTCTCATCTGTAAAATGTAGCTCATAGTAGATATAGTTTGTAGAAAAAGGAGAGTCTAGGTGATGCTGTGATAACAAACAGTCCCACACAGTGGTTTTAAATATAGTAATAGTATAAATAAATATAGTAATGTTATAGTAATACATACAGTAATGTTATTTCCTATTCATGCAAAGTCCCCTGTGAGACCAGAAGGTATCTCAGGGATCCAAGCCACCTAATTATTTGACCCTGCCATCTTAACACAAAGTGTCCCCCTGGATTTCCATAACAAGGTAGAGCAGAGTCTCCCACTGGCAGTTGAGTGTTGGGCCTGACAGTGGCACACACCAGTTCCCCTCTTTGTCCATTGGCTAGTAATAAGCACATAGCCACGCCCAGCCAGGGGGAGGACAGGAAGGGCAGCCCTCTCTGTGCTCAGGAAGAAAGCATAAAAACAGGTATGATGAACGTCAGTAATATTTTTATCTACCAGAATTGTTGTTAGGATTAGTGAGGTCACAGATGGAAACGTTCCCAACATACTTCCAAAAACAGTAGAAGCTAAATAAAAATGGAAGCCATGGTGGTACTGATGGGGATGCTGACAGTGTCAGTAAGAAGACAGCTCAATATAGAAGTCAGTTATGAGTCCTTCATCTGATTACTCAAATATACCCATGGCTATCACACGAAACATGACTTTGTTGTCAATTCCTATTTTAATCCCTATTTCTACCACCGAAGAGACACAGCCTCTGACCAAAGCTGTTTTGATCAATAAAAAATCAGGTCCTTCCCATTGAATTTCTCTAACCTTTCACCCTGTCTTGCATTATAGGCAATTCCTAACATGCCAAGCTATAATACTCTTTCCCTCTCTTGAACTGGTCTATTTCCCATGCACCAACCCCAAGTAAACAACATTGTGTTGGTCTGGGTTGCAGGACTCGCTGTCAGCCTACTGGCTGTTATTCTCTTAGTTTACTCATCAGAGCACCTACCCTGAGATTGAATCTATTTTTCTCAAATCCTTAGTAAAACTAACACTCTTCTAGAAACCCATTTCACACCACTACACATGTAAAATAGTAATTTTTCTAATGGAGTGATGGTATAACATGTCCTAGCTAATTTTTCAGCAGGGCTTTCTCCCTCAATGCACATATGGGGAAAGAACAAAATTTGTTTTTAATCCCCTGAATGGGAAGAAACGCTAGATTTTGTTATATCTTTTCCTTCTTCTCCCTGTTCCATCCTCCACTGCATAAAGACTTCGTAGTCCTTGCCAGGGCTCTACCCTATATGTTTATTCACTGACAGATGGGTAGGAAATATATAAACAAATTATTTATTTGGACACTTATTTGGGTCTGGTCCCAGAGTGAAAGCACCTACCACACACCAAACACTACTGTTTGTGGGTGTGACTCTGGACTTCCTTTCTAAGAGCTGTGTATGTGAGCCCGGTGAAGTCGTTATTCCTCGCTCTTATTTGTCTCAGCCTTTGTTTTCTCACAAACACACACACGTCAATCCTGGCTCTAATTCTTCAGTCTTGAGGGGGGGAGGGCAACTCTAATCGGCCTCTGTGAGCAAGGAGTGGGACTCTAGTGTCCTTAGCCCCCAAAGAGCAGCAGCAGTTTGTGAGGGTTAGATTTAACTAGCAGAGTCCCTGAATTCTCTGACGAGTTTTCAGCTTCCCTGATTTCTCTCCATCCACCTGAGAGAAGAGAAAGGACCAGAATCAACTTGTCATACGAACTCATAACATTCATGGGGTTCACTTCTTCTTCCATGAGTCCCCTGTCCCTCATTCCCCAGGCACTCCAAACCATCCTTTGCTTCCCCCATAGAATCAAGCAGGTTCTTACCATGCTGGGGATTTTAACAGAAAAATCCCGCCCTCCCTACAACCATAACAGAAGTGAATATGTCTGCTTCCTCAAGTCCTAGAGTTTCACCATCATCCAGAAATCAGAAATCCCCATTTTTTTAAGGATAGTAGTTTTCCAACCTGGGTGTAAGACACTGCTCCAAAGAACAGAAAGCTGGGTGTATTATTCTGTGTCTTTACCTTAATCATACCATACAGACTGTAGACTTTTAGACGTCGTTTGTCTGCCTGGTCCCAGCAATCCTGCTTGTGTTGGTCCCTGAGGCATCTGGAGAACCCTGTGCCTCGAGGTGTGGGGCAAGCCTGTCATCACTCCAGGGCCTCATTATCATGACAGGTCTCAGTCATGGGGCCTCGCTGACCTTCACTCTGCCCCCCAGGTCTGACTCTGCAGTATAGTTCTCTACCCTCAGAGATGCATCAGCCACATCCCTCTCTCCTCCCTACAAATTAATACTAATAACATAAGGAACCAAGGTCCCTTTGTATCTCCAATGACACTGAGTCTGCAATGTATTTCTGTACCTGGGGAAACCTGTTTTCCATTCTCTGGACATTCACCATAGTCCGCCTTTGAACACTAGTGCAGAGGACTTTTCTCAATTCCTTTTCATTAGTCACAAACGTGGGATGCATGAGCCACTGCTTCCTGCATTCCGTCTCTCTCGGTGCCTGCAGAAGGTCAGCCACCACCACTCAGGCACCTGAATCTTTAAGGACTTCAGAGATCTTCTGTCAGTCTTTCTCTTTCCTCTACACTCTACAGATCCACCAGTATTTACCGTCTCTAGGAGGAGTACCTGCCACAGGTCAAATCCTCCCCGTTAGTCCTTGGCACTCTCACCTCAGACATCCCCAGTGCTTGCTCGGGCATGACACCTACTAAAGCATTCGACCCCTCGTCTCTTTGCCCCAGAGCATGTGCCCAGAAGTTGGAGGAGATTAGGCACCTCCAATCAACCCAAACCCTTCTGCCATGAACCTCCCTTCTCCTGCACCAAGGACTCTGCTATTTTTAGTGTGACTCAGGGATCTGGGTTCTTTTCACCACGTGGCTCCACCATCTTGGATTCCTTCTCTTTGAATCACGCAAGAGAGGAAGAGCAAAAAAAGGATTACGAAAAATATTTTAGAGGCCCAGCCTGAGGTGCAAATTAATTCCACTCCACTTCTTAGCCACGATGTCACTCTCTGTATACAGTAGCTTGCTCACTAGTTTCCAGGAGTTTTCCTCATGTGGCACTCTCTGAGATAATTTATGAAGCTTAGTTTCTTCTGTAAGCGAATAAAACTGCAGGTGGCCAGTTTGCTGCTTAAACCACCAATCCAAACAGGAAGAATGAAACAAGGTCGTGTTTCTGTTTTGTCTTTTCTTATCTACTTGCTAGCCTAATCCCAGTTCTTCCTGAGCCCTTTGTCTCCACCTTGACTCCATGGAAGCCCCACAGCTGTACCTGAGTCCGTGCGTTCTTCACTCCACAAGCAAACACACTTGACATGCTAGCCCATGGGCTCATCATCAGAACACTGGCAGAGAAGCATTGGTTTAAATGACAAATCGGTGTTATTTCTTCACATTTCAGGGGCAGTAAAGCATTATGCAGGTACCATGATAGGACCCAGAAACTCTATAGGACAGTATAGCAACTGGAGATAAATGGCAGAAACAGGATGGCACAGGGAATGGGTGCCTCAGAGCATTTGTAATTGGAGCCTCAAGCCTCTAAGTGGTGAAAAGATCTAAGTTTGCAGAGGTAGAAAAAAGTAAAGCAGTCAGATGGAGTGTGAAGTAAAGACACCATTGCCTGAAAAGCCAGAAGATAGGTGCTGTCTCAGCCGGCCTGTCATGCCTCCGGGCCAAACACGTGCCCAAACTTACGGAAACTCGCCGACAGAAGCCAACCTCAAGAGCAAGGGGATTAGAGGGCTAAGCAGAGGTAAGTCATGGATCACTGGATAAAACATGCAGAAAATCCTGAACTGAAGGGTAACCTGAAAACGCTGAAGTTCTTTAGCATTAAATAAACCTTCTAAAGTTCAGGTACCAGTCAGAGCTTCGGTTTGTAAAAGCAGAAATCTCAAAGGCTAACTCTGTTGACAAATTGCTCGCATTTCCTTCCCTGGGTTAGGCCAGAATGTCACTGGAAACAATGTCATGTGCATGACTACAAACCGTAACGTCCGGCCATGGCCAATTGCAGGGTATGAACAAGCACAGGGAGCAAAGTCTTTTTTAATTATATTTCTCCAGTGTCACTCAGAATTGCTGTTTTCCCCTAATCTGGTTCGCGTGAAAATAACCGCAAGCTATTGAAAATTGTGCTGCGTCTCTCATCTGCCAACCCGGATCCTCCCGTGGAATACGTAATACTTACTGTACTATTGACACCATCGGAAGTGTCTGTGGCCTCTTTGAAAAAATGAACTGAACAATGGCATGCCTTGAAATTCCATTTTACTGCAGATTTGGGGGAATGAGAACGTCTCTGTCATCATATACCAGTAAGCAAGGAGCACCTTGTAGGAAATGTATATGTATACTTCAGGTTTATACAATTTTAGTGGGCTTTTTTCCTTAATTTTTTGATCATAGATTTCACCAGGTAACATTTTTTAAATACCAAATTGTAACAGCTTCTCAATCTCTTCTTCTGAGTTGAAGCAACCATAAAAGGGGGGTACCGAATACAAACTCACAATGAGTCTCCAATTAGATTGCAGATAAATAGTACTTTGCAACAGCAGAGATCGAGTTACTCAGAGCATCTGCGAAGATGTCCAGCTTCGTGCTCCTGATGATGAAACGATCATTCCAAACATTTGGAATTTTCACAGAGGACATTTGCAGAGGACTTTGGGAAGGATCTCTGGAAAGCAAGCACCTTGCTCCTCTCCATAAAATAAATGGGGATACAAGCACACTCTGTCTCCAACAAAACAATCACGACACTCTCATCAGCAACCCGCCATGGGACATTTATTCATCGCTCTCCTACTCAGAAGCAGGCAACTGCCTGATATAATAAAACAGGAAGCCATATATGGGCACATATGTGCACAGATCTCTCAAGTGCTCATTTTAAAATGCAGTAAATCCCTGGAGAAATGCGTAAGTTATAAATGCATAGGAGGTAATTTGTCAGGTAAAAAGAGAACATTTATTTTTGATTTCAGATAAAAAGAGAAAATCAATTTATCCTAAGACTTTATGAGTCTTTTCAGTTATCGGCACTACTTTGTATAGGATACCGGTAAAGGTAGGTTCGATTGAGTTTCCACTAATGACCAGTGACCCAGAGGGACCGATTTCCAATCCTTGACCTAATGCCAGGCTGTTGTAGGAAAGCCTCTGAAAAGGAGCACAGTCTAGCGCAGGGATGGTACTGAACTCATGTTGAAGAAACACGGGCCCTCGTGTGAGGCTTCTTCACACTTCAAAGGAGCGTCATATAGTGAAGAGCCCCAATTTACCTTCTGTGTATTTAATGAATTGAAATACGAGGGCTGGGTAGCTTTGTGGGGTATTGAAGAGTCACACAGAGCAAACTCTAGTTTGGTACACAGCTTATTACTTTATCTATTACACAGGGCTTTCCACAAGGCCAGAGAATCCTGTCATAACCGTCCTCCATCAAAAAAAAAAAAAAAAAATCTAGGGCTTCCCTGGTGGCGCAGTGGTTGAGAGTCCACCTGCCGATGCAGGGGACACGGGTTCGTGCCCTGGTCCAGGAAGATCCCACATGCTGCGGAGCGGCTGGGCCCATAAGCCATGGCCGCTGAGCCAGCATGTCCGGAGCCTGTGCTCCGCAACGAGAGAGGCCACGACAGTGAGAGGCCCACATAACGCAAAAAAAAAAAAATCTAAATCTTGGAGTTAGCAAGCCAACTCTCTTATAAGAAGAATTAGATATTAAGTCTATTAAGTCTTTCTTTAAACACATTAGAATTGTCAAAGTAGGGTTGCATTATAAACAGAGACTGCCACTAATTCAGAGTCCAAATGTGCAGCTGGTTTTCTCTTTACATGAATGCCCAGAGCAGCATAGAACATCCTACAGCTGAGTACAACTTGGAACTTATTTGTTAGTTCCTAAATAATTTCCTAAAATGCTGCAGGTATGTTAACAAGGAACCACACAATGCTATTTGACTTGTGGACTTAGTCATGTAGAACATATCAGGAAAGCATTCAGAAAAGTGCAACTAACAGCTTGGAAGGATGTAGACATCACAAAATCAATCAATTGCAATTAGAAATAAGGATCCCGGTACCTAATGAAACCAAGAGACTGCTGCTGACCGAAAACCCAGTTTCAAACTGAGAGAAGAATTCCTCCCGTTACATGTTAAATCCTCTCTGAAATCCTGTGACAGCAAAAAGAAAAGTAAGTCAAGTGAATTCAGGCGATGAGGTAGCAAGAGTTTTGCTTTCCCGAGAGGGATCATTTTAAAGCTTAGGGTCAACTCTGTAACCACAGATCACTCTTCCCCATCCATACCTGATTCTGTCTCCATGGCTTCCTGTATCTAATCACTGAACTTTGGACCTAGTTCTTGGCAGATTTTAAATGTATGTTGACATGCCTGACTCCTCTGTGAGGCTGTGAGCTTCTGGGACTGTGTGTCATTCATCTTTACATCCATCACACATCACCCAAAATTTGGCATGAGGTCAGGGCTTGATAAATGGTGCTTTTAAATAACTGTTTTAAGTCACAGACTTAAAGAGCATGCATACTTGAAATGTGGTCATATTTAGGGATCAGAGATACCCATGAAAATATGCAAACAATAAAATAAATGTCTCCCGGTAGACTGTATATAAAATACAATTATAAGAATGCTTTGCAACTCATTCTATGAGGCCACCATCACTCTGATACCAAAACCAGACAAAGATGTCACAAAAAAAGAAAACTACAGGCCAATATATCTGATGAACATAGATGCAAAAATCCTCAACAAAATACTAGCAAACAGAATCCCACAGCACATTAAAAGGGTCATGCACCATGATCAAGTGGGGTTTATCCCAGGAATGCAAGGATTCTTCAACATATGAAAATCAATCAATGCGATACACCACATTAACAAATTGAAGGATAAAAACCATGTGATAATCTCAATAGATGCAGAAAAAGCTTTTGACAAAATTCAACACCCATTTATGATAAAAACTCTCCAGAAAGTAGGCACAGAGGGAAACTACCTCAACATAACAAAGGTCATATTTGACAAACACACAGCAAACATCATTCTCATTGATGAAAAACTGAAACCATTTCCTCTAAGATCAGGAACAAGACAAGGTTGCCCAGTCTCACCACTGTTATTCAACATAGTTTTGGAAGTTTTAGCCACAGCAATCAGAGAAGAAAAACAAATAAAAGGAATCCAAATCAGAAAAGAAGAAGTAAAGCTGTCACTGTTTGCAGATGACATGATACTACACATAGAGAACCCTAAAGATGCTACCAGAAAACTACTAGAACTAATCAATGAATTTGGTAGAGTAGAAGGATACAAAATTAATGCACAGAAAACCTCTTGCATTCCTATACACTAAAGATGAAAACTCTGAAAGAGAAATTAAGGAAACACTCCCACTTACCACTGCAACAAAAAGAATAAAATACCTAAGAATAAATGTACCTAAGGAGACAAAAGACCTGTATGCAGAAAACTATAAAACACTGATGAAGGAAATTAAAGATGATACAAATAGATGGATAGATATACTATGTTCTTGGACTGGAAGAATCAACATTGTGAAAATGACTACTATCCAAAGCAATCTACAAATTCAATGCAATCCCTATCAAAATACCAATGGCATTTGTCACAGAACTAAAACAAATAATTGCACAATTTGTATGGAAACACAAAAGACCCCGAGTAGCCAAAGCAATCTTGAGAAAGAAAAATGGAGCTAGAGGAATCAGGCTTATGGACATCAAACTATACTACGAAGCTACAGTAATCAAGACAGTATGGTACTGGCACTAAAACAGAAATATAGATCAATGGAACAGGATAGAAAGCCCAGAGATAAACCCACGCACCTATGGTCACCTTATCTTTGATAAAGGAGGCAAGAGTATACAATCGAGAAAAGACAGCCTCTTGAATAAGTGGTGCTGGGAAAACTGGACAGCTATGTGTAAAAGAATGAAATTAGAACACTCCCTAACACCATACACAAAAATAAACTCAAAATGGAGTAAAGACCTAAACGTAAGGCCAGACACTATCAAACTCTTAGAGGAAAACATAGGCAGAACACTCTATGACATAAATCACAGCAAGATCCTTTTTGACCCACCTCCTAGAGAAATGGAAATAAAAACAAAAGTAAACAAATAGGACCTAATGAAACTTAAACCTTTTGCACAGCAAAGGAGACCATAAACAAGAAGAAAAGACAACCCTCAGAATGGGAGAAAATATTTGCAAACAAAGCAACTGACAAAGGATTAATCTCCAAAATATACAAGCAGCTCATGCAGCTCAATATCAAAAAAACAAACAACCCAATCCAAAATTGGGCAGAAGATCTAAATAGACATTTCTCCAAAGAAGATGTACAGATTGCCAACAAACACATGAAAAGATGTTCAACATCACTAATCATTAGAGAAATGCAAATCAAAACTACAATGAGGTATCACCTCATACTGTTCAGAATGGCCATCATCAAAAAATCTACAAACAATAAATGCTGGAGAGAGTGTGAAGAAAAGGGAATCCTCTTGCACTGTTGGTGGGAGTGTAAATTGATACAGCTACTATGGAGAACAGTATGGAGGTTCCTTAAAAAACTACAAATAGAACTACCATATGACCCAGCAATCCCACTACTGGGCATATACCCTGAGAAAACCATAATTCAAAAGGAGTCATGTACCACAATGTTCATTGCAGCTCTATTTACAATAGCCAGGACATGGAAGCAACCTAAGTGTCCATCGACAGATGAGTGGATAAAGAAAATGTGGCACCTGTATACAATGGAATATTACTCAGCCATAAAAAGAAACGAAATTGAGTTATTTGTAGTAAGGTGGATGGACCTAGAGTCTGTCATGCAGAGTGAAGTAAGTCAGAAAGAGAAAACAAATACCATATGCTAACACATATATATGAAAAAAAATTTTTTAATGGTTCTGAAGAACCTAGTGGCAGGACAGAAATAAAGATGCAGACGTAGAGAATGGACTTGAGGACATGGGGAGGGGGAAGGGTAAGCTGGGACGAAGTGAGAGAGTGGCATGGACATATATACACTACCAAATGTAAAATAGATAGCTAGTGGGAAGCAGCTGCATAGCACAGGGACATCAGTTCGGTGCTTTGCGACCGCCTAGAGAGGTGGGATAAGGAGGGTGGGAGGGAGACGCAAGAGGGAGGGGATGTGGGGATATACATATGCATATAGCTGATGCACTTTGTTATACAGCAGAAACTAACACGCTTTGCTCCTCTTCTTAGGACAGTTTCATCTCTTAAAACAGTGAAAGTAAATGGTTGATTAGTGATAAGAAGGAGAAGGTAAAGAATGAAATAAAGAAAGAGAATATCTTTTCCTCCTATCGATGTGAATAACAGCCCTCCATTTTCTCTCTGCTTAAAAACCCCAGCTTCCTTTCTTTCTCCCTTACTTGATAAGAACCTTCAATTCTTCTTGCCACCTTAGCGCCTAGACCCTACCAGACGTTTTTTGTCAAATTAAATCAGCAACACACATAAATTCAAAAAAGACTTAGAACAGTCTAAGCCAGGCTGCATACAAATAATAGGACACATCTAAGTTTGTTCAGGTCCAGGCTTCATGCCAGATTAGCACTGATCCACACCAAAGAAGAGGAGAAGCGTAAACTCCCCAATTATTCACTTTTTCTGGTTTTACAGTAGTCACTGAAATGAACAATTCATTGTCTTTTTTCACTCATAGGATGGAAGACATCTGGTCCCACCCCCTGGGTATGATCAACCATCCTATATTTGAAAAACGTTGAGTAACAATTTCAAATTCTCTCTTCAAGGTAACTAACTTAAGAATTCACCTTATTTGCGGAATTTTGTCATGATTTCTTTTCCAAATTTGTTACTTATGGCTCTGGTGTAAACCCACTTCAAATTTTTTACTTCTCCCTCAAGATATAGAGCCAAGAGTTGAATGCAGAACTTGGCGTTCATCAGCACTAATTTTAAAAGGATTATCTTTAATATTACACCCTGAGCTCTGGGTTATACTTCTCACTATCATATGTTTATCATAATAACAAAACTTTCTTCTGGTTCTTGGTTTGCTATAGTTCACTATCACACCTCCAACATGGTTAGGTTTATGAAGACTTCACACATTACTGGGAACTAGAACGCTAGTTTTACGTTTTGAGTGTTGATATAGAAAAAAAATCTTTAATTAGATTGATGTATTTCACCTTTTATATTTATAGCATTATCCTTAATAAACTATTTTGAACAGAGAACTTTGCCCCTGTATTTTTCTTAAATAACATATAGTAAATCTTTCATTATTCAGTGGTCAGTTTTTCATGACTTCTTGCTGTGCACCGTCTCATCCCTTGGCTCATTTACCAACTACACGCAAGAGAAAAAGATAAAGCAATACAGATACGCACCTCCATCAGCCAGACTTCTTATCTATCAGCAACACTTACATAGTCAGATGTGCAAATAATATGAAGACAGTTGTTAGAATGAGACATGAAATTCTCTTTAACAGTGAAGGTAAGTGCAATATTTCATCAAATTATAAGACAAAACAGATCTTTAAGCTATCATCGAGATATTTCTTTGGCTACGTATTTTTTCATTAGCAGTGGATATGTGGATTTGAAATAATACTACACTTCTGATAAGAGTGCATAGATTTTTGCTTTTTTTTTTCTTTTTGTTATCTATAAGCTCCCTCTTCTGACCAAGTTGAGTAATTCTTCACACATCTTCTACATTTTAAAAGTTCTTGTAAATCATCATAAGAACAAGCAAATCTGATATTAAATATGAAATACAGCTCATGTTCAAACCTTGACCTGAAAACAGAGAAACTGTAAGTTTTAAGTTAAGGTTTTTTTCTCCAAAGTTATAGTAAGTAGTGTTTCTGAGAAAATCAGAATTCCTTGTCTTAAGTAGAAATTATAATCAGCTTTTGCTACAAATATTGTGTTACGGAATTAACAGTTGTGAGGCAAACTCGTTGGTTTTCAGAAAAATAGCATAAATTTTGAAAATATACAATATTATTTAATAAATAATCTGTATTTCTCCTATTGGTTTTACTATAAATTGAATTATAGCCTACAAACTTCTGCATTTTGGGGTTTAATTCACAGCACATTAATTTAGCTGTTAGGGCCTTTGAAAATACATCTTTCATGGTTACTAATACCATCTTTCATGGTATTCTATGATAAGCATGTACCATAGTTTTCTTAAATAATAGTGTGAACGGTGCCTAATTAGATTATTTCTAGTTTCCACCATTAAAATTAATGGTGAAATTATTTATTTTAAACAAATATTTCAGATTATTTTCTTAAGAAACCAACTGAAAATGGAATTTCTGGGCCAGAACTTATAAATATTTCTAAAAGCATTGTCACTAGCACATCTTTCTAAATTCCCTTCCAGAAGTATACAAATTTACAATTTCATCAGCAGTGTTTAAGAGTTCTCTACATGTCCTCAACAATTCTCAGTATTTTAAATATGCACTAAGTCCATAAATGAAAAATAATGATATTTAAAAATTACATTTTATTAGAATCATATAAAAGTAGTTCCCCTCTAACTTTTGACCACTATTATTATTACTTCTTTGTAAATCAACTTTAGATGTCCTTTAAAATTTTTTCTAATAAGGTATTAAAAATTTTCTTATGGATTTCAATAGTTCTTCATATGTTGATTAAATATTTTCTTTCTGTGTTCTTGGCTCTACTAATTGTTTTATAATATAAAAAAAATTTTAATGTGTCATGTAATCAAATTGACATTCATGTGTGGATATGCTTATCCCCATGTTATGTTCATTATTTTATGGTATTAATGTTTATAGTTAGGTTTCTAATTAATCTAGAATTAATTTTGTGGCATAGTATAAAGAAAGAAATAACATTTTACTTTCCTAATAGTAAACATTCTCAATATTATTTAATAAATAATCTGTATTTCTCCTATTGATTTTACTATAAATTGAATTATATCCTACAAACTTCTGCATTTTTCCCTATTTCTTGTTTTTCTGTTTTCATTTATTGACTTCACTATCTAGTCAGCTATGTTATTCATTATAACACTGTAATAGAAAAATCGCTCTCTGTTATTCCTCTTTTTCAAAATATTTTTGTTCTTTTATGGACACCGACAATTCCACATTACAGAATAATCTTGCCAAGTTCCAAAAAATTCCTGTTGAGATACTAATTGGAATTGCATTAAATTGGGGGCAAATTGATATCTGTGCATTACTGAATCTTTTCATCTAAGAGTAGGAACTAATTCTCAACTTTTTCTAGCTTGCATTCACATCACTCATTCAAATTTTATAGTATTATGCATAAAAGTTCTTCTGTATATAGACACTTCCTTCTTAGGCTTATTTCTAGCTATTATTATTGTTATTATTATCATTATTATATTAATTATATCTTTAACCCTTATCTTTAATAAATTGTTTTGGTTAGTATATAGAAAAGTTACTAATTTTTAATATGTTTTTGATCAGCACCCTTAAAAGCTCTTATTCTTCTAGTATTCTTTACATTTTACTGTTGAAATACCAAGTGTTCATGGCAAGAAAATTTAAATTTTTCTCTCTTTTCATAACATTTTCCATGTTTCATAACTTTTTCCAGGTACTCCTTGAGTTCTTTTTATATGAAGGTTTAAGTTTTTATTCAGCTCAGAAAATTACTAATTTTATATGTTTAAATGATTCTATTTGTTTTAGTCTTTGGTTCAGAAACATCAAATAAGCATATATAGGAACTCCAAGTCTGTTCAATCCACTACCTCTCTCATCAATACTGTTTTTCTGTCCATTTCGTTGTATTCCGTTAGCCTCTTCAAGCGTGTTTTCTATCTACGAATTAAAATTTCTGCAGTATTGGTTCTGTTACTTTATGACTTCTGATTACAGTTTTAAATTCCACTATTGCATTTTTAATTTTCTTGAATTATTTTACTTCCTTTCATTTTCTTTTTGACTTTCAGATAGCTCGTGTTTCACCTCGGTCTTTTACAGTTCCGTGTCATCTTTCACTTCTTATATAAAAGCCCCTCTTGTCTTATATTTTACTGAGATCATAAAGAAGGTAT
This sequence comes from Delphinus delphis, assembly GCF_949987515.2. NCBI lineage: Eukaryota > Metazoa > Chordata > Mammalia > Artiodactyla > Delphinidae > Delphinus > Delphinus delphis. The sequence goes on along the minus strand of NC_082695.1, from coordinate 77,223,623 downwards.
TGCCCAAATATAATTTATTTCCTGTAGTAAATCTTCAAAACCAGCTCTTTTCCTGGAGATTGAGTACTGCGTCCCTCTCCTTATTTTGAGCTGTAAAATCTTTTTGCCAGCCTCCTATTGGCTGTTTTCTGTTTACACATCCTAGAGAGAGGAGAGGTCTCTTCTAGCATGTTTGCACATAAATAGAGTAGGAGGATGCTCCTGGTCTCACTGTCCATCTGCTTGCTGTTAGAAGTCTCCTCTAAAACTTTAAGCTCAAGCAGTTTTTGTTTGTTTTTAAGTCAGCTTTGCCAGTTCAGTGAAACCAGCAGCCTAAAAGAAACAAGAAGAAAATCAGAACTGTGGGCAATCAAGGCCAGCTCTGTTAGGTTTCTCTCTGTGTGGCCAGGGGTCAGCTCTCCATATCTGACTCTGCACTTATCTTGGTCTCTATGACAGGCACACAGATACAGGCTTCTCCTGAGAAGGCTGCTGGTTCAGGAAGAAGTTCTACTTTATCAGGGGAAGGGCCACTGCCTAGAGGAAAGCTTTCCCTACTACACACTCTGCTCAGTGTAGTAGCTTCACTGGAAACTCTGGACGTTCACAAGTGTCTGCTTTGGATTGCTCCTTAATTCCCAGGAGAGCAGTGGAAGTGATCCTAATGACAGTGCATCCCGTGTCTGCCTACAGCCTGCCCTCACCACCCCAAATTAACGAATATCCATGGAGCTCTCCCAAGATTTGCTTTCTTTTATTTCCAAGCTTGCACCAACTTCTCAGAAGGGGACGTTGTGAAACCACCTTCAGTGTTCCTTCAATTTGGCGCCTGTAGCTCTCTATCCAGCAGAAACTATTTGCAATTTTCTCTCAAGGGATTTGTTCTTTTCCCCAGTTTTTGGTAATAACAACATTGTCTCCCTTTGCTTTATATCATTTTGGTCATTTCAAAGGAGATCTAGGAGAATGAAATCCCTTGACATAATCAAATCCCTTCCTACCAAAATACCATTCATTTAATTTTTCTCCTCCAGCTCCCCAGCTGTATTAAGGGATTTACACTCACCTTGCCCCAGATCCTTTCAGCTGGAAATTATTTCTCCCTCCTCACCATTGAGAGTACTTTATTTTTATTTCTCATCTTTTACAGGCACTTCTCTTTCCAATTAGATTGTAAGTTCTTTGGGGGAAAATAAGGAAATCAACTCCTGGTTCGCCCAGATTTAAGACCCAGGAAACCCCGCAAGCCTAGCTCAGGTGGTTCCCCTCATCAAGGTCAATGCTGGCTTTCTCTTTAAACCCCTCCCCTGCACCCATCATCTAAAACTGTCTTGCCCAAAACAGACGTAACAACGTACATGTTGAATGAGTCATTTTTCCCTGGCCCTAGGACCACGTCAGCACATATTTATAGGATTAGGATCACAGTCTAGGCCCGAGAAATGAAGTAAATTAACTAGCTCATCACGTGGTGAAATTGTGGACTTTTCGTAATAATTAACATAACCTGGTACATGACCTCTAGATACTTGCAAATTAAAAGAAATCCTCATCGCAGGAGAAGTTTCAGGCATAAATACAAAGAGAACAGTAAGGATAGAATGATGCCTCTAAGACTAATATTTTCAGAAACTAGCTATTATGCTGTTCAGTTTAGTAGATATGCAAAATCTGTTTCCAAAAGCACTGGTGCCTCAGGCTCCCTTCACAACCATTGAAAATATTATAATTAATTACTTACTGAATGTGTAATAATATACCAAATATGCTTCAAGATTTTGTCCAGAACGAGTGGTGGAGAGCTGTGACTGTTTACGTTTCCCTGTGACCAACTCGAAATCACCCCAAGTACACCCCTAATAAAATATGTTCTGAGCAGTTTCTCATGTCTTAAAATTATTGTAAATAACTTTCTCTCTTTATATAGAAAGAACATGTTTTGCTTGCCACATTATCACTGCATGCAAGCCTCAGAGAATTTCACGAAGAGGAGAAAATCTACTTGGGTCCTTGATGGAGATCCAGCCAAGCATTGCCCACATCTCACGTCTCTTAGGACTTTGGAAGCTTCAAAGTGCAAGGAAAAGTGAACAAAAATCTCCCATGCTTAATTTGAAGAATCAGGTAAGTCAACAAAATCTTTCCAAACCACAACAATGTGGTAGAGGGAGAATCATAAAAGCTATAGCAGCCATGCAATTGATGTTGAAAAAAAACTAGAAACCGGAAAATACTTCTGATAAAAACAAACAAGCAATTAGGGAAGACAAAATTGGTGAAGAAACGGCAAAGCAGGTGGAATTGGTGAAACTTTCCTAAGGGGATTTTAACTCTTCAAAGTATTCAAGTTTCCCAAGGGCAAAGATTGTTCCTAATGAACGAATCCATTTTTACTCTCATACCTCAATGCATAGGAAGTAGTTTTGTGTGGAAAGGAAAGAGATTGAATTTAGATAAGTACAACTCCCAGAGCAGATGTTCTCTACTTGGTTAAAGGAATGAAGCATAGGGAGAAAAAGTCATTTGGAAATTAAAATTAAAAATCATGTATTGATTGTGGAGTGACTAATCATTGGACCAAGCTACCGACAACTGTGCCATCTGTCTTCAGAGATCTCCAAATATAGCAGCTGGAGAGCTGAGTGTGCCTAAACCAAGGCAGGAGATCCTATGGGGAGCACGTGGCTCTGGAGTCTAATGGCCTCATTCAAGTTCCAGCTCCGTCACTTCCCAGGTGAGTGACCTTGAAAGTTACTTGACCTCTCTAAACCTCAACTTCCTGACTTTTAAAATAGGGGCAAGAGTAATAATACCTCTCTCATATGGTTGTTATGTAGAATAATAAAAGCCTCTCTAGAATGAGGTTGTGAGAGATGACATCACGACTTTCTATTATTTGATTCTGAGGATCGGAGTCTGTGCTTGGCAACTGCCCTAATTTACCTCTAACGTATGATGGGTCCATGGTATCTTTATATTCTACTGAAGAGTGCACTTAATGCTTTCCGTTTCCAAATATTTAGTGATGTTATATAAAAACTCTTCCACCTACACTTAAAGATATCCCCAGATTGGCCTCACTTTATTGACTGAAACGTCTGCCCCTGTTATTCCCACGTACGTGTTTATATGTCGTTCCCAACCTGAATAGCATCTTTAGTTTACCTACTCCCCACATGCAATACGGTTCCACTGTGTCTTAGACCCCACTCTTTGTCCCCTGAAGCATCTTTCCCTGTGCCAGTTTTGTGCATGTTTCCCTGAAAAAAATCCATTCCCTGCCCTTCCCCTACTCCTCACTGCTGCAAATGATATCACTCAGGCTACGTTGACAGCTGGCTTCCCCTTGGGTCCGGCCGGGGGGGCGACCAGAGAGCAGCGTATGAAGAGAAGCCAGCACCTGCCTGTGCACTGTTCCCCAGCTCTGGCACTAGCTCTGTCTCCTCCGTGTCTCTGCTCTGACCAGAGAGCCCCTCCTTCTGGGGCCCTAGCTCACCACAGGCAGCCCAGTCTCCCTAGCTCTGGCCACACAATCTTCCCTTTGTCCTTCTAGCCCCAAAGCTGGTTCCCTTTCTCTTGATACCAACTTCTGGGTTGAGTTCCTGTCCCCTTTTTGCCTCAGAATTTTTTTTATTGTGGTAAAATACACATAACATAAAATTTACTGTCTTAAACCTTTTTAGGTGACAATTCAGTGACAGTAAGTACATTTGTATTATGCAGCTACCATCACGATCTGTCTCCAGAACTCTCTTCATCTTGGAAAACTGAAATGTTGTACCCAACAAACAATCACTCCCCTTTTTGTCTGTTTAGCCTTTCTAAGACTTTTTCCGCTAGTTCTCCCCTAAATATCCTCTCTTGATGTGGCTGGCATAGGCTCTGTTTTCCTGATTGGGTCCCCCCACCTTCAACATACAAGATTTCTGAAATTCTTTAACAGGTAGTTATTATTGAGTATCTGATGGGCGTGGTACTGATGATGCAGAAATGAATAAGACACAGTGCAGCTGCTGTTCTCAAAGAATAGTTTCCCAGGAGACAGGCAAATCCCTGGTGATTACAATACGGTATTTTGGATTAAGTACGTAGGCTTTGAAGCAAAGCACGTGGATATGTGTCCTGGCTCCACCACTTACTGGCTCTGTGAACAAGGGCAAGTTCGGCGCCCTTCGAGAATAACCTTATACATTTGGCTAAGGAGCTAGATTGAGTGGTGCTCTTTGTACAGTGGAGTTATTTAGGAAGACCACCCAAGCAGGGGCTTTTAGGATGCATTAGGAATGTCTGACTGAGTGCACGGCTACCATTTAGAAATATGCTGCCATATTCGGGCTGGTGGCCTTATGGATGGGGTGAAGGCAGAAAAATTACTTGGCCAGTAGAATCATGTGGAATTATTGGTAAACTAGGGGGGAAAGGGAAGAGTTGAGAACTAAATAACAAACTTTCCAGCCATTTATAAAGCCTTCCATGACTGTTCCAGGCGAGGCTGATCTTTTCTCTCTGAATTCCTGTTGAGCAATAGTTAGTACCAAACAATATTCCATTTCATCATCTCTAATTCTCTAAGGTGTTACTGCTTGCCCTCCTCCCATCCAGATTGAGTGATGGATCCTTAAAGAAAAAAAGTAATAATGTAATATTTTTCTGTCCCCCAGAGTGTTCCTTATAATATTTCATATAAGGGTGTTTAATAGATTTCTTTGAAGAATCTAATTTTTTTTAATGTTCTTTTAAAAAGGGTATATTACCACAAGCCAAATTAAGTAATAATTCAAGAATTTAATAAGATAATTCTAAATTTTTAGCTTTCCAAAATATCAACTTACTAAATATTAATTATCAAATAAAAGTGTGATCTTACTTTCAAAAGTTTGATCTTCTACAGTTTCAGTTTAATCTTACTAACCATCTTTAGTAATAAAGAGCTAGTAAGGGCTTGGTGATTTGAATTCAGAGACCCAATGTGCTTGGGTTTTCTGATTAAGTGGACTCATGTTAACTTTGCAATATGATGCATAATAATATATCAAACCCCATTTTGGGGTTCTCTTTTAATGGAGGGCTTACTGCATGATTAGAAAATGAAAAATGCAGTTTTTTCAGGATTCATTTACTGTAAATTGACTGAAATTGTGTGGAAAAAAACCTAAGCCTACTTGCCTTATTGATGCTATTTCCATGTATATAATAATTATTTCATAACATTGATCTGAGAAACTGTAATTTGTTTTCACATTTAATCAATGGAGAGCAATATATGGATCAGAATCCTTCCCGAGTAGTGTCGTAACTACCACATTATTGAGCCTGCTCTTTCCTTTCTCTTGCCGGCGATTTTAGGTTTTCTTCTAAACTGTTTAGCCTGTTTGGAATTCATGCGACATTTTACATGGAAAGAGGCGTGAAATGCCACTTTCCATACTGCTACCTTATAAATTATTCATCCCTGCTGTTTATCAGGCAGCTTCTGCTTAGAGTAAGAAGTCACTTCTTGTTTGCCGCACACATCATAGGAGCCTAAACAATCAAAAGTGGCGTGTTGCCTGCTGGGAGCGCAAGGAGAAAACCCAAGCGAGTTCCGGCTGGGATGAGCCTCTCCCATACAGAAACCAGCCACACCAGTCATACTTGACGTGAAATGATAGTATTTAGCTTTATGAAGTGTACAGTTGGGAGCAAGATGCACACTCTCAATAGGGAACAGGGAATAGAGTGTAAATGTCCTCCGTCTTGATTGAGTGCTTTATTGAATCAGAAACCAAATGAGAAACCATCCTCACCCTTACAAGCAGCCTTACACAATTGCCAAAGCTATAACTCTCAAGAGACTCTCTAATTTTTTTTCAATTTTTGAAACTCTGACCTCATCCCTATCTACATTACCTCATCATCCACACTCCTTTCCCTTTAACCTTCTAGTGCCCCACGCACACCATGGTCAGGTTTTGACCTCTCCTATATTTTGATCTGGAAAATGCACTTTTCATCAATTTAGGATAACGAATTCCTTGATTAAAAACATAATGCATCTTTAAATGCTTGAGAATTTGGTGGATTACAATTTGGCTATAAGAGAAATGACTAAGTTGATTATGACTTTAAGTGATTAGTGCTGATAAGAAACTGTTGAACTAACTACACCATTTCTGGGTCAGCTGAGTTTTACCCGCTGAGTAGCTTTCTTCACTGCACTGGATTCAATGCTACATTCTCATACAGTACAAGATTAGAATTTTCTTGGCCTCACATACCTCATCATGCATGTAAAATAGATGTTTTATCAATTAATGAAAAGCATATGTTAAAAACCCGCCCTGTACCTAACAGTGTGCTAAACGAGACTATGGTGAACTGAAGAGAAACCTAAGATCTACAACGAAATGCCATCTGCTAGTAGGTACCATTGTTCTAGCCCCGCAGTTTAGTGATGGCAAAGCACAAACACAGACTAAGGCAGCTTCCTTAACTAGGTAGTGGCACAATCAGCCTCAAAGTTCAACTTCCAGTCTCCAAAGCTATACTTTTTCCCACTTTTTTAAGGAGCCTGCATTCTGTCTGGACAATTAAGAATTACACATACATAAACTCACGCATATATGGTCAGTTAATCTATGACAAAGGAGGCAATAATATAAAATGAGAAAAAGACCAAAAAAAAAAAAAAAAACAAGGAGTACACAAACACATAGAGATCAGAACAAAACTGATATAGATTATAATTACATTTTTTAATATATTTTTATTATTTTTTTAATTTTTAATTTTTTTTTCATGGAAAGGCATTTTATTTTAAAAATAGAAGAGCTACCTAGATAGACATTTCTCCATAGAAGATATACAGATTGCCAACAAACACATGAAAGAATGTTCAACATCATTAATCATTAGAGAAATGCAAATCAAAACTACAATGAGATGTCATCTCACACCGGTCAGAATGGCCATCATCAAAAAATCTACAAACAATAAATGCTGGAGAGGGTGTGGAGAAAAGGGAACCCTCTTGCACTGTTGGTGGGAATGTAAATTGATACAGCCACTATGGAGAACAGTATGGAGGTTCCTTAAAAAACTAAAAATAGAACTACCATACCACCCAGCAATCCCACTACTAGGCATATACCCTGAGTAAACCATAATTCAAAAAGAGTCATGCACCACAATGTTCATTGCAGGTCTATTTATAGTAGCCAGGACATGGAAGCAACCTAAGTGTCCATCAACAGATGAATGGATAAAGAAGATGTGGCACATATATACAATGGAATATTACTCAGCCATAAAAAGAAACGAAATTGAGCTATTTGTAGTGAGGTGGATAGACCTAGAGTCTGTCATACAGAGTGAAGTAAGTCAGAAAGAGAAAAACAAGTACCATGTGCTAACACATATATATGGAATTAAAAAAAAAAAAAAAAAGAAATGGTCATGAAGAACCTAAGGGCAAGATGGGAATAAAGACACAGACCTACTAGAGAATGGACTTAAGTATATGGAGAGGAGGAAGTGTAAGCTGGGACAAAGTGAGAGAGTGGCATGGACATATATACACTACCAAATGTAAAATAGATAGCTAGTGGGAAGCAGCCGCATAGCACAGGGAGATCAGCTCGGTGCTTTCTGACCACCTAGTTTTGTGGGATAGGGAGGGTGAGAGGGAGGGAGACACAAGAGGGAAGAGATATGGGGATATATGTATATGTAAAACTGATTCACTTTGTTATAAAGCAGAAACTAACACACCATTGTAAAGCAATTATACTCCAATAAAGATGTTAGAAAAAAAATAGCAGGGCTTCTCTGGTGGCGCGGGGGTTAAGAATCTGTCTACCAATGCAGGGGACACGGGTTCAAGCACTGGTCCGGGAAGATCCCACATGCTGCGGAGCAGCTAAGCCCGTGCGCCGCAACTACTGAGCCTGTGCTCTAGAGCCCGCGAGCCACAAGTACTGAAGCCTGCATGCCTAGACCCCATGCTCCACAACAAGAGAAGCCCACGCACTACAAGGAAGAGTAGCCCCCACTTGCCCCAACTAGAGAAAGCCCGCGCACCAACGAGACCCAACGCAGCCAAAAATTAATTAATTTTTTTTTTAAAAAAAGCTACTCTAAACAGATTCCTCCAGACATTACAATGAGAGCCAGGAATTTAGAACCAGCATCTGGAAGATGCTCTTATGCTCCACTGGAATAGAAGTGAAATCAGCTTGGAGAGAAGGTCATTAGAAGCAGACGCATATCCCTACTCCCCAAGTACCCATTTGCAGCTCAGCATCACTTCGTTCCTTATCAAGGACAAGCCTTGCCAGACAGGCCTCTTGCCTGAAGTGTCTTATCTGGTGTGACCTGCCAGCACTGCCACATAGTAGTTTTCTCTTGGCCGTTTGTCTCGAATTTAGTAGCATGTACAACAGACAATAGATTTGAAATGCATATTGCTTAGGTAAAGTCCAGACAGTATGAAAATTTAGGAAGAAACACTATTCCAGGAAATCAGAAGTATCAGGCCCACAAACAGAATTAAAGCCAGTGGGAAAACTGGGGGACCAACTGAGGTGTTTGAAGAGCCATCCTTAAGCGGACCAAGACCTCGGTTAGGAGGAGCTGAGGGGAAGCTGCAGACACAGTGGTGGCAAGGAGAAAGCCGGCCTATAATAACTCCTGTCTGTGGTAAGGAACGTCTAGTTACCACCAATTCTCTGGCTAAATGTCCTCTAGGTCATTTTAGAATTATTTATAGAGAGAGAGAGAGAGAGGAGAAAGGGAAAAGAAAAGAAAATTAAAGTAGGATGTTAAAGGGAAGGTGAATGGCTAAATGGAGATTAAAGGTAAAATTTAAGCACAAGGTAAGAGAAAATTAAATGGAATAAAAAGGTTAATACAAACAATAATATTACAAAGTTAAATTTTAAGAATTGAATCCAACTTGACTGAGGAATTTGCAGATTTTTATATGGAGTTAAAATAGATTTTTTTCCAAATGTATTAAAAACAAGAATTTTAAAAGAAAAATTAAAAAGAGAATGAAGCAAGAAGCCTAAAAAATGAACAGATGAGATTAAGTAAAGTAGAAGTGGAAAATAAATGTAAGATAATCAGCATATAGCAAGGCAATGGAAAGTTCTAGAACTATCCTGAGAAACTAATGAAACAGATTAGAGCTGGAAAGAAACAAGAAAATACAGTCAATGTGGGGATGAAAGAGGAAACAAAACTGGAAGAGCAGGCAAGGACCAGATACAGAATTCACACCATAAGCAGGTCAGTGATACGGATTCTTGGCTAGGCTTTGTGGAGTACATTTTCTGTCTATGCTATTCACAGACATACCCTTTCAAATCTCAGGACCAAGAAATAAGGGAGGCCCCCTTTTCTCTCAGCCTTCAGCATGGCCATACTGGCTTTTTTTCCAATTTGCCCAAAGAATAGGCTCGCCAAGCCATGCATCCTAGGGGTCATATCTCTCCAGAGAGGGCACATTTCTGTGTACAAAGGTGCTATGTGGGTTAACTGTAGCCCCAGATGTTTCTCTTAAATTGACAGTCTCACATAATATTTTCACAGCATGAGCTCAAAATTTAACTTCTCAAATACCTAACTCTTTGGACTCTTTTAACCTAACATATACATGATTCAGTTTTAAAATACACAGGGATGAAATTCAAACAAGTATGTTGAGCAAAATCCACTTAAGTTTAAAGAAGAATAACTGTTTTTATCGGCAGCAAATAAACCTAGGGAATTACTAATGTTGTTACCTTTTGAGAAATATTTTTTCTTTGTGACTCTTGGTTTATGCAAATAGCTATCTCGTAAGAGCTCACACCCAGACATTGCAGCTTCGTGCCTGAGGATTCAGTAGTCATCTTGTTGTCTTCCCTTTAATTTTTTCCAGGCTGGCCTGGTACTTGTATAGTTTAATCTTTGCATTAATATTTTTTGTTTGTTTTGTTTTTATAAATTTATTTAGCTTATTTATTTATTTTTGGCTGTGTTGGGTCTTCGCTGCTGTGCACAGGCTTTCTCTAGTTGCGGCGAGCGAGGGCTACTCTTCGTTGCAGTGCTTGGGCTTCTCATTGCGGTGGCTTCTCTTGTTGCGGAGTACGGGCTCTAGGCACGTGGGCTTCAGTAGTTGTGGCATGCAGGCTCAGTAGTTGTGGCTCGCGGGCTCTAGAGCACAGGCTCAGTAGTGGTGGCGCACGGGCTTAGTTACTCTGTGGCATGCAGGATCTTCCTGGACCAGGGCTCAAACCCATGTCCCCTGCATTGGCAGGCAGATCCTTAACCACTGTGCCACCAGGGAAGTCCCATAATCTTTGCATCAATATTTTAACGTAGGTTTGATTTGGGTTGAAATCAGCAAGATTCACTGAGACCTATCTAAAAAGACTGCTTATGTGATTTCACTTTGCTGCATTAGTATCCTGTGATAGATACCTTCTATTAGCAGGTTATATCTATCTCTGAATCAAGTGTCTTCTCACAAGACAATTTGACAGCTAAGTTTGAGGTTCATAAAAAATAGCTCTTTGGTTCACAAAAAATAAAACAACTCTCAACTTTTCAGTTAAATCAAACCTGCTTTTCTTTCCAGATGGATTATATTGGATAAACTTCTTTATCCCCACCTTCAATATGTATGCATGCACACACACACACACACACACACACACACACAATTTGTATCTTGAGACCAATTTTTTCATCAGTATAATAAAGAAACTGGACTAAATTTTTTTAACTAAAATAATTTTTTCCTTTAAAAATAATTGTTATGTAAGGAGGGAATAGTTTTAAAAGAGGATCATCCTTCTCCCACCAATAATAAATAATTACTTTAATATCTTCATATTTCCTCTTACAGACATGTTATGTATATGTGTAAATACACATATAACCATATATTTTAAATGGTCTTATGCTGTATATTCTATTTCATACCATCTTCCACTTATCATTGTATTATCTCTGTCAAGGAGATTACCTTTAAATTTGATGAACTGTAAATTATATAACCTAGCTCTAATCTATGAATTTAAGACTATTTTATATTTTTAACTTCATGAATGATTCTGTGATGATCATCTTTGTATAGATATTTCTGAACATCTTTTCGATTATTTTCAGAGTAATTTCTTGCAAGTAGGATTTCTATTTCAAAAAGTATGCATATTCTAAATTTTAGTATGTATGAATTTTTAATCATTTAATCAAGAGTTTTTAAATCCTTTGGGTTTTTAATTGGGATCTCGTTGAATTTGTAGAGTAGATTAATGAGCATCCATTCGTTCACTCTTTCAAAAAATATGAACTAAACTCCCACTTCGGGCCAAATATTAATACAACAATGGAAAAATCAAAGAGCCTTCCTTACGGCACACATATACATAAGAGTCAAAACCACTAAGCAAACTGATATATAACATGGAGTCAGGGAGTGATAAATGCTCTGAAGAAAGGATAAAGCAAAGTAAGGAGACAAAGAATTATAGGAGGTGATCTTATATATAAGATGATTAGAAAGGTTTCTTAAACCTGTATTGATCAGAGACCTGAAGACACAGGGAGGAAGCTCCATGGTTATCAGAGGGGAGAATCAAGAAGACAGGGGAGCAGTGGAGCATCATCAAGGAATAGAGCCCAAGAGGAAGAGATTAAAAAAGGGGCAGACGGGCTTCCCTGGTGGCGCAGTGGTTGAGAGTCCGCCTGCCGATGCAGGGCACACGGGTTCGTGCCCCGGTCCAGGAAGATCCCACATGCCGCAGAGCGGCTGGGCCCATGAGCCATGGCCAATGAGCCTGCGCGTCTGGAGCCTGTGCTCCGCAACGGGAGAGGCCACAACAGTGAGGGGCCCGCGTACCGCAAAAAAAAGGGGCAGACGTCTCACCATGAAGAATCTTTGGATAAATGGCAGGGAATTTGGATGTTATTTTGAGTGTGATTAGAAATCCATTAAAAGATTTTGTGCAGGGGAGTTACAAAACACTTTTAAAATACTCCATCTTTGCTTCCTGAAGTAAGGAATGCCCGCCATTTATTTTTCTTCTTTAATATCTTCCAGCTGAAGGTTTTAGTTGTAGTACACTCTTTTTAAATGTTTTATTAAATATTTGTTTCCCTTCATTGCTTGTCTAAATAAGAATTTACTTCCATTATTTTCATAATTAGTATTTTAGCTAAACAAATCTTATAGGCCCCTTCAATATTTAACTCCAGAGTTCTGTGGACTTGGTGCTATGCCAATGATTCATGTCTCTGCAGAGCCATACAAGAACATATACTTCTTGGGAGCTGTAAAGAATGGCCCAGGGTTGCTTCCCCTCCACTCACCTCAGAGGAGATACAGGGATAGAATCAAGTACATTAAAATCAAAGCAGTACTTTCTAGGACAACCACGCCTCCATCCATCAACCTCTTACAGCTCTCTGGTTCCTGTGAAATTTGGCTCCCAGGCCCTTAGATCTTTCCTGAATTAAATTTCCTAGAGCATTGTTTCCCCCAGAAGTGTATATCAGAATCACCTGGGAAGCTTGAAAAAATAACTTCCCAGACCCCATTCCTGGTGATTCTGATCCCAAAGGTCTGGTTTCTAATATGCAACAGAATTTGGGAAAGGTTATTCAAGACCAACAATAGACTTGTCACCCTCTTACAGATCCAGGATTTCCCATCACCAGTCTAACAATACTCGGGACAGGCCTTGGAAAGCAAGTAATATGAGTGGAGTTGCTCAACATTAAATTGTCATACAGTTAAGTTCTTGATTGTAAAAAAACAACTGGGGAGGAATTCAACATCTGAGTTTTATCTAGGTCCTCATCCATGTTAAAAAAAAACACACACACACATATTTTTGACTAACAATTATCTTTGTATCTTTACAATGTTCTAGAAAATACTCTACGTAAAATTTAGAATGTGTTGTAGATGGAGCCACAGTAATAGCATACTGGAAAGGCTATGCCATGAAGTGATAATCCGAAGGATAAGACCTTCCCAAGAGCTGGGAAGTAGCCTGGTTTAGTGGAATGAGAGTGCCTTAGGATGTCAGAGGACCTGGGTGCAAATCTTGAGTCACTTAACTTGATAAAGTGTCAGTATGCTCACTGTAAAGCCCTCTGGCTTGCAGAGTTTCTGCTGAAAGATCAGCTGTTAACCTTACAGGGATTCCCTTGTATGTTATTGGTTGTTTTTCCCTTGCTGCTTTTAATATGTTTTCTTTGTGTTTAATTTTTGATAGTTTGATTAATATGTGTCTTGGCATGTTTCTCCTTGGATTTATCCTGTATGGCACTCACTGACTACTGCTCCCATGTAAAAATAACTTGAAAAAAAATAAGAAAAGTTAAAATAAAAAGACATCAGGAATATCCAGTTGCCTTTTTCATAGTTGGATAGGACTCCAGGGATATTTGCAATCTGTGACATGAATCCACAAGTCTTGTAACACTTGCCAAGGACCACGGAGAAGGTACTGAGAACGGATGAAACACAAACCCAACGTTATTATTTATTCACCTGCTAGTTATCAAGCTGATCACATACTCTATGTAACATACTATGTTTGACACTGCAGGAGATATGGAGAAGCATTAACCATCAAAGAGCTTGCAACTGGGGTGGAAAAAGCAAGACATACACCTGTGAACACTTAAGGGTTAAAATGACAGATTAAACAGCAACAACACCAGAGGATATCAAAACAGAAGCAACAATGAATATGATTTAATATCCAGCAAGGACAGAAAGATACCACTCTGGCTTCTTAAAGACAGGACATTTGAGTGTCACATTTGAGAATGACATTTGAAAAGGATAGTTTTCAAAAATAGGGTAAAATCATGATTCATATAGATATAAAATGAGTATGAGTTAAAGGTTTTATTTAACTCATTATTAATAAGGGAAAGGATAAAGTATTACAGCCAATTTAAAAGAGAAGTAAAAAAAAAAAAGAGAAGTAAAAGAAGCACAAATTTATATGCAGTGAAGAAATGTTGAAATAGATTTACAAATAGAGAGGAAACCGACTTTTTCCATGGAGGGAGGAAAGTCAGTTGATCCACCAGACAGAATTTTTTCACGTGTCTGTAGGCAAGAATCTTTTTGCATTGTTATCAGTAACCTATAACTTTCACAGTTGTAAAATATATTAAAGGCAGTGAAAGGCCCAGAGCCCCCATAAATCAAGATTAGGATAACCCAAAAGTCTGTGCTCAAAACATGCTTAGTTTTCCCAATGAAACACAAAGTTTTTTCTACAGGGCTCAATCTAAATCTATCATTTTCTACATTTGGTTCCCAAAAGTAACCTTTGTTATGAAGACATCACTAGCATGAGAAGACTTATTAAGGTTTATTACATATTAGTACCATACAAAATAATTTAAATGACTTTAATTCGTAAATAAAAGCAATATATTTGTATCTCAGTATGATATAACCTATATTAATTGAAATTACATATCACCTAATGCAATTAAACATAAAATATTAATTTATTACCTATAAAAAGTTGAAACATCTGTAAAATAAAGTTCTCACACCTGTGAGAGGCTCTTAAAAGAATCAGAATGGTGGCTTCAATAAAATGTCTCTCAAGATCAATCAAATCAGCCTGTATCATATATATTATTTTCAAATTAATACAAGAGAAAATAGATCACTTCAGAAAATTCTCTTTTGGCTGCTTTAACGAGCTTCTCTTTAAATTATGTTTTCTGGCAAAATATATTATGCCATTGATCTTATGCTCATCCCTAAAATAAACATGCCTTTTTTTTTTTTTTTTCTTTTTTTTTTTGGCGGTACGCGGGCTTCTCACTGTTGTGGCCTCTCCCGGTGCAGAGCACAGGCTCCAGACGCGCAGGCTCACGGGCCCAGCCGCTCCACGGCATGTGGGATCTTCCCAGACCGGGGCACGAACCCGTGTCCCCTATATCGGCAGGCGGACTCTCAACCACTGCGCTACCAGGGAAACCCATAAACATGTCTTGATCCCTAAAGAAACCAATGGTGGGAACTTATATTAATTCAAATCAATTTTTTTCCTCCCAAAATAGCAAAGATATGACATTCCCAAAGTAGAGAGTGTGTGTCCTGCTGAACCATACTTCTAGCTAGTCACCTGTCTCCTGCTTCTCCTTTTGTCATTTAATTACAAGTCTAGGATCTACTAAATATAGCTTTTGGCTGCTTTTACCTCCTCTAGGGGCTATAGGTGGTTTATAGAATGACACTGACACTGGCTGGCTGAATCACAGGTTCCCAGCTTTCAGATTAATGCACAGACCCTTCTCTGGGCTCTGAGCTCTAAAACTTAGTAGGACTGAATGCTTTTATGTACCACTGTTATGAGTTCCAAAATAATTTTGCCTCTTAATTTCCCCTAGATTTATAACTGTATTCTAAGGAGGCATTAAATCACAAATTTAATCACAAATTTATGAAGGTTGTGGAAGTGCTGCCCCCTTCAAAGACTAAATAATAGAACAGAGTCTAAAAATATATCATCACAGGAATTCCCTGGTGGTCCAGTGATCGGGACTCCACGCTCTTATTGCCAAGGGCCCGGGTTCAATCCCTGGTTGAGGAACTAAAATCTCACAAGACACACGGCGTGGCCAAAATAAAATAAAATAAGAACATATCATCGCTGCCTTCATGCTTCCCTCCCACACATCTCACCAACCCTATTCCTGTAGAAATGGGTAGCTCCTAATAGAACCTGAAACAAAACAGACAGGAACTTCATTTTCTTCAAAACTTGACACCAGGGACAGGGCTTATTTCTACAAAATACTAGGAATATGCAACATTGGAGATGTATCGGTGCCTCTCCCTATAAATAATGAAAAAAGGTAGGAAAGGTCACGTCTAGTGAACTGCATAACCTCTGTTTCATGAAGTGGCTGTGTGTGCACGGCAATGGAGTAACACACAGCCATGTGGCAGACGGGACATCGGTGGGCATGGGAGTCAAGCTGGATTTCTACCACTCACTATCCCTTGAGCCTCAATTTGCTCATTTGTGAAACTGGAAATAAGCATAACTACTTTACAGTGCATTGTTACAAAGGATAAAAATATAAGTGCATTTACTAAGTTTTAATAATTGTTTGTTTTTACTTTTCTCCAGTAAATGGAAATTTTAAGTACAAAACATAGGCAAAGCATTTTTCCAGTGGGCTCTCACAACACCAGTTCTTCATCTAAAGTAGGTTTGTGGGTCAGAGAGGAAAAAGGAGTTCATCATGTTTAGCTCAGGCACTTGCCCTACAGACCCACTGGTTTTTGTTGACCTATAGGCTACAGCCCCTTTTCCCTTCCCATCATTCTCAGGAGTGGCTACTACTTACATTGAAATATCCAGTCATGATGAGGAAGAGAAACAGCAGCCCAGGTTCATGTCTGATATAGTGGAAATAGCACACCCTTGGGAGTCAGCAAGACCCAGCTTCAAATTCCGGCTCCTTCACTGTCTTTGTGATCACTTTGAGGCTTTGTTTCTTTTATCCTACGAATAAAAATAATATCTTTCTTTAAGGACTGTTTTAAAGATTAACATATATGTGCCAGAAGTATATTGGGCTCTGCTTATGTGTTAATCCCCTTTCTCTCCTGTCAGACCCTGCCTATTGTTTCCTAACTACTGCCAAACGTCACTTCAACAATAGGTCCATTTCTAGACATTGTCATACTGAGTGAAGTAAGTCAGACAGAGAAAGACAAATATGACATTGCTTACATGCGGAATCTAAAAAAATGGTACAGGGCTTCCCTGATGGTGCAGTGGTTGAGAGTCCGCCTGCCGATGCAGGGGACACGGGTTCGTGCCCTAGTCCGGAAAGATCCCACATGCAGTGGAGCGGCTGGGCCTGTGAGCCATGGCCGCTGGGCCTGCGCGTCCGGAGCCTGTGCTCCGCAACGGGAGAGGCCACAGCGGTGAGAGGCCCGCGTACCGCAAAAAAATAAAATAAAAAATAAAATAAATAAATAAAAATAAAATAACGGTACGAATGAACCTATTTACAAAACAGAAATAGAGTCACAGACATAGAAAACAAACTTATGGTTACCCGGGGGAAGGGGGAGGAGGGATAAATTGGGAGATTGGGATTGACATGTACACACTACTATATTAGCACAGGGAACTCTACTCAATACTCTGTAATGACCTATATGGGAATAGAATCTAAAAGAAGAGTGGATATATGTATATGTATAACCAATTCACTTTGCTATACAGCAGAAACTAACACAACATTGTAGTCAACTATACTCCAATAAAAATAAATTTAAAAATTAAAAAAAAAGTCAATTTCAAAAAAAAAATCTAGTTCTGTGAAGAAATGATGATGCAGCTTCTGTTTTATTATATTCATTTGTTTTATTTTTTAGATTCCACATATAAATGAAAAGTACAGTATTTGTCCTTGTCTGACTTAATTCACTAAGTATAATATCCTTCAAGTCCATCCATGTTGTTACAGATGGCAAAATTTCATAAAACAAATGAATGAATATAACAAAACAGACTCACAGATACAGAAAACAAACAAGTGGTTACCAGTGGGGAGAGGGGGAGGGGGGAGGGGCAAGATAGGGCATTAAGAGGTACAAACTACTAGGCATAAAATAAATAAGATACGAGGATGTAATATATAACTCACGGAATATAGCCAATATTTTATAATAACTTTCAATGGAGCATAATCTATAAAAATATTTAATCACTATGCTGTACACCTGAAACTAATATAATAATGTAAATCAACTATACTTCAATTTTTTCAAAAAGGAAAAAAACGAAATAATGAGGCAGAGGAGAAACAATAGGCCAGATGAAGAAAAGCAGCCTGATGTTTCCTGTGCAGTGAAGAATTAACCTTACCCAAAGGGAAGTCTGGCCTTTGTCCATGGTTACTGGGAGGTGATCTCCCAGCCCTGGGAATATCCTGCCTGATAGGAGCGTCTTTGTTTTCCTGGGGACTTTGGCCACCAGTCAGTCTAACAATGTGATTTATGGTGGGGATGTGACCCATGCCATATCAATTCCAACCTTCAGAGGAACTGATGACTAAAGGTATTAGCTGGACATCCAGGTAAACTTCAGCCACACAGGATGTGATTGATCCCAAATAAAACTCTGGACACAGTAAGCTTGGATGAGCTTCCACGTTGGCAGTACTCTGTGTGTTACCACACAGCAAGGCTGGGAGTAGGTAATGTCACCCATGACCCCACGGGAAGAGGATGAGCAGAGCCCCACGTCTGTACCCTTCCTGGACTCTGTCCTGTGCCTCTCGCCTTGGCTGACTCCATTCTGCATCCTTTTGCTGTAATACACCGTAACCATGAGTATAACGATTCTCAGTGAGTTCTGTGAATCCTTCTAGTGAATTAGCAAACCCGAAGGGGATTTTGGAACCCTTCAAAATTGCAGTTGGTATCAGAAGTGACAGTCTTGTGGGGACTTCTAACTTGAAGTTTGTCCCAAATTCCTCAACTTTTCTTTTTATTTGCATATAGTTGATTTACAGTGCTGTGCCAATCTCTGCTGTACAGCAAAGTGACTCATTTTACATATATATACATTCTTTTTTAAAATATTCTTTTCCGTTATGGTTTATCCCAGGAGATTGGATATAGTTCCCTGTGCTCTAGAGTAGGACCTTGTTGTTTATCCATTCTAAATCCTCACACTTCTAAAGAGAGGGAAAAAGTCAACAGGGAAGATTTTGCCCCATCCAGGGAGCACACAGCTGGCATTCTGATTGCTTGTGAACAAGCAATCCCTGTAGCACTAGTCTGTGTAATTAAGTACTGTGTCTCTTTACTGATCAAAACCTCTTCCTACCATCACCAGCACAGATAGAAAACAAGCACCCAAAGTTTGTGGGTGTTCCAAACCCAGCAACATAAAGTACGTGTTTAGATATTTTTAATCTTATGTTTCTTTTTTGAGCATATCAGTTCTTTTCATAAGAATTTCTGCAACTAACACCACTTCTGTGATGCAGACCTTTTCAGGTCTACAGCCTCCGTACACCTCTGACACTGAGTCTGAGGACCCACATTGCTGAGGCATATTTATAAGAAATGCTGTTGGCAGGGCACACGGTCCCAGGCTTGCGTAGATATTCAGGGGCAGCCCCTTAGTTAGCTGGCTCGCTACCAGAGTCCATACTTCTCATTCGTTAAATAAAATCTAACACTTTACAAGTAGCTCTTCACAGAGAAAGTGACTTAATGAGTGGAAATTTATTAGTGAATATAGATATTTTTCCAATAAATTATCCACTTAAACAAAAAACTCAGAGAAAAGAGGCAAAGATTTTTATCTTCTGATATTTTTGAGCCCTTTTCCTCCTTACTGTTCTTAGTAACAGAGTGGTCTTCTGGATGGCCACAGTCCTTTAACCAAGAATCATTCATTGAACAAACGTCTACTGAATATCTACCCTGCTTCAAGTCACCACTGGGAACTATGACAGATACAAAGTTGTTTAATTCGTGGAACTCCCCTGCCTTCAAGGAGCAGAGAAAAAAGTTTGCATAACTGCATAATAGCAGCACAAATTGTCACTGGAACTCTGGGAAGGAAGAGGTCACCTGTCTGGACAATCATGGAAATTTGTGATACATTGGCTGGGCTTGAAAGGCTGGTGGTATTGGGGTAAATGAACATGGCTGAGGGGATTTTTAAGGGGATGCATGGTAATAGAAAAACAAAGCCTGTAAGGGAAGGAAAAATAAATTAATTTTCCTAAAGAAAAGGTATGTGAGCTGTAGTAATGGACAGCAAGACAGCAAGGTTGAAGTATTTTAGAACAGTGCTGGGCCAGACACAGATGAATCTACTGGCAAACTTTGTAAAAATAAAGACTCTATGATCACACCTCCAGAGATTCTGATTCAGGAGGTTTAGAATCAAGGCTCAAGGAATCTGTCATTTTTAAAGCACCCTGGTGATTCTGCTGTGCAGCTACGTTTGGGAACGACTAATGTATGGGCAAACTATAGAGGACTTTAAATGCCAAGCTAAAGTGAATGAACGTTTTTTTCTAAGTGTCTGTCCCATAGGTCCTTTCTCTTAAGCTCTCTATTTTCTTTTAACAACTAACAGAGTTCTTTATTAAAAATTCATTTATGATTTCAAAGTATGCCACACTTAGCAATGCAGGAAGAGGGTCCTTCAATATGAGATCACTTGAGGAGGCCTAGAAGGTATACTTCAAGCTCTTCCAAGCAGTGCCTCTCCTGATACCTGTCTCATCATGATGATCCTTCTTTCTAGACAGGTCATCTCCACAATACAAATGTAGTTGCTCAAAATCAGAGAGCAGGGCAACTCTACACAGTGTGGCAAAGGGGATGGTTTGATCAATTATCCATTTCAGTGGGATCCCTCCTGTGGGTCCCCCCAATATCTAAGTACTCAGTGGTCTCATCTCACCAACGAACTACTCAGTCTCCCAGCACTGTAATGCCTTCCCTGTGCTTCAAAATTGCACTTTACAGCCTAGAGGGAGTCCCAGTTTTAAAGAAAAGATGCAATTAACCCTTTACAATTAACCCTTGTAAACCCGAATTTGTATGATTTCAGAAGTAGTATAAGAATTAATGGATTTTAGGCAAAGGTAATATTTTGGGTCTTTGGCCACTTTTTAACACTCCATAAAGTGTGCAGACTCCTCCCACTGTGTAAAGTGCATGGATAAGGAACAAGAGGCTTAGAGCAGAGCTTAGCAAACTTTTTCTATAAAGGGCCAAATAATAAATATTTGGGGGGGGTGCTCTGTGGACCACTAACAGTCTCTATCACAACTGCTAAACTCTGCCATTACAGAATGAAAGCAGCTACAAATAAATGAGTGAGGCTGTGTTCCAATAAAACTTTATTTACAAAAACAGGTGGCCGGCTAGATTTGGCAATAAGGCCATAATTGACTGATGTCTGGTTGAGAGAAATGCGGAAGATAGAAAAGTTTGAGAAAATCAGTAGAAAAACTGTTAGGATTAATAAGAGATTTTGACAAGCCTGCCAGATACCAAATCAGTTACAAGAATAATAGCACTTCTGTACACTAGGTATAACTTTATAGAATGAGATTAAAAATAAGAAACCATTTACAATAGTAACAAAAATTATAGAGAATCTAGGAATTAACCAAGAAATACACAACTCTTCTATGAAGAAAGATATTTATAGAGAACAAAGTGACTATCTCTATAAAAAGAGTTGTAGGACTCCTCAAATTCTCCCCAAATTTATCTGTAAATACAATGCAATTCTGTGGTAGGTAGAATAATGGCTTCCCAAAAATGTCTGTGTCCTAATCCCCAGGATCTGTGAATATGTTACCTTACAAGACAAAAAGAATTTGCAGATGAGTTTAAGGTTATCAGCCTTGAGATGGGAAGATTACCCTGGCTTATCCAGGTGGGGTGATATAATCACAAGAGGCATCAAGAGTGGAGGATCTTTCCCAGTTGTGGTCAGAGAGAAGTGTGACAATGGAAGCAGGGTCAGAGAGATGCTATGTTGCTGGCTCTGAAGATGAAGAAAGGGAACCATGAGCTAAGGAATGCAGGTGTCCTCGAAAGGCTGGAAGAGACAAGGAAACAGTTACTTCTCTAAAGCCTCCAGAAAAGGACGTAGCCCTGGAGACACCTTGACTTAAGCCACATGAGAACGTGTCAGATTTCTGACCTAGAGAGTTGTACAGTAAGAAAGTTGTGTTGTTTTAAGCCACTAAGCTTTTGGTAATTTGTTATGGCAGCAATAGGAAACTAAAGCAGATTTCAATCAAAGTTACAGTTGGAATTTTTGAGGAATTCATAAACTTGGTCTAAAACCTATAATGTCCATAAAAAATTCAGCTTTGAAAAAAAAATAAAAGAATGAAGAGGAAGAGTTGTACATTACCCAGTACTGACATACTGCAAAACCATAATAATAAAAACTGTATGGGATGTATGTAAGAAGAGACAAAGAGGCCAATAGAACAGACTAGAGAGCTCAGAAATACACTCGTGTGTGTGTGTGTGTGTGTGTGTGTGTGTGTGTGTGTGTGTATGCAATATCTGATAAAGGATTTCACAAAAAATGGGGAAAGTGTGAGTTATTTAAAAGAACATACTGAAAGACAAACCTATCTCAGGGGGAAAAAACTAAATCCATCCCTTAAAACACATACAATATGGATCAAATCAAAGATCAATGTGAGAGACAAAAAGCTGTAAAGTTAATAGAAATCTAGGATATATATATATATACACACACACATGTATATTTACATACATTTGGAAGACTTCTTAAAATTTCAAAAATAAAAATTATAAGGCATATATATACATGATAAGTTTGGTTGTATCAGCATGAAAGATTTCTATTCAAAGTCGTATACCATGGACAGATTTAACAGATGGAAAAATGGAAGGGGATACTCGCATGTCCTAAACAAGCAAGGGAATAATATTTAGAAAATATCACATGACCCTTATAAATTGAAAGGAAACTGACAGCAACCACAATAGGGAAATGGACAGAGTATGTGAATAGGAAACCCAGAAGTTATCAAGTGTATGAATATATGAAGAGATGCTCAAACTCATTAGAAATGAGAGATGTGCAAATTAAAACAAACAGATATCACTTTACACCTATTACACTAGCAAAAATTAGAAAGCTGGGTAATTGATGGGACTGTGGAGATATAGGGGCCCCCAAGCACTGGTGGTGGAATTGTAAATTGCAGCAGCCCCTGTGGAGAGCATCTGGTACCTTCAGTTAAATTTTATATAGGCCTGCAGTGTGATCCAGCAAACCACTCCTGGGTTTATATCCTGATGAATTTCTCACACAGACTCCTAAGGGGATGTGTACAAGAATATTTACTGCAGCATTATTTGAAGAAGTGTGGAGTTGGAGGCAAGACTGGGGGAGTTAGTTGCTGGAGGAGTGGATAAAGGTTGATGGATGCCCTTCATGGAGTACTATGGAGCAGAAAGGAGCAACAGAGTAGATGCACATTTAACAACATTGATGGAGCTCATAAACATAATGCCAGTAACAGTATTGTTTTAAAAAAAAAAAAAACAGAATTTGATATATGACCCAATAGTTTTTATGTAAGTTGAAAATGCATGAACACAAAATTTCAAATCTTTTCAAAAGCACATACAAACAAAAAGACATTAGAATAATTGCTTATCTTGGGAAAGGGGAATAAAAATGGGTGATAATGATAAATGGAATGAAAAACTTATTGCATGTAAATAATTAAAAGAATGGAGGGAATTTCCTGGGCAAATGATGATACTGTGCCATGAACTCACCTTCTGCATTTGACTGGAAAAAAATAAAAACATAAAATTTGAATGGAAAAAGAAGGGATTGAGTAATCTCTGTCTCCCAAATTTAGGTCATGTGGTTTGAGGTGTAAATGAGGAGTGAGAGGGGAGTGTTTTTGCAGTGCTTTTATTTTTAATTCATAATTTTGAATTATGTTGTTCTTAAATGACTTCTTAAATATAAGATCATATTTTAGCAAAAACAATAGTAATGTCTTCATACTCATAGCAATCCAGTCTACAAAGGCAAAGAAACAAAAAAGCAAAACCTTAAGCACTTGTATGCAAATCCATTTCTTTTTTTAAATTTAATTTAATTAATTTATTTATTTGTTTGTTTGTTTTATTGGAGTATAGTTGATTTACAATATTGTGTTAGTTTCAGGTGTACAGCAAAGTGATTCAGTTATACACATACATATATTCATTCTTTTTCAGATTCTTTACCCATATAGGTTATTACAGAATATTGAGTAGAGTTCCCTGTGCTATACAGTAGGTCGTTGTTGGTTACCTATTTTATATCTAGTAGTGCAAATTCATTTCTAATCTCAGTTTATTTTCTAAACTAGTCTTGTCTTTTGAATGAATACTGCCCTTCTATGACATTAATTGCTATAGGAGAATACTGAATTTTCTCACAATACATAAATAAATAGGACATTATCATTAATCTTAGATATTTTCACAGAATTTTGATCAATTTGTTACACCATTTTTATATAAATTCACTTCCTACACAAGTTTGTGCATTGGAACACATCATTTTCAATAACAGAATAATTGTGGAAATTCTGCATATTTAAGGCCACTGATCCTATCTGGTTTACTTTTTTATTTCTTGAAGCAGATACCCTAGTGTCTTCCATATTGTAACTATTCAAGCAATATATAATGAGTTGATCTGAGTGAACTTTAGTCATAATAAATAATTTGTTTTAAATAAGTCTTCTGGAAACACACTGCTTTATTCAGAAATAATAAAAATATTTTACTTAAAGTATTGTTTCTCAAATAAGTCATACTTCTTGATTAATTTCTGAGGTATTTATCTAATTTTTTTTCTAAGGTTTAATGCTATTTTTTTCACTCGAGTTACTTTCGGTCAGAAAGATGAAATGCCACAGGGGTTCACCAAAAGGAAAAGGAATGAGATCTATCAAGGACAGAGAACAGTTCTGTCCATTGAAATGAGAGTTACTGGTTTTACAAGGGAAGATTACTTTATCCCTTAAACATGATTATTGTTATTACTGAGATTTAGGCCTTAGGCCATAGGGAAAAACATTTATCAATGAGTTTTCAAACCTTTATAGCTCTGTTTTCTTCTATGAATATCTTGGCAGAATCCTCTGGGACCAAAACATCTGAAAGTATAGATTCTATGAGAATGACAAATTCTCACAGTTACATACATGAAGTCTAACAAACTAATCAAAGAAAGAAGAAAGAAATACACTTTCTGCCAAGCTACAGTTCAGAATCTGTCCTCCATTATGATGGAGGAGAGTGATGTTTAATCAAGTTTGGTAATGAAACAGTTGTTTCTAGATGAAGTATAAAAATGTATAAAATGTTAGAATGCAAAATTTGAATGGTATATCAAATATGCATTGCCCGATTATATAATGAGATATTTCTTCAATACCCCCCCCCTTTTCCTTTCTGATACATGTAGAATGATATCTGTATCTGTTGGGCTGCTTACTATAGACTGGGTGGCTTATAAACAACAGAAGTTTATTTTTCTGATTTCTGGAGGCTGGGAAGTCACATCAAGGAACCAGCGGATGAGGTAATTACTGGAGACCCGCTTCCTGGTTCATAGATGGCAGTCTTCTTGCTATATCCTCAAAGGGCAGAAAGAGCAAAGGAGCTCCCTGAGGTTTCTTTCATAAAAGCACTAATCCCTCCCAAAGGCCCCGTCTCCTAATACCATTGCATGGGAGGTTAGGTTTCAACATATGAATGGGGGGTCAGGGGAGGGGGACCCAAACATTCAGCCTATGGCAAATGGTATACTGGGAAAAGACCAAAATCGAACCCTTAGACGAGCCTTAATATATAGTGCATAATATACAACTCTGAGAGCATGATCATGAATGAGAACTTGGGAAACACCTCGTAGGAATCCTCAGAGATGCTAGGGAAGAAACCTTAAAAATGGGCCAGACTTGGTACAGGTACATGAGATATAACAGGCTGTCCAACTTTCACTTACACAGTAAGGCAACCTCGTTTACTCTCTTACAATCAGAGAAGGACTGTAGGAATTCAGGTTAAAATGGAAAACATTAAACCCAAAGGCTGCGTATAGTAGTAGGTCCTTAATAATAAACGTTTGTTCTCTTTCCCTTGAAAGACAAGACCTTAAAAGTAAGACATCCTTGAAGCAGATCTCTGAACTCACTTTCATTAGCATCCTCTGGATACAGCACTCTGATTACCTTCAAAAAGAATTCTTCATGTGAAGAGTCTGTAATTAGGATACCAGGGAGAGCTGAGCACCTGAAAAGGACAGCGGTGCCTGCTTATTGTCTCGGCTGCTTCTAATATCTCTAGGCCTGAGATATGAATACAAAGTACAGATGCAAACACCGGACCAGTCTCAAACTTTGTTCATTTCCCATTAGAAATACTGGATGTGCATTTTTCTTGAAATCGGAACTTCAGAACAGCATCTCCAATAATTAGTGCATGATTTTCTTTTCACTTGAATGTTTTCTGTTTCTCTGTCACTATTTGAGCAACTGGGTATTGAAGAAAGAAAAAAATCATGTCTCAAAACGTGGTTCATTTTTCAAAGCAGGGGGCAGAATCCAGTTTCTTGATGAAAGCGTCAACCTTTTAATTCCAATGAAGTGAAGCTGAATTTATTTTGTTGGAGAATTTGAACTGGTCGGCAAGGCACATGGTTCAACAGTTCAGGCTTCCTGTAATTAACTGTCAAAGAAAGAATCCGAAACTAAGCAGTGAAATGCAAGTGGGTCAACCTCAGAAGGGTTTAAATTCTGAGGAAATTTTAAAAGAATGGCCTTTCATGGAAACATTCATCCCAGTCAGTAGTTCACTGTATAAACAACAGCAAGTGTAGGTGGTTCTCAAAAACGAAGCTTGAACTCCCGTTTGGTTCCCGCTGCCCTTTCTGATTATCACTGATGCTCCATCACTAGAAACACTCTTGCACTGGAGCTTCTATGCACAAACAGAGCAAGACTTTGAGAATGCGAAGGTTTGAGGGTCTTACAAAGAACTCTTCTGTTGCTATTATGCATTAAGTTGCAGAGGGCATCTCCCCTGCCTCACTACTTGACCGGCAGAATGTTATTCCCACATATGCACCAATGGGTTTCTGAATTCCATCACAAACTCCCTAATTGACAAAGGGTTCACAGGCAGAGCGGGTGAATAGAAGGTTCAGTTTCACGTAGATTATCATCAGAATCTGAACAAAACAGAAATGCTTGTCCTTTGACTCAGAAATTAAAATATTTTCCATGACAACAGAAAGCTTTTCAGCTCTACAATGACCAGGAGCAAAGTGTGTGATCTCTTTGACCAGGAGCAAAGTCTCTGATCTCTTGACTTTTATAATCACAGAGCATAGTATAGTAGGCAAGCAATTTGTCTGCCCAGAACCTGAATTTCAATGGAATTCTCCAAATTCTGCATAAAAAATGGAGAAAGTTTAGATTTTTTCACACGTCCTTTTGGCAGTCTAGTGATAAATAAAGTTAGAAATAAGTACGAATTACTGGAATGAACAAGAAAACCAATTGGTGAATAATAAATTTATTTCCAATTAAATTTTAAAGGCCTAGAGAAAAGAAGTATTCTCCTCAGAAAGTCTTAGCTAAGGCACAATTTCACCCCTTGGTGGCTCCCATACATGCCTCATTCCCTTGGTTAATGATCACATTTTATTATTTCATGGCTACCATCTTGTTATCTGCCAGCTTTTCTCTCACTAGATTTTCAAGTCCCTCCTACATACTAGGAATAAAATGCTATAAGTGTTCTATATTATGGGAACTTACGCCTTAGTACAATAAATTGCTTTCTTTAAAAAAGTAATTTCCAGAAACTACAGTGATGACCACAGGTCACTGAAAACTATACAAATTAAACCAGCTACTTGTGGAAGAGGTAGTTCAGTAAAAGTGGGCAAAGGTTGAAATACATTAATGTAACGTTAAAGTAAATCTTCTTATAACACATATGTACTCAGTACATCTGTATAAGTTTGTGTTTTAAAAAAATTAAAAAGCAATGAATTCTTCCACCTTATCTCTTAGTGTATAGTTAAACTAAAGAAGGTACTGTTCATTTGGGATTTATTAGTTCAGTACAGATTTATTGTGACTTTCTTTTTTAAAAAAATGTTAGCAGCTTTACTGAAGAATCACTGACAGTTCACATATACAGAGAGAAGTCAGTCTGATAAATTTGGACATATGTGTGCATCATGAAATGGCCATTACCATCAAGATAATGCACGTAATAGCCCCCCCAAAATATCCTCATATCCCTTTTTAAGTCTCCGTTTTGTCCCTCCTCCCATCCTCACGCAGCTTCATTTCAGTCAAGATGTGTACCTGTTATCTTAGGCCTCAAATTATTTTTACAAACAAATTTGCAAATAAAATGTGGAGTTCATAATCAAAGATAAGCAGGCGGGCTTCCCTGGTGGCGCAGTGGTTGAGAGTCTGCCTGCCGATGCAGGGGACACGGGTTCGTGCCCCGGTCCGGGAAGATCCCACGTGCCGCGGAGCGGCTGGGCCCGTGAGCCATGGCCGCTGAGCCTGCGCGTCCGGAGCCTGTGCTCCACAATGGGAGAGGCCACAACAGTGAGAGGCCCGCGTACCGCAAAAAAAAAAAAAAGATAAGCAGGCTAATCAGGAGACCTGATGATCTGAAGGGGAATCAGAAAGTACCAAACACGCTAGGGTCCCAGAGAGTTTAGCACTAGCTTTATATTATTGTGACTATTATATTCAAGGAGATCAGACAAGTCTAAGTATTTTGGCAGAGGACTGGAACATAGCTTTTGAAAGGACAAAGCTGATCTTGAGAAGAAGAACAAAAGAGAAATTCTAAAACTGAAAAATAAATAATACTAAGAGCTCAGTAGATATATTTGAAAGTGCACATCTTAGTAACAACTAAAGAAAAATAAGTTAGTGAATGGGATAAACACCAGGAAAAAAATCCAGAATAAAATCCAAAGAAACAACATTTTAAGGAAAAATGAGAGAGCCTGAATTTGAGACAATGGCAATACGAAAAAAAAGTTCTTAGATGAACTTAATTAGAATCACAAAAGGAAAAGACGAATTTCAGAAGGAGTATCTGAAAGGAAAATGGCCAGAATTTTTCAAAACTGGTGAATAACCACTATACAGAGTTAATAAGCCCAGTGGATCACCAGAATGACAAAGAAATTCACACCTAAATGATTACAATATAATTGAAAAAAATAAGAAAAGGAAAAAAAGAGAATGAGAGGGATGAGGGAGGAAGAGGGAGGGGAGAGAGAGAGGAAGAGAGGGAAAGATAGAGGAGAAAGAAAACAAAAAGGAAGGAAAGAAGGAAGGAAGAAAGTATATACTTCTTTTGTGTTAAAGATATAAAAACTCTGTGACCTTTCAATTCCAGTTCTAAGTACGTTTCATAAAGAAAAGAGTACACACATGCTGCAAGATTTATGTACAAGAGTGTTCACAGCAACATTTTTTGTAATAGCACAAAGACGAAACAGCCCACGTGTCTATCAGTAGTGTGGACAAATAGATGATGACATATTCATTTAACGGAATACTTCACAGTAATTAAAAGTAACGCATTCCACTTATATGCAACAATGTGATTTGATCTCACAAACATGACAGTGGACAAAAGAAGCCAGGCTAAAATAATATTTGCTTTTTATTTCCATTTAAATAGATTATTTATTTCCATTTAAATAGATTTCTAGCATCTCAAAGCTAGATCAAATTTAAGTAGTGTTTAGGAATACACATTTAAGTAGTAAAAGTATAAAGAAAAGGTCTGGAGAAAAGCAAGGAAGTGATTAGCAAGTCAAGACAATGGTTAAGTTTGACATAAAGGGGGAACTTGGATAGGAAAGGGCATGCTGGGGCTCAAGGCACTGTCAACACTACAAATCCTCATACAAATTGTGCATGCATGGGTCTGTCAAAGAAAAATTGTACTGGATGGAGTTAAACAGTCAAAGAAGACTTTATTCAAGGCTATTTTGCAATATGGGAGAGAGGTTGAACTCAACTCCACTGAAACAAAAGGCAAGAGTATTTTTAAACACTAGGGTGAGTTCATGAAAAAGTACTCGAGGACATTAATGGGGACGCTGGTCGCTGTGATTAAGGCCATCTGTGTTTGCTGATTGACACTGAATAGAAGTTAGGCTCCTACCTGCCACGGAGCCTGGGAGATGGAGCCCTGTCTCTCCCGATGATCACATTTCAAAGGACAGCTCTCAGGTCCTTCCTGAATAGACTTTCCTGGGTTATAGATGATTTCCATCTCAAAGGAGCAGAGAAAGAATTTACAGTTGCAAGTTTTCTAAAGTAAATGCTCTAAGAAAAGAGAAGTCAGGGATCTAAAGTCAGGAAGAAACCTGTCTAAAGTTTAGTGAAGCTGAGGGGAATGTAAAGGCCAGCTCAGTCAGATATGAGCTTCACTATAATTCATTTATTTGTATATTTATTTTTATGCAGTTTCCTATACACCTTAAAAAAACAGTTTAGCACAAAATTCACATAACTTCCAATTTGTTTTAAAAGAGATAAATATATTGATAGTCGTGAAGAAGAAAAATTCTGTTAAAAACAGGTACTAAATATAAACAATGATTTTTCATGAATAATAGGATATTCAGCGATTTAAGTTAATTTTTTATTTTTGCTCATGCTTTTACTTTTTCTACTCTAGTCTTGTACAGCTCTGATTATATAAAATGATAACAAAGAGAAAAATGTTTTCCCACGTGAAATGCACCTACCTACATTCTGCTTGTATGAAAGCTAGTTGTTTTTATAATTAACAGTGTTTAAATATAATTTCCCCCTAGGAATCTTAGGTTCTCTTTTGTTTGTTTAGAAACCAAAATATGAAATAATATGGTTAACTGTACTTATCCTATCCCCTCTCTTCCTTCTCTCTCTTCCTTTTCTATGACAAGTATGAAGAAGCAATGTGGGATTGAACAAAAACAACTGGATTTTCCCAGAGTATGGCCTATTCTCTGCAAATATTTTAGGTCCTATGGGGGGAAAAATGCATTAACTCATTGAGGGACCATCCTCTGTTTTTTAAGTGGAAATTTTCAGACATTATGTGCCTTGAAGAGCAACCTATGTGCCTAATATCCTCCTGGAGAGTAATTTAAATAGAGGGAAAACCAGAGAGTCCCTTTATTAAGTCACTGAGTCCCCATGAATTTGGAATACACGAGGTTGAACTGACTTTGTGAAAAGTACCTGAGCCAACTCTTAGTGCCTGCAACAAAATTCAACCTAATAATGCCTGAGAATATTTACATTTTATCGGGTTTATAATGTCTTTGTTTTCCCCAGCCTTTATTATTACTGATGTATACTTCTCTATTCAATACTTACCAAACCCTGAGGCAACCTAGTAGTAGTGTAATGTTCTTCACTTCAGTCAATGAACTTTAACAGAAACCAATGCATTTTAACTAAATTTTTGTTTATCTCAAGGAGCACATTTTAATGAAATCAATACATTCTTGCTGAAAGCCACATGAATCCTTTGGAAAGAATACATTGTTACCGAAACCAGTATACAGTTTTATAATGTTGGTATGTTTTAAGCATAAGCATAGCCATACGTTTTAGCTGTAACCAATATATTTCTCCAGGGCTGTTACTGAGAAGCCTTATTTCAGGGCAAAGTCAATTCATTCTTACAGAAACTAATACTGCATTCCATATTCCTCAGCCAGCAGTGTCAGGCTAAATAAAGACTATGATTTATATTGCTGAAAAATGTAAATATTTCCAGAAATGACATTAAAAAAAGATAGTTTTGAAAGTGTATATTTTAATATCTTCATTAAGTTTAAAAAATGAAGTCAGAGAAAAGTTTTTGAATTGAAAAGTTAAGGGCCTTGCTTATAATTTGTGATTTGATTAAACACACAAGTGCATTTATTACTATAGTCATATCTTAGTCACTGAATTTTTTAAAATTTGTGTTTATTTCATTAGATGCCCACAAAAAGTGGATATCCTTTGGGAGAGATCAGAGGTTAAAAATTTAGAAATTTCCAGTCCTAGAAAAGCACATCTTCTCCCATCTAAGCTAAGAATGACCAAACTCGTAAGATTCTCTCTCTAAATCCCTTGCCCTAAAAAAATATTAATATTAATGGAGTCATTATAGTCAAAAACTAATGGAGGAACATAGAAGGAAATAAATTCAAACAATGACTCAACAATAAAACAAATAAAAATATTTTAAAAGTTAAAGCAGAGACTTCGCTGGTGGCACAGTGGTTAAGAATCCGCCTGCCAATGCAGGGGACACTGGTTCAAGCCCTGGTCCAGGAAGATCCCACATGCCGTGGAGCAACTAACTAAGCCCGTGCACCACAATTACTGAGCTTGCGCTCTAGAGCCCACAAGCCACAACTACTGAGCTCTCATGTGGCAACTACTGAAGCCCACGCGCCTAGAGCCTGTGCTCCACAACAAGAGAAGCCACCGCAATGGGAAGCCCGCGCACCACAAGGAAGAGTAGCCACCGCTCGCTGCAACTAGAGAAAGTCCACACGCAGCAGCAAAGACCCAATGCAGCCAAAAATAAATAAATAAATTTATTTTTTAAAAAAAGTTAAAGCGAATTTTTACATACGTAAGCATGCATGTATGTATCTTTGTAGTTACGATTGCAAAAGTCTCTTGACCTACGTTATAGTATTTTCCACACCCAGGTTAGCCAACTACGCTTTATGTACTTAGCCCAGAGATTCAAAATGCATCACTTTTTATTAAGCTAACATTTTAAAATTCAGACGTGCTTGTGTTTAGAAAGTGACTGGTTATCTCCCAAGATATTATCTAATTGGGAGAGTAACCTTGTTGTATAATTTATCCAGAGGAAAAGCAAGGGCAGCTTACCTCCCTAGACATCTTCATTTGCCTTTTTAGTTTTCTCTGCTAATGACATTTCCAGAAGATGAATAAAATGAAGGGAAGAATTATCCTACAGTAAATGTAATAAACCCAAAGTCAATTTTTTTTAAAAATGCACCTTTCAGGAAAATATGCATCCTAGTTAAGATTAAAATGTTATATTTAATATTCATACAAACAATAAGAAATCAATAAGCAATCAGAAAATTCTCAAATCATTTAGTTGACTTCTCTAATTAGGAAAAGTAGACAAAACATCAACAGTTTAAAGGAAGGGCAATATTCTTGTTAAATGAATAAGTAAGTAAATAAATAAACAAGTAAAAAGAAAAAATGGGGCAGATGCTAAACCAAAAAGTAGCACCAGAAACTTTTTTATTAAAGCAACCCTTTAAGTCATTCAAAGTTCTTTGTAAACTCCTCCTATGGACATATCTCTGTCCTACGAAGATCTCAACTCCTAAATAGCTACTTTTACCTGGGGTTTATTTTTCTCAGTGAGGCCCAACTCAGATGCAGCTCTCCATTTTATAGATTGGTCTTTACAGTAAATCTCTTTAACATTCTTGTTTAAGTGTTAGGATGCCATAAACGTTAAGTAGCTAGTGGATCTCAAAATGCACATTTAATACAACCAAAAACTTCACAGGAGTGCCGTGTTCTCTCATTTCCCTTTAACAGGCTGCTAGCTTTTTCCCAACGGTTCCCATGCTAAAGCTCAATTTAATGCTTTTAACCTACGATTAATGCACAGCGCCCATAACCTTGTCTGCTTCATGGATGGTGGCCCCAATGAGCCATTTCTAGCCTCACTTTACTGGGCTCATAACAGTTAAACCGGGCAGCTCACCTCCTCCCCACCCCCCGGGGCCCGTGCTGTTCCCCACCCAGCCTGGTCTCTTAAGCTCCAGCTTCTACTTCAGTTTCTACTCTCTCACTCGCCCTGAAAGTAGCTCCCACCATTTTAAATCATTGTGCATCTGCAAATCATTTAAATCCCTTAAGACTGAGTCTAAGTATCACCTCCTCCACAAAACCTTCCCATGACGTACTATCTGCTTTTAACAACTTCTAGGCACTTATTGTTTCCTCCCTTGCACTCACACATGCCCTTCTCACCCAGCAAGGCCCCCTTCCCATTTCCAAGCCCACCCCAGAACTGGCCTCCCCGCCTCCCCCTTCACTTTGTCAAGGCAAGCCATCAAACAATCCCTAAGCCGGAGCAACAGCGGCTGGCAGGTGGCCACCACACTTCATAAATGCAGCCGGGAAGGAGACGATGAGTACCAGATGAACTTAGACAGCGTGTAACCCCTGGCACAGCAGGCCTGGGGTTCATGTTTACATGGGTTTCCCTTGTCCCCCAGGTTCCACGGGGGCAATGCCGTGGAGGATGCTGCACACGTAATAGGCGTGCGTCATGGCTGAGGAACTCCTAGATAAGGACATCCTGATCTTATACAGGGCCCGCTGGCACACCTGCCACTCCACAGAGAGGTCACCTTTATTCCCTAGAACACCTCTAGTGAGGGGAAGGAGACCCCCAGGGAGAGAAAGCACTCAGTGTCGCAGGGGGAAACCACTGTCTCTATCTTCCCCAAAGCTGTGTAATAGGCAAACGTCTTTTTTTTTTTTTTGGCCATGCCAGCTGGCATGTGGGATCTTCATTCCCTGACCAGGAATCAAACCCGTGACCCCTGCGGTGGAAGCATGGAGTCCTAACCACTGGACCACCAGGGAAGACCCTAGGCAAACATCCTTGAGCAAAACTATCAACCTCCTTTGCTCAGAAGATGTGCAGGAACGCTGGATCATGGAGAATTATCTCCCAATATGCTTCCGTATCCAGCCTAGACCCCAAGGTTTATCATGTCAACACTTTTCCTGCTAGCAACTTCAGCTTCCTCTACACCGGGTCCTGCGAGACACACCTCACCAGTCGTCCGCACCAATCGTCAAACAATTTGACTATTCACTCTTTAACTGGGTTTTTTAGGCAGTGTTAGAAGGAAAGCCTCACGATAGTGTAGACTGATGTCATTTCAAGTTAGTTATCTCAAGTTCAACTGGGCCCTCAAAACTCCTCAGCAAGCCCCTTCCTCTCTTTGCCCTTTCCCCACAATGGCTATGTCAAACCCTCAGAGCTCCTATAAGCCTCCACCACTCCCTGCAAGTCAACCTGCCTCTGTAGATAGAGAAAAACTATCTACACTATGGGCCTAATTGCTCAAGTCCTCTGGTTTAGACAGAGTTTCTTCTTGGTCTGGCTCAGGTTTATGATTTAAATCTCACTCCTTTCCAAGACTTGATCCATCAGTATTTCCTGTCTGTTCTGCTTCTTCAGCTTCTCCTTTATTCCTTACTTTCCCTGAAATCCAAGCTTGCTAAATTTCATCTTAAAAATAAGTAATCACTCTCAGTTATGTCTCCCACATTCTTTATTCATCACCTCACCATTTGCCTTTCTTTCCTAGATAAATTCCATGATAAAGTGGTATAAACTATGTGAATCACTCCACATTTACTTCTCTGCCTGCTGCCCTCACCACCATACTCTCTCTAGAAGCTTCTCTCTCTAGAGCAGTGAATTATGTAATGGCCAAATTGAATATAACTTCCAGTACATCTTCTACTTCACCTTCCTGTAGGATTAGCTGCTTTGGACCTCTGCTTTTTGAAATCACTTCTCCCCCATTGATATACCATGCGCTCCTCGCGTACACAAACTACATCTTCTCCATCTTCACGTATCCACTCGCCAAGACAATATAAGCATTTTAAGAAGAGCTAAATAGGGCTTCCCTGGTGGCGCAGTGGTTGAGAGTCCGCCTGCCGATGCAGGGGACACAGGTTCGTGCCCCGGTCCGGGAAGATCCCACGTGCCGCGGAGCGGCTGGGCCCGTGACCCGTGGCCTCTGAGCCTGCGCGTCCGGAGCCTGTGCTCCACAACGGGAGAGGCCACAACAGTGAGAGGTCCATGTACCGCAAAAAAAAAAAAAAAAGAAAAAAAGAGCTAAATAAGTGGTCTTTTGTATTGAGCATCCCCCCCCCAGGTTGGATCCTCCATCCTTCACCTCTCCTCTAAAAGTTGAGGACTACTGATTACATCTATCATTCTTAGTATTCATTCACTCTGAAGCCAGTGACTAAGTCACCCCTATATTGCCTATAATGCCACGAATATTTTTCTCTTTTTCAGGCATCCATGGATTTCTGATCATTACTGGACTTATTAATCTATATGTACCATAATGTATCATAGCACCTGAAATTCAGCATGGTTAAAACTGAACTCATTATACCTACCTGCCTTTAAACTTTCCTCCATTTCCAGTGTTCCCAAACTTGTCACTCAAACCACAACCATGGGGCACATGCTCCCACAGAGGTATTTTCATTGGGTTTCTTTTGATTTAACCCACTGACCATTTCTCTGGCCTGTTCCATTTCTACTGCACGTGACTGTTTTAGTTGCATCCCTAATTATTTCTTACCTAGAATACTTCAACTCCTCTCCCTGTTCTTTTTTTTTTCACATGTAATTCTTCTTTTTTTTTTGCCGTACATGGGCCTCTCACTGTTGTGGCCTCTCCCGTTGCAGAGCACAGGCTCCAGACTCGCAGGCTCAGCGGCCATGGCTCACGGGCCCAGCCGCTCCGCGGCATGTGGGATCTTCCCAGACCGGGGCACAAACCCGTGTACCCTTCATCGGCAGGCGGACTCTCAACCACTGCGCCACCAGGGGAACCCCTCTCCCTGCTCTTATCCATTCTCTACCCAGCTGCTAAGGTAGGTCATTTGACAAGACAAACTTAATTGGGTCAATACTCAGCTTTAATTTCCCCCCACTGCTCACAGAATAAAGTGCAAACTCTTCAGCCAGGCGCTTCTGATCCTTCCCGTGTTCTCAGCCGCTTTCCTCTAGCATAGTTCCCTGTCAATTCTACACATTCACTCTGTGCAAAGGCTCACCAAGCCATGTGCACTTTCCCTCTTGCCATGACACTCTGCTCTTCCTATTCTCTTGAACTGCACACCTTTCTGTCTTTGATTGTACAGCGAACTCTTATCCATCCCCCAACTCAAAATGGACACCATCAGCTGTTCTGCAAATGAGCCCCATGAGACAGGTAAGAGCTCCCTTCTCCCTAATGTGTATTATGTTTAGATTTGCCTGCATCATACCAATTATTACATTGTTTTTTAACTCTTTATATATCTGCATCCCCTTGATGACCTGTGATCTCTGAAGGAAAGCAGAGTTGTCTTCTATGTCTTTGTGTGGGAAGTCGTATTATAAAGTGGAATACCTTTGGAGCTGAACAGATCGGAGTTTAGTTTCCTGCTCTATAAATAGATCTCAACATGTGTATTAGAGACTTAATTTGTCTAATTCTCTGTCCTGTAACTTAGAAATGGGGATAATGCAAGACAGAGAAAGCTTGATAAATGCTGGCACATAAAAGCTCCCACTAAATGGTAGTTGCTATTATTACTAGTATTATCATTATTGTTATTTTTGATTCCTTGGCCTTCTTCTCAATGTCCAAAACCTTTTAGGTACCCAGCAAATGGTTTACAAATGAAAAATGTATAGTTATTATGTATAAATATATGTATGATTACTTTAAATGGCTGTCTTATTGACAATAACTCTATTATTTATTGTTGCTTTTTCCAACAACTTCTAAAGTGATCTTCTCAAGTAGGTATTCATTAAATGTTTACTCATTGAATTTCTTAGTAGTCTTTCAATCCTTTGGGAAAAGAAAGAATAATTACTTCTTATTTTTTAGTTTTATTTATTTATTTAGTTAGTTTCTTAACCACTGGCATTCACAATTATAGAGAGTAATATATTTATTAAAAGTGTAAATTTGGATTCAGCTAAAATTTTCTTGCCGTTTAAGAGACTTTCAAGAGGAAATTAAAGCTTGGACTTTTGAAAATAGGCCTAGTTTAATATACTTAAACCTCAAGACCAGTTTTAAGAGCACGTGAGAAGCAACTTGAAAATATCACATACTATCACAGCCTAAGGTTAAAGCCCCAGTGTTTCATTCTTGAACTTTTCTGAATTATAAAATATTCAAGATTTATTGACAAAAAGTAATGGCACGTTTGTAGATTTAGTTAATTAAGAAAAAGATTACAGTAAACCTTCGTGTGATAACATTGCTTTGTGTTTTGTAGATATAATAAAGTCACTATAATGCTATCGAGGTCATTAGAAGTGGCATATCCGCATCTCCTGTGGTCCTCGTGTCATTTTCTGCCATGGTGAGAGGCCAGTGGGGGGTTGGTACCTGCTGTAGCTGCTGTGGGTGATGATGATAATCTCATGAATGAGGGTCAATAGACTCAAACACCAAATTGTTAGACATTCTGCAAAGTTCCCTTTCTGAACAGGCTACAAATGCCCACTTTTGATCAGGAAGCATCAAGGTAAATTCAACCAAAGAATGTTAAGAGAGCTCCATTCACTTCAACAAAACCACCACACACTTCAATGCCTAAAAAACTTGAGACCGGCAGTTTCAAAACCCACCCTTTTTTCCTTTTGCTTGTATAGAACTCACTCTTTTAAAGGGCAACTTTGAAAGGTTGCGTATCCTTCTAACCCACAGGATGCCATCACAGTAATGAGCAAAGAGTTAAAAAACCCAAAGGGAACTGACTCTGCTTCACCAGAAAGGATGTTCAACAATTAATGGAATGTGGCTGTTAGAAATATTTATAAAGCGTACAGCTATGACTCTAGAGATACAGATATTTTCTTTATTTTGCAATACATAAAGAAAATACCCTTTATCTTTATGGCTACTTTTTGACATATTTCCTCATTGAAATATAACCCAAAAGACTCTTAAAAAGGAAACTTGCCTGTGACAGCACCGCCAGTCCTGTGAAAGGGAAAAGTTTGGCTTCTATTCGCTCTGCCACTCATTGAACTGTTTTGCATTTTTATATCCCATGACCTATATTTTCACCCCTTCATCTACACAATGGACAGTGCCCTTAGTTTCCTAATTTCAAAGGTATATTGAGTGAGCCTTGACAGACTTTGAGTGCTTTAGAAAGAAGATAGAAGATTGCCATTGTCAGGGCATCTATCTCACTCTGCAGCTAGAGCTGAGATCCCGTGTGCGGTGGATTCCTTGAGTTTAAACCATGGGGGAAAAAAGTTTGCAACGGTGACCTCTGGTGGTAATTTTTATTTTACTCTTTTTTGCTTACTTGGTTTTTTCTAAATTTTATACTGATTACCTTCATAATAACAAACACAGGAATTTTTTTTTTTTTTTTTTTTTTTTGCGGTGCGCGGGCCTCTGTTGTGGCCTCTTCCGTTGCGGAGCACAGGCTCTGGACGCGCAGGCTCAGCAGCCATGGCTCACGGGCCCAGCCGCTCCGCGGCATGTGGGATCTTCCCGGACCAGGGCACGAACCCGTGTCCCCTGCATCGGCAGGCGGACTCTCAACCACTGCGCCACCAGGGAAGCCCAGGAAATATTTTTAAAGTCTGTTTGAATACCAGCTAGGACTTTTCAACTGCACCCATGAAACTGGGACCGATAAGGTATCCAAATTACTGGAATTTGCTCCTACTTACCTTCTAGTCACCCATTAACTTAAAAGTACTTTTATTCTCTCTTATCTCTAATTGGTACAAAAAAAGACTGGAAGAGTGGATTCTGATTTCAGCCCAGAGTAGCCCTTCTAAAGCATGTCACATAACCATTTAAAAGCAATTAGTTCATATCTATTTACCAATCCCCAGCTAGAGTATCATCAGTGAAATGTGTCAGTTATTTTCCCTCCCATTCTTCTCTGCAAATTTCTAACACAAAATTGTGCTTGCTGGTAAAATCCGGTGAGCACAGAGTCAGTGGTTGTATTTTGTTTCGGCATGCCTTTTGGAAAATGCAGCCCCAGTTGGCATATTCCTTTTATGCTTGCGTTAGTCATCTAGTCTATGTCCCATGCTTTTCGGAATATGAAAAATAGGATGACGTCTGAAGCTCCACCACCCATGTCTAAGAATGACTGGTTGACCCTGGTAGCAGGCAGCTACATTAGAATATTTTCACTCGGTACACCTAGAAGTGGGTCTCTCTTATATTAAAGAAATAGAATAGGGTCACTCTATCTGAATGAGATCTTAAAACAAAACAAAACAAAACAAAACACGGGACTTCTGGGTTCTAATTTCTGAATAATTTTGGGCAGGTCACTAAACCTTTGTAAGTCTTGGGGGTAAAGATATACAGAGTTCCTGAAGGTGAAGAGAGGTGTGCTGTAGGCAGGAGCAGGAACTGGAGCAGGAACTATCTCTCTGATATTTGAGCAGAGACCAGAATGATGAATGGAACACAACCATGGGAAGATCTAAGGGAGAGCAAGCAGGAAGGCACGAGACAGGATGAGCTAATCTATTAGGGGACCAGCAGGTCAGTGGACCTGGAGAACAGGCATGGGAGTGGTCAGGCAGCACATTGACGTAGGCAGAAGTCAGGACATGTAAGTTTCTGTAGGCCATGCAAGGAGGTAGGATTTTATTCTGAATTTTAAATGGAAACCATTGGAGCGTTTGATTCAAGGGAATCATGTGATCAGATTTCTAAAATTTCTATTCTGGGAACAGGATGGATGGTCAGAAGACTATTGCTGCTGAGAGATGAAGGTGGCTTCGTCTTAGCTGCCATGGTATAATTAATAACTAAATATGGGGTGGGTGTGCAATTAATAACCAAATTTGAAAAGTATTTTCAAATGAATTATTGCATGCTGATAACAGTCCCAAACTAAACTTACCATTTTATTCCCATTTTTCAAACGACTAATTCGAAACAGATATTAAGTGATTTATCCAATGTCACACGACCATTTGGTTGCAGATTCAGAATGCAAACTTAGGGCTTATATCTCCATATCTACTATACCCGTTATTATATAATAACATTGATTTAACATTGGGCCATTGACCACTTTTAATAATCACAGAATTTTTGAGTTGGTAGAAACTTTCAAGATTATCTTCTTCAACACTCTGACTTTACAAA
Source organism: Delphinus delphis (assembly GCF_949987515.2). NCBI lineage: Eukaryota > Metazoa > Chordata > Mammalia > Artiodactyla > Delphinidae > Delphinus > Delphinus delphis. Next base: position 77,183,043 of record NC_082695.1, on the reverse strand, counting down.
GAAACCAAGGTCTTTTTCAAGTTCACTGACTTTCTAAAGCTTGCTCAACAAGTAGCCAGCACAGACAGCAACAAGTTCAAGTATCTTGACTCAGGCCACTATTCCTTCTACAATTATATGGTGCTTTTTATGACAGGAAATAAATAGGTGTTTTGAGATCATAGGGACAATTTCACCTACTTCACAGATTTATATCTAAATGTTTCTAATTCATTTATCAAGTATCTATTGAACATCTATTCTCAAGCACTGTAATAGATTATAGAAATTTAGAAATGAATGTTTCAGTCCTAGCCTTCCAGAAGATTACAATAAAAAGGGAAAGTCATAAATAATGCAAAAATATATTTCAGTGTAACATGGCAAAGGCCAAAACACAAAAAGAGGCAGAGTATTAATAACTGTGCATAGAAGAATGAGGAAAGATTAAAAAGTGAAATTTCTTGGAACGTTCGCCAACGAGCTAGGTGACAACGTTAGGAAAGGTATTCTAGGTAGAAGAGAAAGCATGTGCAAGTCTTAGATTAATGAAAGCAACTGTCATGCCCAAAGGACAGTGAGACCATCAGTGTGGACCTGACCCGGGGTACACGGGTGAGAATGAAAAGACATTTGTGCAGACTTTGCAGTTTTCTGTAACTAAGCTATTGGCTTTGACCACACCCTGTGGGCAATGGATGCTGGACAAACAAGAATAATTCCCTCTCTCTGCATGTTCTCAAAATATATTAAAAAAAAAAAAGATATGTTTCCCCAAAATTGATGGAGTGAAGAAGTGGAGCTGCTCTGAAAGCCTCTTCTAAGCAATCATCAGAAGGTGGTCATGACAGCAACAGTCTCAGCTGTGTGATGGTAGCTCATTCTAGATTTTTTTTAACGTGTTATGTCGGTTTAAGGAGTGATTTAAGAATTGTGCTTTGCATCCCCAAAGCTGTGTCATTCCACAGTCAGTAGATGCTTTGATTCTATTGGTGGAAACTAAACAACCCAAAAGTATATATGGACCAGTGAACTCCTACTATTGTTTACTGTTGTTTGGTTCTGTTTCTCCTTTTACCTCCTGTCCCAGGCTAAACTCACCCTTTCTCATCATTCCAACCACAACCTGCACTGCTAAATCTCGAGTTGTATCTCCAGGTAGACTTACCAGCAGGAAGTCGATTTCTATTTGAAGTGGTGTTGAAGAGTGTCTTTTCCCTTTGACTGCAATTTACAGAGCAAATATGGAGAACTGGTACAGAAAAAGCTAGAGACTGAATCAGAATGTTCAAAATCAAAGATCAGGCCAAACTAACAAAGAAAATAAGTTATTAAACCCAAAATAGAAAGCACTGATTACCTCCATTTTTATATTTCGCTATACCTTATACTGTCTTCTAATATAGCATCAGTGAAGCATTATTACATTTTCTATTTTACATGTGTCTCTCCCTTTTTATACTTTAGCTCACTGAAGGGAAGAAATCTTACTCATCTTATATCCCTGATGCTTAGACCAGGGCTTGGTTCACAGATGCACTAAAAAAAAAAAAAAAAAAAAAAAAAACCTTAAATGAATGAGTAAGTGAATTAAAAATGCAGCCTGAGGTGTTTGGCTCTCCACAATAGCCATTAAATCTTAGCAGATTCATAGCGTCTCTGAGGCACAGAGTCTTAGCACTGAATTTATAAAGGTCTTCAGGTGCAACCCCACCTAACAAAGGACCTTCTTCTCCCCGTGCCATCTAAAGACTTAGGATGACAGAAGACGCACTGTCTTCTGAAGCCCTTTGTTCATTCTTTGAGCAGCTTAAATTGTTAGAAAGTTGTTTCTTTTATGGCGCTGACATCTCTGGTTTCCTCCCGCACATTCTCGTTGTGCCCTTCGGGCTTTCAGTGAATAGATATAATCTCTTAGAAGATTCTGTGCCATTGATTTGAGAGCCACGTCTAGGCCATATTTGATTTCAGACTGAACTTATTCCTTGACTTCGGCTTTTCATTCACAAACCCTAATAAAAGATTATTAGAAACCCAATTGACATTGCTCAGCGCAGCAATATCCAAGTGATGGCTTCTTTCTTACGGTCTTAACCTCGTTTAATCAAGGGAGAAAAGAACTGTAAGTTGTTTCATACCAACAGTGTGTCAGCTAGTGTCCACACATCTCTTACTTCAGCTAAGTTAACTTATCATATTACAGTACAAATAGTATCTTTATTCTCATCTTTAAGATAAGCTAATGAAGCCGAATCCGGACTCTGTACCCCAACACCGAATTAAATCTCAGAGACAGAGTCTTGGGTGAAGTAGATAAGAATAGCTTTATTGCTTTGCCGGGCAAAGGGGGCCACAGCGGACTAGTGCCCTCAAAACTGTGTGTCCCGACCTGGAGGGGGTAGTGAGGCATCTTAGACTGTTCAAGGAGCAGGGCGTGGTCAGCTCATGGACATTGTTCTGATTGGTTGGTGGTGAGGTAATAGGGAGTCAGCATCATCAACCTTCTGGTTTCAGCCAGTCTGGGGTCTACGTGCTGGTGGGCAGCAGTCAGTTAACTTCTCCCACCTGGTTGGGGTTTCAGTATCTGCAAAAGATACTGCAAAACAGCTCAAAGATATTGTTATGTGTATCCCATGAGGGGGAACCTGGACCCTGCCGCAAGGCTGTCCTGTTGTTTCTTTTGACTGTTCCTCCCTGGTCTCCACATCCCCTCCCCTCCCTAATTAGCGACTGTTTGAACCTGCTCCTTGGAACTCAGGGAGGGTCATGGAAGCTGAATGAAGCCTATTTCCTGTAATCAAGGAATGGGGGACACAGGAAGGTTTTTGAGCCCAGGAGCCCCACAGGGCCCTGCACAGTATCACTTTTAATAAGCATTGTAAAGGGAGCCACTCATCCCTGGTTCAAAAATATAACGATCTGTATTTGATTTTAGATAGATTTGGCTAAAGGATTGTCATAAATTAATGCGTGAATTTTAAAATGTCATAAGTTAATGCATCATTGGCAGAGATATTGTCTTCCTCTAGGTAGGCACCATGGACTTTGGAATCAAAGCAATCTCGGCTCTGTTTCCTAGTTCTGCCTCTTCATGGTTACGTCACCTAGACCAAGTCATGTCACTTTTCTGGGAGACAGTGTCCTCATCTGTGAGGTGATGGCACCAACGTAGACTTGGTAAGCCTGAAGTGAGGATAAAATGGGATCATGGCTGTAAAGGTTGAGTACAGTGCCCAGGACATGACAGTGATGATAATGAGAAAGAGAACGTTGAGATTCAGCTGAAAGACTCATAAGATTTCAGAGCCAGTAGGCACTTCAGCAATCACTTAGTCAAATCTTAAATATATATATTATAATTTAATATAATAAATAAAACCTCAGAGGATATAGGTTTTATTCAAGGTCATAGAGCAAGTCAACATTGGCTGTCTATTCATGAGGTCTGTGCTCTTCCCTGCAGTCCACAGAGTACCCAGGCTGGCCGTGTCCTCCTGTCCTCACACGGCTTAGGACAAGTCAGCAGGCAAAGCAGCCCCAGGCACCCAGCTTCTCCAGCCTGCATACGGGGTGCATGAGACAAAGAGTTCAGCCTCATTCTTTTTTTGTTTTAACATCTTTATTGGAGTATAATTGCTTTACAATGGTGTGTTAGCTTCTGCTGTATAACAAAGTGAATCAGCTATACGTATACATATATCCCCATATCCCCTCCCCCTCTTGCGTCTCCCTCCCACCCTCCCTATCCCACCCCCTAGGTGGTCGCAAAGCACCGAGGTGATCTCCCTGTGCCATGCAGCTGTTCCCCAACAGCTATCCTTTTTACATTTGGTAGTGTATATATATCCATGCCACTCTCTCACTTCATCCCAGGTTACCCTCCCCCCCCCACCCCGTCCTCAAGTCCATTCTCTACATCTGCGTCTTTATTCCTGTCCTGCCACTAGGTTCTTCAGAACCTTTTTTTTTTTTAGATCCCATATATATGTGTTAGCATATGGTATTTGTTTCTCTCTTTCTGACTTACTTCACTCTGTGTGACAGTCTCTAGGTCCATCCACCTCACTACAAATAACTCAATTTCATTTCTTTTTATGGCTGAGTAATATTCCATTGTATATATGTGCCACATCTTTATCCATTCATCTGTCGATGGACACTTAGGCTGCTTCCATGTCCTGGCTATTGTAAACAGAGCTGCAATGAACATTGTGGTACATGACTCTTTGAATTATGGTTTTCTCAGGGTATATGCACAGTAGTGGGATTGCTAGATCATATGGTAGTTCCATTGTTAGTTTTTTAAGGAACCTCCATATTGTTCTCCATAGTGGCTGTATCAATTTACGTTCCCACTGACAGTGCAAGAGGATTCCCTTTTCTCCACACCCTCGCCAGCATCTCTTGTTTGTAGATTCTTTGAGGTTGGCCATTCTGACCGTGTGAGGTGATACCTCATTGTACTTTTGATTTGCATTTCTCTAATGATTAGTGATGTTGAGCATCCTTTCACGTGTTTGTCGGCAATCTGTATATCTTCTTTGGAGAAATGTCTACTTAGGTCTTCTGCCCATTTTTGGATTGGGTTGCTTGTGGTTTTGATATTGAGCTGCATGAGCAGCTTGTGTATTTTAGAGATTAATCCTTTGTCAGTTGCTTCGTTGGCAAATAATTTCTCCCATTCTGAGGGCTGTCTTTTTGTCTTGTTCATGGTTTCCTTTGCTGTGCAAAAGCTTTTAAGTTTCATTAGGTCCCATTTGTTTATTTTTGTTTTTATTTCCATTTCTTTAGGAGGTGGGTCAAAAAGGATCTTGCTGTGATTTATGTCATAGAGTGTTCTGCCTATGTTTTCCTCTAAGAGTTTGATAGTGTCTGGCCTTACATTTAGATCTTTAATCCATTTTGAGTCTATTTTTGTGTATGGTGTTAGGGAGTGTTCAAATTTCATTATTTTACATGTAGCTGTCTAGTTGTTCCAGCATCACTTATTGAAGAGGCTGTCTTTTCTCCATTGTATATTCTTGCCTCCTTTATCAAAGATAAGGTGACCAAATGTGCGTGAGTTTATCTCTGGGCTTTCTATCCTGTCCCATGGATCTATATTTCTGTTTTTGTGCCAGTACCATACTGTCTTGATTACTGTAGCTTTGTAGTATAGTCCAAAGTCAGGGAGACTGATTCCTCCAGCTCCGTTTTGCTTTCTCAAGATTGCTTTGGTTATTCAGGGTCTTCTGTGTTTCCATAAAAATTGTGAAATTTTTTGTTCTAGTTCTGTGACAAATGCCATTGGTATTTTGATAGGGATTGCGTTGAATCTGTAGATTGCTTTGGGTAGTACAGTCATTTTCACAGTGTTTATTTTTCTAATCCAAGAGCATGGTATATCCCTCCATCTGTTTGTATCATCTTTAATTTCTTTCATCAGTGTCTTATACTTTTCTGCATACAAGTCTTTTGTCTCCTTCGTTAGGTTTATTCCTCGGTATTTTATTCTTTTTGTTGCAATGGTAAATGGGAGTGTTTCCCTTCATTTCACTTTCAGATTTTTCATCATTAGTGTATAGGAATGCAAGAGTTTCTGTGCATTAATTTTGTATCCTGCTACTTTACCAAATTCATTGATTAGCTCTAGTAGTTTTCTGGTAGCATCTTTAGCATTCTCTATACATAGTATCATGTCATCTGCAAACAGTGACAGCTTTACTTCTACTTTTCCGATTTGGATTCCTTTTATTTCTTTTTCTTCTCTGAGTGCTGTGGCTAAAACATCCAAAACTATGTTGAATAATAGTGGTGAGAGTGGGCCACCTTGTCTTGTTCCTGATCTTAGTGGAAATAGTTTCAGTTTTTCACCATTAAGGAGGATGTTGGCTGTGGATTTGTCATATATGACATTTGTTATGTTGAGGTAAGTTCCCTCTATGCCTACTTTCTGGAGAGTTTTTATCATAAATGGGTGTTGAATTTTGTTAAAAGCTTTTTCTGCATCTATTGAGATGATCATATGGTTTTTCTCTTTCAATGTGTTAATATGGTTTATCACATTGATTGATTTGCATATATTGAAGAATCCTTGCATTCCTGGGATAAACCGCACTTGATCATGGTGTATGACACTTTTAATGTGCTGTTGGATTCTGTTTGCTAGTATTTTGTTGAGGATTTTCGCATCTATGTTCATCAGAGATATTGGCCTGTAGTTTTCTTTTTTTGTGACATCTTTGCCTGGTTTTGGTATCAGGGTGATGGTGGCTTTGTAGAATGAGTTTGGGAGTGCTATATTTTGGGAGTGCTCTGCTATATTTTGGAAGAGTCTGAGAAGGATAGGTGTTAGCTCTTCTCTAAATGTTTGATAGAATTCGCCTGTGAAGCCATCTGGTCCTGGGCTTTGGTTTGTTGGAAGATTTTTAATCACAATTTCAATTTCAGTGCTTTTGATTAGTCTGTTTATTTTTTCTATTTCTTCTTGGTTCAGTCTCAGAAAGTTGTGCTTTTCTAAGAATTTGTCCATTTCTTCCAGGCTGTACATTTTATTGGCATAGAGTTTCTTGTAATAATCCCTCATGATCCTTTGTATTTCTGCAGTGTCAGTTGTTACTTCTCCTTTTTCATTTCTAATTCTATTGATTTGAGTCTTCTCCTTTATTTTCTTGGTGAGTCTGCCTAATGGTTTATCAATTTTGTTCATCTTCTCAAAGAACCAGCTTTTAGTTTTATTGATCTTTGCTATTGTTTCCTTCATTTCTTTTTCATTTATTTCTGATCTGATCTTTATGATTTCTTTCCTTCTGCTAACTTTGGGGGGGGTTTGTTCTTATTTCTCTAATTGCTTTAGGTATAAGGTTAGGTTTTTTTATTTGAGATTTTTCTTGTTTCTTGAGGTAGGGCTGTACTACTATAAACTTCCCTCTTAGAACTGCATTTGATGCATCCCATAGGTTTTTTGTCACGGTGTTTTCATTGTCATTTGTTTCTAGGTATTTTTTAATTTCCTCTTTGATTTCTTCAATAATCTCTTGGTTATTTAGTAGTGTATTGTTTAGTTTCCATGTGTTTGTATTTTTTACAGATTTCTTCCTGTAATTTCTATCTAGTCTCATAGAGTTGTGGTCAGAAAAGATACTTGATACAATTTCAATTTTCTTAAATTTACCAAAGCTTGATTTGTGACCCTTGATATGATCTATCCTGGAGAATGCTCCATGAGCACTTAAGAAGAAAGTGTATTCTGTTGTTTTTGGATGGAATGTCCTATAAATATCAGTTAAGTTCATCTTGTTTAGTGTATCATTTAAAGCTTGTGTTTCTATTTATTTTCCTTTTGGATGATCTGTCTATTGGTGAAAGTGGGGTGTTAAAATCCCCTTCTATTATTGTGTTACTGTTGCTTTCCCCTTTTATGGCAGTTAGCATTTGCCTTATGTATTGAGGTGCTCCTATGCTGGATGCATAAATATTTACAATTGTTATATCTTCTTCTTGGATTGATCCCTTGATCATTATGTAGTGTCCTTCTTTGTCTCTTGTAATAGTCTTTATTTTTTTTTTTTATTTATTTTTTTTTGCAGTACGCAGGCCTCTCAGTGTTGTGGCCTCACCCATTGCAGAGCACAGGCTTCAGACACGCAGGCTCAGCAGCCATGGCTTACGGGCCAAGCCGCTCCACGGCATGTGGGATCCCCCAGACTGGGGCACGAACCCGTGTCCCCTGCGTCGGCAGGCGGACTCTCAACCACTGCGCCACCAGGGAAGCCCAATAGTCTTTATTTTAAAGTCTATTTTTTCTGATATGAGAGTTGCTACTCCAGCTTTCTTTTAATTTTCATTTGCATGGAATATCTTTTTCCATCCCCTCACTTGCAGTCTGTATGTGTCCCTAGGTCTGAAGTGGGTCTCTTGTAGACAGCATATATATGGGTCTTGTTTTTGTATCCATTCAGCCAGTCTATGTCTTTTGGTTGGAGCATTTAATCCATTTACATTTAATTTCCATGTATATGTTCCTATTTCCATTTTCTTAATTGTTTTGGGTTTGTTATGTAGGTCTGTTCCTTCTCTTGTGTTTCCTGCCTAGAGAACTTCCTTTAGCATTTGTTGTAAAGATGGTTTGGTGATGCTGAATTCTCTTAGCTTTTGCTTGTCTGTAAAGGTTTTAATTTCTCCATCGAATCTGACTGAGACCCTTGCTGGGTAGAGTAATCTTGGTTGTAGATATTTCCTTTTCATCACTTTAAATATGTCCTGCCCCACCCTTCTGGCTTGCAGTGTTTCTGCTGAAAGTTCAGCTGTTAATCTTATGGGGATTCCTTTGTATGCTATTTGTTGCTTTTCCCTTAATATTTTTTCTTTGTATTTAATTTTTGATAGTTTGATTAATATGTGTCTTGGTGTGTTTCTCCTTGGATTTATCCTGTTTGAGACTCTGCACTTCCTGGACTTGATTGACTATTTTCTTTCCCATATTAGGGAAGTTTTCAAATATAATCTCTTCAAATATTTTCTCAGACCCTTTCTTTTTCTCTTCTGGGACCGCTATAATTCAAATGTTGGTGTGCTTAATGTAGTCCCAGATGTCTCTGAGACTGTCCTCAGTTCTTTTCATTCTTTTTTCTTTATTCTGCTCTGCTGTAATTATTTCCACTATTTTATCTTCCAGGTCACTTATCTGTTCTTCTGCCTCAGTTATTCTGCTATTGATTCCTTCTAGAGAATTTTTTATTTCATTTATTGTGTTGCTCATCATTGTTTGTTTGCTCTTTGGTTCTTCTAGGTTTTTGCTAAACCTTTCTTGTATTTTCTGCATTCTATTTCCAAGATTTTGGATCATCTTTACTATCATTACTCTGAATTCTTTTTCAGGTAGACTGCCTATTTCCTCTTCATTTGTTTGGTCTGGTGGGTTTTTGCTTTGTTCCTTCATCTGCTGTGTATTTCTCTGTCTTCTCATTTTGCTTAACTTACTGTGTTTAGGATCTGCTTTCCACAGGCCACAGGTTTGTAGTTCCCGTTGTTTTTGGTGTCTGCCCCCATTGGCTAAGGTTGGTTCAGTGGGTTTTGTCGGCTTCCTGGTGGAGGGGACTGGTACCCGTATTCTGGTGGTTGAGGCTGTATCTTGTCTTTCTGGTGTGCAGGACCGTGTCTGGTGGTGTGTTTTGGGGTGTCTGTGGACTTATTATGATTTTAGGCAGCTTCTCTGCTAATGGGTGGGGTTGTGTTCCTGTCTTTCTAGTTGTTTGGCATAAGGTGTCCAGCACTGGAACTTGCTCTTCATCGAGTGGAGCTGGGTCTCAGTGTTGAGATGGAGATCTCTGGGAGAGCTCTTGCAGATTGATATTACGTGGAGCTGGGAGGTCTCTGGTGGACCAATGTCCTGAACTCGGGTCTCCCACCTCAGAGGCTCAGGCCTGACACTGAGCTGGAGCATCAAGAGCTTGTCAGCCACACAGCTCAGAAGAAAAGGGAGAAAAAAAGAAAGAAAGAAAGATAAAAGAAAATAGAATAAAATAAAATAGATAGTTATTAAAATTAAAAAAGTAGTAAAAGAAAGAAGAGAGCACCCAAACCAATAAACAAATCCACCAATGACAACAAGTGCTAAAAACTATAGTTAAAAAAAAAAGGACAGACAGAACCCTAGGACAAATGGTAAAAGCAAACCTATACAGACAAAATCGCACACAGAAGTACACATACACACTCACAAAAAGAGAAAAAAGAAATATATATATTTTTTTTTTAAAAAAGGAAGAGAGCAACCAAGTCAATAAACAAATCTACCAATGATAATAAACTCTAAGTACTAAACTAAGATAAACATAAAACCAGAAACAAATTAGATGCAGAAAGGAAACCCCACATCTACAGCTGCTCCCAAAGTCCACTGCCTCAATTTGGGATGATTCCTTGTGTATTCAGGTATTCCACAGATGCAGGTACATCAAGTTGATTGTGGAGCTTTAATCCGCTGCTCCTGAGGCTGCTGGGAGAGATTTCCCTTTCTCTTCTTTGTTCTCACAGCTCACAGGTGCTCAGCTTTGGATTTGGCCCCGCCTCTGCGTGTAGGTCGCCGGAGGGCGTCTGTTTTTCCGCTCAGAGAGGACGGGGTTAAAGGAGCCGCTGATTCGAGGCTCTGGCTCACTCAGGCCGGAGGGAGGGAGGGGCACGGAGGGAGGGGCACGGAGGGAGGGGCACGGAGGGCGGGGCGGGCCTGCGGCGGCAGAGGCCGGCGTAACGTTGCACCAGCCTGAGGCGCGCCGTGCGTTCTTCCGGGGGAGTTATCCCTGGATCCCGGGACCCTGGCAGTGGCGGGCTGCACAGCCTCCCCGGAAGGGGGGTGTGGAGAGTGACCTGTGCTCGCACACAGGCTTCTTGGCGGCGGCGGCAGCAGCCTTAGCTTCCCATTCCCGTCTCTGGGGTCCGCGCTTTTAGCCGCGGCTCACGCCCGTCTCTGGAGCTCCTTTAAGCAGCGCTCTTAATCCCCTCTCCTCGTGCACCAGGAAACAAAGAGGTAAGAAAAAGTCTCTTGCCTCTTCGGCAGCTCCAGACTTTTCCCCGGACTCCCTCCCGGCTAGCCGTGGTGCACTAACCCCCTGCAGGCTGTGTTCATGCCGCCAACCCCAGGCCTCTCCCTGCGCTCCGACCGAAGCCCGAGACTCAACTCCCAGCCCCGCCCGCCCCGGCGGGTGAGCAGACAAGCCTCTCGGGCTGGTGAGTGCTGGTCGGCCCCGATCCTCTGTGCGGGAATCTCTCCGCTTTGCCCTCCGCACCCCTGTTGTTGTGCTCTCCTCCGCGGCCGCGAAGCTCCCCCCTCCGCCACCCGCAGTCTCCGCCCGTGAAAGGGCTCCTAGTGTGTGGAAACGGCTCCCTCCCACTGGTGCAGGTCCCGTCCCTATCCTTTTGTCTCTGTTTTTTATTTTTTCTTTTGCCCTACCCAGGTACGTGGGGGATTTCTTGCCTTTTGGGAGGTCTGAGGTCTTCTGCCAGCGTCCAGTAGGTGTTCTGTAGGAGTTGTTCCACGTGTAGATGTATTTCTGGTGTATCTGTTGGGAGGAAGGTGATCTCCGCGTCTTACTCTTCAGCCATCTTGAAGGTCGCCCCCAGCCTCTTTCTACCCTCATGGTTTTCTCTGGTGTTTCCTTCCTGCTTAATCGCTAAAGACAATCACACGAAAAATGAATTTCTGTTTCTGAGGGTCCATCTGCTCCCCCCGGTCACCTACACGTGAGAGACGTCTGCTCATGACTGCATCTCAATTTCAAATGAACAGTCAAATAGATTGCTCCGTCAAGGCTGCCTCACAGGGGATAAAAGCCACAACGACAGGGCTCCTCCAGAAGCTCATCTTGCTTCCCTGGCATTGCAGCCACGCTCCTGTGCGTGAGCAGGGTAAGAGGGGCCTGTAGAAGCTGCTTCCCCGGGATGCAGGGCCCTCAGGCAGACAGATGTGCTGTGTGAAGACAAGTTGTCCAAAGCCTCCCTCGCGCCCAGCCGGGGGCATAGCAAACAGCGCTGGGACCGTCCCTGCCAGCCACGGGCCTCCAAGGCTGCTGCCCCAATTACTGATTTTCACTTCACCTTCTTACTCTCCCCCGCTACAGTTAGTTTTATGGTTTTTGGTTTTTCATTTGGGCACATTTGTAAGATGATTTTTCCTGGATCTTCCCTATCACACCGATGTGCTGCAGGAATAGAGAATAAAAAAGGTAAGCTTCTGTCTAATCATGCCTGAGTGATAAAGGCAGAGATTGACAGGGAAGGGCTGGAAAGGGATGAATCTGTTTCTTAGTGGCTCTCACTTTTCTTTACACCATTGTCCAATGTGCCTGGTCTAAACAGCAGAGTAATGGGTGGAAATCATCTCTACAGTACTCTGAACTTTCTATGGGAAACCGCACCTCCTCCATTTCCAATCCATCTTCAATGCTAGGGTGGGCGAGTGACTCCTGTCTGACCCATCGGAGCAGAGGACTCACCATCCATATTGAGGAACATAGGCATGGCTGTGTGATCCAGTCCTGGTCTATCAGCTTCATAAGGCTTTTTCTTACTAATGGAAAAGAATTATGCTCTTGCATCTGCTGACTTTAATTCTGAACATTCATGAGCCCAGAAATGTTGGGGGCCACCACGTGAAATCAGAGAGTAAAGGCTATGCAGTAGAAGGCAGAGCCCAGTAATGGAGAAAAACTGAACTCTGATGAAATCGGTCAAGAGCCTAAGTCTAGCAGTGGTTGATTCTATAAGTTTTCCTTTTTGCCAGTTTCTGAATTCTGTTATTAGTGAGTAAAAGAAAAGCAACTGGTACAATTTCATTCGATCATCTGCATTAATAAAGATTTTGGTAAGGCAGATTCAGTGTGAAGTTACGTGAACTTGCTAGCACAAAACATTGAAATAGAAACCTCATGGGTTATTTCATAACATAATTTGGTTCATAACATAATGTGGTTTCTTTGCCTAGCACCACACAAGAAGAAAAATGTGAGGGATAAAGTTATTTTAGTGATTTAGTTACTGCTATGTCTTGAGCAATACCATAAAGTACCCACCTGTTTACTACTCTGATTAAATTTTTTCTGAACTCCAATTCCCACTTTGTGGCAGTGTCTTCCTTTCTTTCCTAGACAACAAGCACTTACCTGGGTTCCTTCAAATCCAAAGGGTCAGTTTGACAGGTGTCCCTCCAAGGAAAAAGAATTAAAAGCATGCTCAATGCCAGAAGGTCATGTGCTCTTCAGTGATAGCCACTGCCGACCTGGTAGTTTGGGGGCTATAGTGACTGAAGAACTCACTACCATTTCCAGCCTAGAAACAGGTTCTCTAGATACCAGAGGGTGAGAATGGTCCTTCTTCCACAGTGTGATGTTCAACTATTGTCACAGCATGCCAACACGGGCATGACCTTCCAAAGCCAAAGCATTCTAGAGGCTTGATGTACACACAGAGCCATTCCTTGAGGCATGCCCAAACTACCAGGGGGACTGGACTATATAGAGTCTGGCCATGAGCAACATACTGTGTCCAGAGATAACAATACGGGGGTGGGGGGAGGGAGAGAGCAAGCCTTTATTTAACCAGAGCAGGATATATTTTCTATGAAGAGTCAGCTCTCTACTACATTGTAAACTAGTTTCCATCAGAAACTAGAGTCCTCTGCATCTTAGGCGACTTCATGCTTCGTCACAATAGTGCTTCCCTATTTTAGAACAACATTAACATCCAGTCTGTGCCTGAGAGTCCCTAACCCGCTTCCCACCTGGTGGTATCTATGGAAATAACACATCTGACAACCACTCTAAGGTATAAATAGCAATCCAAAAAACATCCCTTTATGCCACCCTAGGCATGCTGTTTACCAGCAAACAGGTATTCAAACTTCCACAGACCACACAGCCCTTCCCCACTGTCAAGGAAGGACTGGCCTCACCATGAATTGCTCTGATTCTGTATGAGAAGCACTTGGACTCAAAGGACCAAGTCCTACCAGCAGTCAACCTTGATGAGAATAAGGCCCTAGAATGAGGGCAATGAGAGCCACCTCCTGTGCACCAGAGACTTCTGAGATCCCAGATGAAATGCTTCTGATATGACATAAATGACTGTAACATTTCACCCAGGATTTCTCATTCCACAGTTTGGAAACCATTTGAGAATGAGAACCTGAAAGCCAGGCAGTAACCAGCCATCAGTGTCAGACCATCATAGACCATGCAATCCTGAAGGACCGCAATGCACTGAAAAGGGTGAGGAGAATGAAAAGAAAACACCGCAGAGCTGGACACAGACACAGGAAATTAAGGAAGGAGGCAGAGAGTTTGCAAGGAAATCTGTTAGAAGGTCTGGCCAGCCTCCACGCGGTGGCTTCAGCTCTCCACAGAAGTGGCAGAATGGCAAGGGTAGACCAACAGGTGACACCTGGGGGGACAGACACCCTCAATCTAGATGACCTCACGCTGAATGTCCCATGTGCCTCAGGACTCTGTGACTAAAAGTGTCCTTGGGACTGTGCCAACCTAAAGAACCGGGATTTGAAGGGGGTGGGGTCAGAGGTGATGTAGTAGCTGGAAAAGGAGAAGAGGTGTGTTTACATAACATCCAAGCGTTGATCCTTGAGCAGTGCTGAGTGAATGACAGAGAAGGCATAAGGGCGTCACAGGCTCCCTCTGTGGCTAATTGAACACATTGATGTGCACCCCCTGGGAAGAAGAAAACACGATGGTCCAAAACGCAGGAAAGAAGCGTGAGACCCGGCCCATCTGTCTCGCCTTGTACTCTGTGAAGGAAAGTAGTAAGTGTTGTATTTGTTTGTTTTGTTTTGAGTGTGGGGTTTTTTGTTTGTTTGTTTTTAGTGAAACTGTCAATTCTGAGAGTAGCTGTGAGGGAAGCAGAATCTGCTGCTCCAGATGGAAATGCTGGAGCCCGCGCCTGGCAGCCGGGCTGGGGGGTGCATAACACGAGGGAAAAGGACTTGGGGATTGGTGGCAGGGGGAGTGGGGAAGAGGCAGGATGGGCAGAGAGGGCAGGCTGGTGCTGGAAAGCGCTAATGCACATAGAAATCTGGGCGGACCTGGGTGTTCTGGCAAAAGCACTGGGTGAGACCCACGTTTAACTTGCAGTCAAAAGGGGACTGAAGCTGGGACCCCCAAGAGGGAGGGAGTCTTGTCCAGTGATGCAGAGCAATCAGCCTAGACTTGAAATTGGAAGCTGGAAGGTTAGCAGGATGGAGAGTGGCCCCAGACTCCTAAGTCTTAGCTGATGAGAGGTAGAAATTAACATGGGAAAAGGATTCTCTGCGTTTTGCAATTGTGTTAGTTTTCTGTTTTTGAACTTTGACGTCATTTTTTAGCACTATTATAAAACCTTATTAATTACACCTGCACTTATTGGGATTCTGCAAACTATTACTTCAGATATGAAAGGTAGACTTACGTATTCAGACCCCCGACCCCTTCAGTGTGCAACTATAAGAGAAGAGAAAATAAAAGCACAATTTTGCAGATATCTATTAAATTCAAAATATTTACAATTTTTCCGTATTTAAATGCATTTTGGTTGCAAATATTGAAATGGAGATAAAAGTTATAGATGAAAAAAGTTAAAATATGAAAGACTAGAAACTTTCCATCCAGACAAAAACTTGCCTGAGTAACCTTTAAAGAATTAAAATGTAATTATTTACGACCAAATTTTCTGAGGTGAGTGGAGAGAAAGACTTCTAGTGTAGATACTGGGGTAAACCACCTTGGTTTGCTTCATAGTAAAATATGTCTAAAACAAAAGCTGAGTGGGTTATAAGCTTCAGTCGCTAAACCTGTTTAATGCTTTATTTAGCAGGATGTAGATGTAATGTTACTACATAACTTTTAATGAAGAAAAAAATCTTTATTCTCAAAATGCCCAGATTTTAGTTATTATGGATTATGCTAAATACACACAAAGGATTTTTCAGCTGTTTCCAAAGCCAAAGGCAAAATATACTGGAATAATTTAAATCCTGTAATAAACAAAGGATATAAGATATAATAACTCTAAAGTAGCAGGGAAAATTAACTCATTTTAAAATCTGTCTTTAGCAGGTGTAATGAAGAAGATAAATTTCAACAATTAGGAACTAATGAAGACTTTGTAAAAATTGCTATTTACAAAGAATAAGTGAGAAAATGCTTGGGAAACATGACATATATTAAGCAGTAGGTTTGAATGACGAATGCCCTGGGCTATTAAGGAAATTAGTCAAGAAACTTAATTGACTTACAATGATTTTTCAAAACTCATAGTTGGTTGAATACTGGCAACATGGTACCCATTATCTGAAAAAGATTAGAAAGAATGAGCTCAGAAATTCTCAGGTGGTAATTTTTCCACTAATCATATTATTAGTAAAACCGTAAGATTAGAATTCAGTGCATAACAAAAAGATCAGGGCACTAGAATCATAATAACCATGAGCATATTTTTAAAATTAACCACACAAAACTAAACAACCTGTATTATTTTCCACTCAATATCACTGAAATGCAGAGGGAAGGAAAATAAAACTTACATTGACTACTGAGTATGTATTTTTTAATAATTTTGGAATGTGAGAAATCTAACATCCGCTTGCCACATTACTTTTAATTGACTTGTTTAGAAAGTGAGCTCTGGAAATTGAAACTTGTCCTTGGCAAGGGAAGACCCATAGTTATCTTCACACAGAAAAAGTCTCTAAGTGAAGGGTCACAGTAGTTGACCAGAGGGCTAATTTTCCATTAGTCTGTACCCTATGCTAATGAAGTCAATACTGAACATTGTGACATTTGGTTAAGTCTGAATAGTGAAAGTTTAGGATTTAAACTTTCATTGCACAGGGAATTTGTGGTTAGCGTTGGTATGGGAAGGAAAAGTGTATCTAAAACCTCAAAGCTGGGGGCGGGGGGGGAAATAGCTTTAAATGGGAAAATTGGAGACAAGTTGTTGAGAGGAAACAAAGTCTTTAATGAAGATAAATGGGTGGATAAAAGCAAGTAATCAGTGGAAGAAGGATGTTCCCCAGCTGGTGGCAGTCCCAATGAATTATTCACTAGAACCATGGCCAGCGCCTGCTGGGAGCTGTCCTCTCCTTGCTCTTGCAGCTACTGGCAAAACAATGGCTGTGTCCGAACTGAACTTCGTGTACTCTGGGCCTAGCCTGGAGGGGAGTCAGACTGCGGCAGGTTTGGGGGAATTCATAGAGTTGAGATAGATAGTGAACTGTGTCCACATTAGACACAGATGGCACGGAGAGGTAAATTCAGTGCCACCTTCCATGATATTAAATCACATTCTTCTAAGGTTGTTTTCTGTTTTAAAACTGATAGTAACTTTCTTCCCACCTTCAAACAATTAAAAGATTTCTCTACAAAAAAAATCTAACATGATGTTAACTTAGTCTCTAATCTTGGACAAATTTCTTAGTTTCATTGTCTTTGTTTTCTGTTTTTCAGCTGTAAAATAGAAATGATTTTTTGTTTTTGCAGTACGCGGGCCTCTCACTGCTGTGGCCTGTCCCGTTGCGGAGCACAGGCTCCGGATGCGCAGGCTCAGCGGCCATAGCTCACGGGCCCAGGCGTCCGCGGCATGTGGGATCTTCCCGGACCGGGGCACGAACCCGCGTACCCTGCATCGGCAGGCGGACTCTCAACCACTGCGCCACCAGGGAAGCCCCTAGAAATGATTTTTTAAAAGACCCTCTTAACAAGGTGAGCATGAAGCTTAATGAAGTGAGATGTCACATGGGAAAACTATTCACAAATTTTCAGGGGTTATATGCATTAGTTATTATTTTTGCCATTCTGGTTAGATTATATTTGTCCTTGGCAGAGGAGCTGACTTCGAGAGAAGAGATAAGAGTTTGCAATAGAATCACTACTGATTAGTTGGGATGGAAATCAGAAGGTCTTCTGCAGTCTGGATTGCGTTTTATATTGTCTCTGCAACTTATTTAGTACATCAGCATATTTTGCAACTTCCCCTCACCACCACCTCAGTCCCCTCAGTAACATCTTTTGCTTGAATAAGCAGTAAAGAACAAGGAGAACTAGGGAAAATTAACTATTATTGTAGCCCTATGACTAATGAAAATTCGTACATGGCACTTTTGGGGAAAATGCGCTTATTAACATGCCTGTCGGGGTAGGTTAATGTTGCTATTTTAACTTTGCTTGGGAAAAACTGACGTCAAATAACTTACCCAAGGTTATCCAGCCATCTGTGGCAGTGAGAATTACGCAAGCAGAGCTCCTCCCAGCAATGGCCCCAAGCTACCTGCTGAAGGAAGTCCAGGGTCCCTGCAGCATCCTCTAGCCACACCCCAGATTCTAAACACAGGATCCATGTCTGTGTCGTGAGGCTCCTTAGCAAGATAAGTAAAAATGTATGTATTGGGTTTCCCTGGTGGCGCAGCGGTTGAGAGTCCGTCTGCCGATGCAGGGGACACGGGTTCGTGCCCCGGTCCGGGAAGATCCCACATGCTGCGGAGCGGCTGGGCCCGTGAGCCATGGCCGCTGAGCCTGCGCGTCCGGAGCCTGTGCTCCGCAACGGGAGGGGCCACAACAGTGAGAGGCCCGCGTACCGGAAAAAAAAAATAAGTATGTATTAACTAGTAAGTCTTTGTACTATTCCCAACACCTTCCACATGCATTCACACATTCAGTTAATCATTCTTTCTGAGGATTTGTGAACCCAGTAAAAACTTCAGGACCCCAAAAAGAAAGTTTTAATGGTGATGTGACAATTGGAGGGATTGCCATGCAAGTTCATTAGCCACCAAATCACACTGTCACTGATTTCTTCATTGACTGGGTAGTGTGGTGTTGCTGTAGCACAAATCTTAACAGAGGACTGTGTTATTAGACCCTGAGGATTCTCTTTACGACATAAAAGGGAGTATTTCATTGCGTAGTTAATGGTTGGCTACTGGAAAACTCTGAGCAGGGGTGAGACTCGATTAGATTTTCCTGACTGGTTTTGGCAACAGTCTGGCAGAATAGAGGACAAACCGGAACTAGGAAATAGCCCTTTTCCGAGAGTGATGACAGGAACTTGAACTAGATCTTTAGCCATGGGTACAGGGAGATGAAGGCAGACTGAGAGACATCATAGGACAAACAGGAAGACAGGAGTGGCTGGAGGTAGGAGGCAAGAAAAGGGAAGCTTAGGATGACTTCTAGGTTTCTGGTTTGGAGACGGAGTGGACGATGGTACTGTTCAGTGAGACTGGAATCACAGGAGGCAAAGTAGCTGGGGGCTGTGTAGGGAGCAGGGGATACAGAATGGGAAATGTCTTTCCTTTGAGAGATGTTGAGTTTGAAATGCCTGCAGGCATCTGGACAATTTCCAAGAAGCAGTTTGCTATACAGTGTTAGACCTCAAGGAGAAATCCATACTAACATAAAGATTTGACAGTCATGGTATAGCGGACACTCATGCACCTTGGCTGGCCTTGATTCATCACTCAGCCAGTGTTTGATCCTGAAAGAAGGTTATAACCGTAGAAATGAAAAACTGGAGATGGTCGTTTACTTTCTCTTTGCCTTTGTTTTTAATGTTGTTGTTCTTTAAGCCATGAAAGTATCTGATGAGCTTAGCTAGTCCTAGGGAAAATATGCAGTCAAATATCAAGGTGTGTCTAATAAATTCTGATAGACTTTTATAAATCCATTATAATAGGGAGTACAACTCAAAAATGTTTCCCTGTCTTTCTTTTGTTTCTCATGGTTTCCCTGAATATTTTTGACATTCATCCTTGGCCTCATGGGAGTCATTAAGATAAAGTGCTTTGTAAGGTGCAAAACATCAAAACAAAAGTAAAGGATTAAAACAGTCATAATGATGAAGATGGTTAGACTTTATACATGTAAAGCACTTAACACAATGTCTTTACACCATAATTATTCGATCAATATTATTTTACTTACCCACTTCAATGGACCCAGATGCTTACAACATCTTCAGCACAAGAAAACTAGAACGGTACTAATAATCAAATCACTGGTTGTAAGAAGTCAATTCTAAATGTTCCAATTTACTTTGTATTGATTGGCCCTTGGCAACATTTTCAGAGTTTCCTTCAGGTCCTGTTATTTCTGTTCAGTGCACCAAGATGATGGATGCAATAACTGAGGCTTTTTATTTTTAATTAGAGAAGATTTATTTGTTCAGAAGTATGTCTACTGAAATAAACCCAAAGTCGACCACTGTTAATTTTCGAAAAGTAAAATTAAAAAGCAAAAATTTTATTTGAATTCTAATATACCTATCCCAATTTATCCCGAAAGGATTTCTTTAAAATGAACAGGTTATTTGCCTAGAATAAATGAAATCATGGTTGAGGCAACTACATACAGACTAGTAGCGACACCAAGTGGTAGCATATTGGAAATGGTTTTAGTCTGTTTTATAAACGACTAAATAAATTTCTTTAAAAGAGAAATTACAACCCGGGAAAATGGTTATTGTGATCAGCATAATCTGTAATCTGCCTCTAAATGTTTTTAAGTATAATTACAACCAGTGCTTCTGTAATAAAAGTTTTATTTCCAGACCAGAGTCAGAGTCAAATAAGAAATTCCGTACGGACAACCATGATTTGTATATAAATGAGCATAAGTAAATTTTGCTTATCTTTTTGGAAAGAAAGAGGAGTCAGGTGTTGTGCAGAGCGACCGTCAGCCTTCTACAGGGGTAGCTGCTGCCCCCTAATGGTGGGAGGTATTGATAGGAAGGTTCAACCAAGGTTCAAATCCGTCTTTTCTGCTTGTTGGGTATATATCTGTAGACCATTATTTTAAATCTCTCATTAGTAAGTTTTTCCCCCATCTCTAACGTGGGGACAGCTACACTCATTGGTATGAGGGGAGGTTAGTTATAGAAGGATTCGGACCTGACAGTGAGTCTGTTATCAGTTTCAGATAGCTGGGTTCCTCTTGTCTCACCTTTACCTGGGAACAATCTGAGAAGTTCTCTGGGTTGCAAGGTATATGTTGGGCAGATCCAGTGGGCAGATATGGGATGGCAAGAAGCAGGGAAGAAGCATCCAATTTGGGGAAGATATGAACCAACATGGAATATAAATCAAACTACCAAGTTCACTACAGCTGAAGTATTATATGCAAGCAAAAAAAACATGGGAAACAATGAGAATAAGGACTTAGTGAGGGGGCAGATCATAACAGGCGTGTCACTTGAACAAGTTTGGATTTTATCATGAAGGCATTGAAAAATGGAGACTGGTATAAATATATTTACTTTTTCAGAAGTATGACCCTAATAACAGATTAAAGATTAGATTCAGGAGGAAGTGGATAAGACTGGAGCAGAAGAACTAGTGAAGGGTTGTCAGGATGGCAGAAGCATGTGGAGTTAAGAAACAGGCAGGGTTTTTAATGAATCAGATCTTAATTAATTGGGGTACCAGAGACGTAGTAATGAAGAATGACACCTAGGTTTCTCTTGTTTTCCTATAGATGATATTCTATAAATGTAGAAGGGAGAGCACAAACAGCTCTCTAATCACTGCTTCTGGTGGTGAAAGTCTTAGGGCTTAGAACGAGGTTCAGAACAGGCCATGGAAAAGAAGGAATTTCAAAGTCAAGGACTCTTGAGTAGAGGTCTAGTGATTCCCATTCTTCTCCTTCCATGTCCATAATTCAGGACTGTCACCAAGATTCGTGTTACTGGATACTTAATCCAAAAATATTTAATCAGCTTATGTAACGTGTGAGGCAATGTTCTGGGTGATGGACAAGCCATACAAACTCTCTGGGTCTTAGACTCCTTAAAATAAGGGTGGCATTTAGATTATTCCTAAAATCCCTCCCTATTCAAATACTGAATCTCTGTGACTTTCCAGTAAACCCCTTCTTATTCACTTATCACCTTTAGCAATAATAAAACTTATTTATCCCTTCCATTCATCACTGTTAATATTTCTCTCTGATGTCTACCTGAAGGTAAGGAGATCATCCTCACTTCAGCCTCCCTTGAAAACAGAAGTCTTAGAGATTCTGAGTTTTCTAGAACAAATCTGATTTCAGATCAGAAAAAATCTAATGTCAAACCAGAACAAACCTGATTTCAACCAGAAAAAAAAAAAAAACTGTTTTCCAACGTGTTGTCTCTGAAAACAGAAGTCTCAGAGATTCTGGGTTTTCTAGAACAAATCTGATTTCAGATCAGAACAAATCTAATTTCAAACCAGAACAAACCTGATTTCAACCAGAAAAAAAAATCTGATTTCCAACCTGTTGTCTCTGAAAACACATTTGCATTGTGCCTTGATTTAGGATTTATGGGGAAACCGGTC
The DNA here is from genome assembly GCF_949987515.2 of Delphinus delphis. NCBI lineage: Eukaryota > Metazoa > Chordata > Mammalia > Artiodactyla > Delphinidae > Delphinus > Delphinus delphis. The sequence goes on along the minus strand of NC_082695.1, from coordinate 77,161,241 downwards.
TCAGTAGAGACAACTAGAAAGCTTTGTTTAAGTACCTTCTGTAAAGCTTTGTGACCCATTGGATACACAAGGCCTCTCCCAGCTGAAGGACTTTCTGGCCAGCTTCAGTCACCAGCTGTGCTTCTCAGGAAGGATAACCAGGTCAGCTGGCCCCAAACCCAGGACTCCCAGGCCTTACCTGGAAGAGGCTTAGAGGGTCTGTGAGTATAAATAGTCTTACTTCAAAACAGCAGCCCTAAAGCAACGTGAGCCACTGAGCCCTGCGGCAGCTTTTTCCTCCAAATCTTGGTCCTCTAATCGAATGTCTCTCTCTTTATGAGGAAGAGAAGAGATTGCCTGGAGACCTTGGCTAACCCTTAGCAGGCATGCCTAAAGCCCTGTCTCTGACACAGTCAGCAGCCCTGAAGAACCATTAGCAAAAGCCTTCATTCTGATGAGAGAAACTTCAAAGGCCCCAGATGAGGGAAGAAGTGATGCTGGGAAATGTTGAAATGACAAATAGCAATATTGCCGCTGACAGAAGATGAAGATGAAACAAATGTTAGAACAGAAAACATGGTTTTATTTTGCCGGGCTCTCACTGGAAACTATCATCAAAGTCTTTAACTGAAATGAAAAAAGTGTCGATATAACAAGCCCACTAGAGCCAACTCGGATTTCTAACAACAAAAGTCATCTCTGAAATAACAAAAGCTTACAAATTAATGAAAAATCTCAATGCAGAAAGTCAGGCGTATGGCCCCAAACAGCCTTGTGCTGCACATTCGTTAGACAACATTAGGGCTGGAGGCCACTTAGGGATCAGCTGGGTAAACCCCTTCATGTTACAAAAGAGGAGACTCGGAGCACAAAAGAAGCGAAGTACCTTGTTCGAGGTCTTAGAACTAGTTAGTGACTTCTGAATTGTTAGCAACTGCCTTCTCCCTTCAAATCGCTTCTCCCTTCAAATCCAACTTTGCCCAGTTATTGAGGCAGCCCTAATCAGGGCTGAAGTTCAAGTTCAGCAGCTGCTGGGGCCTAGTATTTGTCCTCCTGTCTTAGGTCCATTCTGTGTTACGCTCAGTAAGCCATAGACTTGCTGGGACCCGCCTCCCTACCACCCCACAGCTGCTGAGCCAGAGGTCCGTGTGCAGACCTATGCCCTCTGCAGTCAGGTCTCTCTGACGTATGACATGGACCACAGGGACCATGACTGTAAATTCCGAAAAAATATTGGGCAAAAAGGATGGAGGGCTGGCGAAGGCATGGTGCATCCTGGAAATTGAAGCCCACAGCGTTAAATATTAGGGATAAGGGAAAAGATAGAAAACCCAAAAGATGAAATAAATGATTTTTTTTCAAACGCTGCTTAGTATGAGAGGTCCTGAGGATCAGTCAATAGGTGAGACATTCAAACAATTCAGTCTTTTAGAATCTGCAAAAGATTTGCAGCTGTGTAGCTTAATCTGCCTTTCAGATATACAGACAGCACATTTTTCAAGAATAAGTAAACTTTTAAAAAGTATATATATAGTAAAAGTCATGGAGCCTATAGAGATGAACCTTCAGATCAAAAGGGAAAAAGCAGCATGGAAAATACTCAGAGAACGACAATCTAAGAACAATCTCTTATAGAATCTAAAGATAATGTATGGAATCTGTTTGACACATGCAATAGAAATCAAGTCAATGTGTTGCTTATGAAATGTGATTCTTCTCTCACTATCCAGGAGAGAAGAGTCTGGTATGAAAAGTGAGAGAGTTGGCATAAGGAAGGATTGCTGAAAGGACTCTCAACCCACACTCTCTGCTCAGGTCCTCTGAGTCCCCAGCCACTTCTCTGACCTTTCATTCATCTGACACTCTCTTCTGAGCTCCACACCCAGCTGTGAAGCTACCTTCTTGAAATAATGTACACTTTGCCCTCTGTATCCATGGGTTCCAAATCCATGGATTCAACCAACCACGGATTGAATTCCAGGAATACGGAGGGCAAACTGTAAGCATATGTTGCAAGAATCTCAGTGCTAACCAGTTCAAAGTGGGACCCTTGGTTCCCATCACACCTAAAACTCCCAACCCCTGCTCCCCCTTCAGCTTTTCCCCATTGCAGGAAAAGCACCTCCTTCCATTCCTTTGTTCATCCCAAACCCTTCAGTAACTTAACTTGCCCTCACCACTCCCACACATACCCTGGTACATTCGGTACATTCTGTTTAACAGTGAGACCCGTGGTTCCTTTTTAAAATGTGTCTCTAACGCATTCCCTTTCCTAAGCATATTCCTCTACTACTGTAATGTCATCAGCCCTCATCGCTTGCCAAGACTATTAAAATAATCCTCGTATTGGACGTCTTGTTTCTACTTTTGCTCTATTTTATTTTTCTCCATACAGCAGTCCAATTAATCTTTGGAAACTGCACATTTAAGTGCTTCCTTCTTCAACTTAAAGCCCTTTAATAGGTGCCAACAGCATTAATAGTTAAATGTAAATTTTTTGTGTGACACACGCACCCTTCATGACTGACCTTGCCTCTCTTCAGCCTCCTTTGCACATCCCCGCCCGGCTCACAACTTCCCTCCCACACTCGTACCGTTTCAGTTCTCCTTCAATAAGCATCTTTTAATATCAGGAGTTTGTATGTGCTGTCTCTTCGTCCTGGTACACCTTCCTCATTAACAGCCTGGTTACTCCCACTCAAAATTTAGATCTTAAATGGTACTTCTTCAAAGAGGTCGTTCCTCATTGCCAATCTAAGTAAGTCTCCCAGGTGACTCCCTCATGGCAGCCTTTATTTTGCTTCTTTTCCTAATACTTAGGATAGTTCATCATTGTATTGTTTTGCATCCTTTTGGTTCACCTTTATGAGCTTCTCCACAAGATGTAATGGCACAAGAAGACTGTCCATAAATAGCAATCTTCTGGCATACGGTAAACATGGAACATGTGTTGCCTGCTTTCCCCCTAAATATCCTATTTTGATGACTGTATAGAAGGGGAAAAAAGAAATATACCACTGAAAATAAGAAGGATGAGAGGGAGTTCAGTGGTGGGCACAAGGTTCTGGTTGATTTCTGGAAGTCATAATGTATGTGGCAGGATATCAATGGATGAATCAAAGTGAAGGAACAAGCAGCTTGGCACACGTAAAGGAGAATGCTCGGGTACTGGTGGGCATCAGAATTCCCAGACAGGCTCGGGATTCTGAGTCAGCAGACCCTGAGGGAGAGAGGGCAGAAGGGAGATGGAACTCCAGTGGCTCCAACTGGCTCCATGCCTCCCATCTATCTCCCTGTTGGCAGAGTGATGGGCAATCCAGAATTGCTCCCTAGGGAAAAATAAAACTGAACTTTTTTGGTAAAGAAAATTTAAAAATCTGGCCAGAGAGAGAAGATGCTTTTAATATGGAGACTAGAACCTGAGAGTAGAATTTATCCTACTCTGAAATTTGAAAGTTAAAGAAGGAGGAAAGGGAGTGGAGGCAGGTGGGGAAAGAGGTAGGCACGCCAGGCTTTTCTACCTGCACGCCCTCTGGTACAGAATGCAGGTTACACACCGCTCCATTAAAAGCAGGCTTCTCAGATAAGCATACTTTTTGACAGAGAGGCCTATTGAATAAAGAGCCCTACCTGTACACATAGACAACAGTAGAGGGAACATAGACGAGCTGCCTACATCAGTCCTCAAAATTATTCATTACTGGATAGGAGTCGACAATCAAAATGCACAAGGAACCTTGAAGAACATCTTTGGTTTACTATAGAGGGAACGATACTGACACTCAGAAGAGCTGATCTGGAAGAAACAATTTAGACAAGAACGTGAACAATTCCCATTTGGTATTTTTAGCTAATTTAGCTTATTACACACGCTCACACAGACACAGACACACAGACCAATACGACAGAAAGGAATAAACAAAAGGCAAGAAAATATGTTTCTGAAATTTAAAACATTATTGCCAAAACAATCAATAGAAGGACTTGGAGAAAAAAAATCGGGAAGTAGCTCAGGATTTGAAAATAGAGAAAAGTTGAGCTGTAGATGATCAATTCAGAGGGTCTAACACTTGATGGCCATACATTTTGGACAGTAAGATAAGAAGGGAAGAAATAATCAAATAAATTGTACCACATGTCATCAATTCTAAAATGACCCCCCCCTCTAAAATGCATTATTATTTCATGTATTGCTAAGGAAATAAAAGCTGTGCCAATTGAATTATGATACAATACTTTGTTTCACTTGAATTTTTATTTATAAATATGTAAAGAGTTCCTTTAGGTGTGTTTAGATATATATTGTCTTCTTCATATGTAAAATGCAGTATTTTCAAAATAAATTGCAAAATAACTTAAAACCATATTCAGAATCTGGTTCTTTTAAATGTTTATGGGGCTTAAAACCATAGATGTTCATTTTTTCGTCACAGTATTCTTTATTCTGCCAGCAAGAACTTTGGTATGTGGGCATTACCAAACGTGAGCAAACATAGCCCTATTGTCTGGGATTTTCTTCCAAGCTACTGACACTCTTTCTGCAAGTTTTGATGTTAGCGTATAATCGGGAACCCTATAACACAGGGTCATAGGGTTGTCCTTTCTTAGGTCCTATAAATTATGGATTATGGTCATTGCTTTGCAAGAAAATTGGGAATTTCACTCATTCTTCCAAATCTAGATATTCACTTCTCTCATATCAAATTCCACATCACCGTTTCACTTCAGTAATTTTTGGCATTTACAGTAATTTTTTAAGGCCAGATAATAATATAATCTTTAAAAATTAATGGCAACTATACTCGACACACATAGCATCAACAATAACTTGAAGTGAAAAAAATAAAGACACCTATGACTAAAAACAAACATATATGGACAATGAAAATTACATCAAGACATATCTTACTTTCAGAGGTGTGAAGATGTACAAAAATGGGTCTTATTATGAAGTACAGTATACTGGTGATATTTTTTATCAGATTTCTGTCATTTTTTCTATGTTCATCTGTCCAGTATTGAAAGAGGCATGTTGGAATTTAAATTTTATCTTCATTATGAATCATACCCTTTCTATATCAAAAGACAGCATTTCTCCATTTTAATTCACTTCCTTAAAGTTCACCTTTTCTGCTATTAATAGTTTGACTCCTGCTGTCCCTTTATTTAAATTTCCCAGATAGATCTTTGCTCACTTGCCGTCACTTTGTTTGAGGTATGCTAATTGAAAACCACATTTGACCAAACACCGTTTTTCATTTTCAATCTAAAAGATTTTTATCTTTTAATAAAGAAGTCACTTTTAGTTCCATTATTAAATTTACAATATTTAGTCTTATTTCTCTTAGCTGGTTTTAGTCCTCATTGCATCACATTATACTATGATTTCTCCATTCTTTTGTTAAATTTTTTTTATTGTGAAATGTATCACTGATACAACACAATGGATATACATATATGTATATTTAAAGATTAATAGTAAGTTGAAGAAGCATCTAATATCCACTATCCAACTTAAGAAACAGAGTATCAGGAATAATTTTGAAGCTTCCTGTTGATCTGATTACATTCTTTCCCTGCCCTGGATTTCGTACTATCCTGTATTTTGTGTTAGCAATTCCTTTGCTTTTTCTCTATAGCTTTACTACATAGATGTAGCTCTAAACAATATAATGGCCAGTTTGCTTATTATTTAACTTTGTGCAAATGCAGTTGACACTTGTTATTTTTACTCTGCATTGTTTTACGCTGATAGCTGTGATTAATTCATTTTCCCTAATATATGGTGTTCTGTACAAATTTGTACAACCTCGTACATTGTGTTCTGTATGAAAGGTGCTGACAGTGTGAAGGGTGCCCCAGAGCTGAGTAAGGTGATAGCCCTGATTCCTTTGTATGAATACAACATAATTTATTCATTTTAATAATTCAGCATTTTTTCCTAGGGTTTCTTTTAGCATTTTTTCTTGCTGTGATGAAATAGTATTGCTATGAGCATTATTTTACATGTCTCTTGAACATACAGTTTCTCTAGGGTTTCTAACTAGGAGTGGAATATCTGGTAACAGTGTATACAAATACATGCATTAATAAACTGTCTTTCTCTTGCTAATCTTTTTGTTAGCCTCAGCTGAAAACCTAAGGTGGTGGCTAGAAGTAAAGTTTCCCTTCCCTACAAAAGCATAAGATGGACTGGACCACCATTGCTGACTTTGAAACTGGAAGAAAGCCACCAAAAAAGGCCCCCAGCTGACAGGCAACAAGAAAGCAGGGACCTCATTCCTACCACCACGTGGAGCTCAGTGCTGCCAGTAACCTGAATGTCTCTGGAAATGGATTCTCCCTCAAAACCCCCAAAGGAGGCAGCCCTGCCGACACCCTGACTTTGACACTATAAGACCGGGGTAAGCCACTGACCTACAGAATTGCGAGACGAAGATCCTTTACCCAAGCCACTGGGACGGTGGTTAAGTGTCAGCAGTAAAAACCAACACAGTGGATGAGCTTGGCTTGTGATGGTTCTGTTGATCCAAATGCTTTTAAATAACCTGATCAATGTTATTTTAAATTAATTGTTTTCTCTAGTTGTGTTAGTCTTTAACTGGCAGGAGGAGGCCATGAACTGAGACGTATCACAGCTCAGTTATGGCCAAAACAGGTTTGGTGGAACGCAGACACGTGATCAGTCTTCCAAGCAACGTATTATAGTAACTGTCCCTAGTTCATCTCTGTGTTTCCTAGCTGCTTCGCCCTTGTTGTTTATTCTAGGATGGACAGCTATGGAACAAAATTTGGCCAACCTAAGACTATGGTTTTGGGGTTGAGGGGTGGAGCTCTGCTTCAAGTGCTGTGGGGAAAGAAGGAAGCTGACACACTGAGAAACAATAAAACCAGAGATGAAGAAAGAGCCTAAGGCACTTGGGTCCATAGTTCTAGTTATTCCTCAAGCACTTTTCTTAACTTGATACTGGATAATAAATTGCTTTTTTCTAAGTTAGAAAGCAATGTGTTTCTGTCATTTGCCAATGGCAAGAATCAGTGTTGAATGCTGTATTCATTTCCTGTTGATGCTGTAACAAACTGTTATAAACTTAGTGACCTAAAACACCACAGATTCACCATCTCAAAGCTCTGCTAGTCAGAAGTCTAACGCAAGTCTCTGGGCTAAAACCAAGGTGCCTGCAGGGCTGCATCCCTCTCTCAGGGCTCTGTGGCAGAATCCAGTTCCATGTCCTTTCCAGCTTCTCCATCCACGTCCCTTGACGGGGGCCCTTTCCTCCATCCTCAAAAGCCAGCAACAGTGAATCTCTCTGTGCTCTCCCTTGATGGTCACATCCCCCTCTGACCTCTCATTTCTATTTTAGTTTGCTTTCTTTTATGAATGGGATTGAGCATCTTGTCATGTGTTTACTGACCTTTTCTGTTTCCTCTTCTGTGAAGTATCCATTTCATGTCAATTTTTCTACTGGATTGTTTGCCATTTTCTTACAGATTCTTTCATGGCAATATTTAACCACTAAAGGATTTATCCTTTAGTGGTTAAATTTGTTAAACTATCATCTCCTGGTTTGTGCTTATATTTTTATAATTTGTATGGTGTATTTTAAACTTAAAGTACCTGTATTTTAATGTAGTTGATTTTGTCCATTGTTTACCTTAACTGTTATGCTTTTTATATATTGATTAAGAAATCCTTCTTTGGGAATTCCCTGGTAGTCCAGTGGTTAGGAATCCGTGCTTTCACTGACAAGGGCGTGGGTTCAATCCCTGGTCGGGGAACTAAGATCCTGCGAGCCTTGCAGCATGGCCAAAGAAAAAACAATCCTTCCTTTCCCTAAAGTCATACAATATTCTGCTATATCTTCTTGTAAAGCATATAAAATTTTCATTTCTCGTTAAGTGTTTACTATCTCAATAATTGTTTTCTTCTTTTAAATAAGGAATTTTTCCCAGCATACTGTATTGGGCTGTCATTTTCCTATTGACCTCTAATACCAATTCTTTTCTGTTTCACATTTCATATATGAATAAGTACGCTTCTGGGCTCTTCTGTACTATTAATCTGTTTGTCTATCCCTGTGTAAACACCACACTGTATTACCAGGGCTTTATGACAAGCTTCAATATCTAGTAGAGCAGAGCTCTGCAACTTGATCTTTTTCTTTAGAAATGTGTTATAAATTTTGGCCTTTTGCTTATTCATATAAATTTTTAAATAAACTTGTCAGGTTCCATAGAAGCATTGCTAGAATTTGGATTAGAATTACATTACATCAATAGGACAAGTGGGGGAGAACTGACAATTTTTTAACTCAAGGTCTATTCGTGATATGAAATATGTCCATTTATTTTGGTCATCGTTAATGACTGTCAATAGCACTTTATAATTTTCAACATAACAGTCTTGCTTATCTTTTGTTAATTATCATTCCTAAGAACATTATATTTTTAGTGCAAAATCAATTACATTTTCTAACTATTGCATTTTAGATGCATAAAAATGCAATTGACTCTTGTCTAATAATGATACTGTGTACAACTATAGCAGGTATTGCTCTAACCTCTTTATCAACCTATTAAATCCTCTCAACAACTCTGTGAGGGGGTCCTGTTATCATAATTACACTTTATTTTGGCATTCAAACCACTGCATCAATTTGGTCACAGGGAATTTGAAGTAAGGCAGGGTAGGCAGAGTGACGTACAAGGACTGCAGCTCTTTATGGAGAAGAGAACTTGCCGCAGAACAAAATGCTGTTGGTTTCATGGTGCCTGATGAAGAAAAGGAAAGGGTGGTCTGCACAAAATCTTGGCTCAGTTCTGCTGCACCGGGAGTTCCTGACCACCGCGGTGGCCGCAGCTGCCTCCGTGCCCTCCTCGTTGACCTCTACAAAGCACTTGTGCACGACCTTGGACATGGGCACGTTCTTCTTGGCTGACATTCCAGAAAAGTCGGCCTTGGCTTCCTCAAAAGCATCAGTCATTCCTAAACTTCGAAGAAAAGCCTCCAAGTCATAACTCTCCTCCAGCTTTAATCTGGGAAGAAAAACTTGAACTTTATCCTTAGTCAGCTTTTCTGGATTTGTCCAGGCTCTGAACTTCTCATATGTAAGTGCCTTTTCCACCTGAAATAATGAAGAGTTAAATCTTAAAAGCTAGATGACAAGAGCCTGGTACTCACCCATCCCCCCACGCATTAACATCTCCACACACACGCATGACCTGCAGTTAGATGGTGAGATCTAGTCCAAGACAATCTAAGGGATATTTCCTCTTATAAACACACCTGGATTTCCCCTCAAATTCTTGCATTTTCCTTGTTTTATGGACACAAGAACAGTTAGAAAACACCTGAGACAAAGATAGGGTTTTATTTTTAACTATCTGTAGCAAATTCATTTCAAGCATTTTTTTAGTTTAGAAAATTCTCATAACCAATGGATTGTATTCATGCGAAACACTTTACCATGAGTTTGAGAACTTGTTCGACAAAAGGGAGACAAAGCATGGCTCAGAACTCTGATGGATGAAAAATGGGGAAATCAGGGATCATCTGAACGGGAAGGAAGATGTGGATTCTGGGGAGGGGAGAGCAGCAATGGGGAATTCCACAGGACGATTGCTTCTGGCATCCTTGTTTGCCCTCTGCCTGCCCTGGAGTTTCAAAACCTACAAGACCCAGAACTCATTCTGTTTATCCACAGGGAAGAAATAAAGGAGGAAGAGGGGGCTTCCACTTGCGTCCCCACTTCCCTTCACCACCTGGAGTCCAGGTGAGTTCTCCTCTCCCGTGACAGCTGGGTTTGGATGTCAGCTCTATTCCTAGACTCTCCTAATTTTCTTCTCAAGTCGCCGTGACAGAGCTCATCCTTGCTTATGCCAGGACCTTCCTGATTCCATGGAGAAGCCAGGGAGATCAGGCAGGCCCTAGCCTCACAGCGGTGTGCTGGTGTGCAGGCGGTGGGCTGGAGCTGGCTTGTATCTCCGGAGAGAGTCAATTGTTAAACCCTCGGGAGCCTAACTTCAGCCATGGTGGGGGTATTTACACCGCAGGAATCACTAAATATCATAATGCTTCCCCTCCACCCCAGAGAGCCAGATAACGAGCATACTATCACTCTTGTGCCTCCCACCCTACAAAGTTACTTTCCCCCATCCTGAACCCCCACTTTCCGTCACGGGAAGATGTCTTCCTCGTGTCTGAGATAAATTCCTCACCTGTACTTTAGACGCTTGCTCCTCAAGTTGGTCTATGACCAACGGCATCTGCATCACTTGGAATCTTGTTAGAAATGCAAAATCTCAGGCCATAACTCCCCCCAAATAAAAGTCTGCATTTTAACAAGATCCCATTAGGTTAATATGCACATTAACGTTTGAGGAACACGGCCCAGATTCTATCCTTTTCCTGTCCTTTTGTTCAGTAATTATTGGGCTCTCAACTAGACCCTCCCTTCAAAATAAATAATAATGTTCTTATAATTTTGGAAGTCTCTCTTCTAAACTTCATCAAAATTTGTCAATACCAGCAATTCCACTCCTAGTTGTACCCTCAACAGGAAATGCATACACATGTTCACCCAAAGACATGCAGTGGTGTTCATTTAGCACTCCTTAAAATAATCCTAAATTGGAAATTCCTCAAATGCTATCTGGTGGATGGACTTTTAAAAATGAGCTTAGCCTGGATCCATGGACACTCAGACTCATTGCCAAGGGCTTACCACAGCGAGATCTGTGTTGTCATCAGGCAGTAAAATGAGCATACTCAGCACCCCCTCCACATAGGGCAGCTCCAGGACCTGGGCGTGCACCTCCTCCACATACCCCATTTTATATTCAGCTTGCTTAAACATCATCTGCACTGTCTTCTTCTCCTAATAAGAATACAACATTAAAATCAAATTACTGAAAAATGAGCGCAGTGCACTAAAAGATATGTCTGATTCGCAGAATCCCTAGGTACATATAATTATTATTTCTATGCACTTATGCTGATTGATGTTAAGTCTTCATTATTACATATTAGTGTTGAGTATAACATTCTGTTGCCCCAGCAGATCAAGTATTATGAGGCAGGAGAGAATCAATTGATGAATATAGAGAGACACAAAACTATATTATTCTCAGAAGAAATTGTGGTTTTTTTTTTCTCTTTTGAGAAGATGGGTAGAGAAGCACTCCCAGGGACCTTTTAATTAAAAGATTATTTCTCGGGCTTCCCTGGTGGCGCAGTGGTTGAGAATCTGCCTGCCAATGCAGGGGACACGGGTTCGAACCCTGGTCTGGGAAAATCCCACATGCCGCGGAACAACTAAGCCCGGGCACCACAGCTACTGAGCCTGCGCGTCTGGAGCCTGTGCTCTGCAACAAGAGAAGGCCGCGACAGTGAGAGGCCCGTGAACCGCGATGAAGAGTGGCCCCACTCACCGCAACTAGAGAAAGCCCTCGCACAGAAACGAAGACCCGACACAGCCAAAAATAAATTCATTAAAAATATATATATATCTCTAAAAAAATAAAATTATTTCTCCAAGTTAAGGGGAAATTTAACTAATATTCAGGTCTTTAGGCAGAAAGATCTGGTTGGAAAAGGTATATAGGCCAGAGGGAGTTATACTTTTTTTTTTCCCCAATTTATTTATTTATTTTTGGCTGCGTTGGGTCTTCGTTGCTGCGCGCGGGCTTTCTCTGGTTGCGGCGAGCGGGGGCTACTACTCTTTGTTGTGGTGCGTGGGCTTCTCGTTGCGGTGGCTTCTCTTGTTGCGGAGCACGGGCTCTGGGCACGCAGGCTCAGTAGTTGTGGCTCACGGGCTTCGTTGCTCTGAGGCATGTGGGATCTTCCTGGACCAGGGCTCGAACCCATGTCCGCTGCATTGGCAGGCGGATTCTTAACCACTGCGCCACCAGGGAAGCCCCGGGAGTTATACTTCTATTCTGAAAACTTGCTCAATTATATAATTGGCTTTATGGCCTTGCTTTTCTTGAAGGGGGAACCTTGATCAGATGTCTAGGGTCCACCATTTTTAAAGCTCGCATCAAATATATTCTAGATTTATAAATTTTTGTGTAATACACTGTTATCAAGCGGATGGAGGTCAAATTCCAAGCTAACAGTTACTGACCCCAGCCGTTATCATATTCAAAAGTGAATGGAGAAAAGTGTTTTTAAAGTTAGGCATGTAATTCTAGAAATCAAATATACAACATGATGCTATAGTTAATAATACCGTATCAAAAACTGGAAATTTGCTAAGAGGGTAGATTTCAGGTGCTGTCATCACAGAAAATATATGGTAACTATGTGAGGGAAAGATATTTTAATTAGCTTGACTGCGGTAATCATTTCACTATGTATATGTTTATCAAATCCTCACTTTGTACACCTTAAATATGTATAATTTTTATTTCTTAAGAAGTTCCAAGAATAAATAAAAACAAAGCTGGCCTGAACATTTGCTAACACTTTTTTTCTTGTATTAGGAATTGTACAGCCATGAATTCTAAGGCAATAAATAGACACAGTTGTCACTGACTGTTGCAAGAAAGTGTCTAAATACAACAGTGACAGTAAAATACAAACATAATTCCAAGGCTTAGAAGACAGTTTCTTTCAATCCAAATAACATGACCAGAGAGAGAAGATCGATTTGACCAAGGATCCAAAAACAAAATGATCTAACCATTATTTTCGTTTTTCTCTTTCCCATTCCAATAAGAGATATATAGGGGGCATGAAATTCCTTCAGAAATAATAAATTAAGAATCAAGAAAGTGTGAAATAAATTATGTTTTTCCATTCACTCACAACCTTTCCCAGAGTATTACTTTAGAAAGTAGCTGTATATCTGCAAAAATATGTCCCTACCTTGTTGGTTTTAAAGGTCATTCCCCTTGTGTGCTTTCTGTCAAATTGCTCATTCCACTTTCCTTTGAAATAGGTTGCATTCACGAGGACCAGCTTGGTCAGAGGACCGATTGCCCCAGCCCCCAGTATCTCTGAAATCTTTCCTGTAAAGAGTATGAGAGAAAGTTATTGCTATTGGGGGAGAATAAACATTCTTTTACAAAAGTTCTCTTGACACTGAAAGCCGAGGCTTGGTGGAGGAAAGGCTGGATCCTGTAGTTCCGGCTGCCTGAGGAACCGGGGTGATGGTGTTTCATTCTGTGCACACGTACAGCGTAGTGCTTGTCCTTAAACAAGAATCTTGAAGCAGGCAGGTCAACGACCATTTTGCCCTCAATTTATACATGTAGAAATTCAGGTTCAGAGTATTTGCCTGACTTTTTGCCAAGGTCACATAGGCGACCAAGTGGTTGAGCTGAGAAAATAACCCAAGAGTCTCGATTCCAACTGTAAGCTTCTCGACCTTGGCACCATCATTTCTCAGCCACGCCACTACTGGCATTTTAGGCCACATAATTCTTTGTTTGGGGGATGGTCCTGTGTGTTTAGGATGTTTAGCCAGTATCACTTCCCCCAACTATGACAACTGAAAATGTCTTCAGTTATGGCCAGATATCCCCTAGAGGTTGATTCTGATTAAGAATCGTTGCTCTGTGCCCACCTTCAAGTCTCATTTAGGTGAGAAGAGGCTTCCAAAGGATGGGGATACAGATTCTGTAAATGGGAGAAGGCAGCTTCCTGGAGGGAGGGAATGGGGCAAAAGAATTAGGGGGATGCAATAAAGGGGCCCAAATTGAGTTGTCCAATGAGAGCGGAGACAAGGTGATCCCCAACCCCCCCTCCAGCTCTGCTATTCCGGGAAATCTTGGGTGGTCAACCTGTTGGAAGGAAGGGTGTGAGCAGCCGTGGAGGGGGAAGTGGGTGGTGGAGGGAGGGTGAGGTGTGGAGAAGCTTCTGGCTTCCCTAGGTGACTCAGTGCTGCTAGATCAACTGGAGAGCCAGAGACCACTACACACGTGACGTACGAAAATATCAACGTGAAAGGCTCTTCCCTTCCGATGGTCGTTGGCTGCCTGCGTGATCACGGGTATTGTGGCTGCCTGACGTGCAGTGGATGCGCCAAAAGATGGAACGGATGGAATAATGAGTGCCAGGTGGGCATGTGAACAAACGAGTGACGTAACCTCCCCGCCTGCTGACGTCTCTAAATTACGTGCTGAGTACTTAGAGTTCTGAAAAGCACGTCCTTTTTCTCTGCACTCTAATTGAGAACTGGCAGAAATGTTTCTGCTGAGACAGAATGTGTCTGGACAGGGCACCCTGTATGCTCCACAGTAGCTGCACTTCCAGAATCTGGAGCAAATTCAGAAAAGCAAACTTAGCCACAGCCAAGTTCAGAGGGCAGGAGAGGGCTGTGGATGAAACTAGAGCGGCTCACATCACCACTGGGAGGTGACATGAAACGTTGTCCCACCTCAGCTATAACCTAAATGGAATGTCCTGCCCTTAGAGCACGGCAGTGTCCTCGCAGGTAGAAGTTAAATGGGGCAACCAAAGAGGAAGCATTTTTCGGGGATGTTCCATTACCTTCCAGAGGGGAGGGCATCTGAGAGACTAACATTAGGTTTAAGCATTTTTCAGAAATCACCACTTCTTAAGCCCAAGAAAAATATCAGAATTGCATCAATGGCCTGAAAGCCCAGCAAACACACATAAATAGGCCACTGGTTACAGGGTCACAGTGGCCATCCGTGGAGGTCACATCCCAGGTTACAGGGTCACAGTGGCCACCCGTGGAGGTCACATCCCAGGTTACAGGGTCTCAGTGGCCACCCGTGGAGGTCACATCCCAGGTTACAGGGTCACAGTGGCCACCCGTGGAGGTCACATCCCAGGTTACAGGGTCACAGTGGCCACCCGTGGAGGTCACATCCCAGGTTACAGGGTCACAGTGGCCACCCGTGGAGGTCACATCCCAGGTTAGGGTCACAGTGGCCACCCGTGGAGGTCACATCCGGCAATCTCAGCTCTGTGTCCCTCATAACACCACATCTCCTGAAATGAAAATCTCTCACCTTCAGTCTTCTCTGTCACCCAGTCATTTACGTGTTTCCTGCATTCTTCAGTGTCTTTAGAAAAGTTCAGTTCCTCCAGGTCTGCCTGATAGAACTTCTGGCAGGATTCCTTAAAAGCCTACAAATGCAAAATACCTAGTTTGGCCACATTCCACTTGTCAAAGTTTCCTAAAAGTGTGAAAACATTTCTTTCTTAACGTGTTTCTAGCACAAATGCTTGCACAGGGCACCCTGTACTTTAAGACTCATTTATGCAATTAATCAAAATGTATAGACTGCTGGCTTTGTGCCTGGTACAGTGCCAGGTGCTGGACACCAGGGTGAAGACATGACCTTGGACCTGAGGTGGCTCACAGTCTGCTGAGGGAGAAACATATACACAGGATAATTACAATTTTATTTATTTATTTTTTTTGCAGTACGTGGGCCTCTCACTGCTGTGGCCTCTCGCGTTGCGGAGCGCAGGCTCCGGATGCGCAGGCTCAGCGGCCATGGCTCACGGGCCCAGCCGCTCCGCGGCATGTGGGATCTTCCCGGACTGGGGCCCGAACCCGTGTCCCCTGCATCAGCAGGTGGACTCTCAGCCACTGCGCCACCAGGGAAGCCCCTACAATATGTTTTGAGAATACAGACGGCGGCAGCCATGCACAAAACAGCCCGTGAACATTCCTGTCAAACGCTTAAACTCCATATTGACTTTCTGTTTGATTTTGTCTCCCCTACTAGGTGGTCTGACCCTGTTTCACTCATTTTTGTATCATCAGCACCAACCACAGTGTCTGAAATATCCTTAGGGAATGATTGGGAGGCTCCACAGTAGAACTAGATTATCAACAAATCTTACAGGTTCAGTGTGTGTGTGTGTGTGTGTGTGTGTGTGTGTGTGTGTGTGTGTGTGTGTGTGTGTGTGTGTGTGTGTGTGTGTGTGTGTGTGTGGTGTGTGTGTGTGGTGTGTGTGTGTGTGTGTGTGTGTAGGGTATTAGGGAAAACAGTGACAAGGGATGAGCCATGGAATATAAGTTGGGATAAAATCAAGAAGGTTGTTATATGCAATACATTAAAACCCAAGGATAACTCACCTCATGAAAACTTGTTTTCTGATATAATGTGCCTGGCAATGGGCTCCCATCCTCCGCCCATCTCCTGTTCTCAAACATTTTAGCTTCTATAGAAGAAAGAAGAGGTAGAGAGAAGAAGGACCCAAGCAACCAAGAGAAGTGGAGAATGGTTCCCTGTGTCCCCAGTATTCCCCAATTACAGTATTCCAAGGTCAGTCTGATATTCAAAAATGAATATCAATTAACCAGGAGATTCCTGGAATCACGAGTGCTCATCCTAGAAAACCTAACTAGCTGAGGGATCCAGAATCATCTCCAATAATATTTAAGCCCAGAGCAGGCAACCTCCACAGGGTAGCACCCAACAGCAGCTAGAACACGATTGTATCTGAGTCTAACAAAATAACCCTTGGAACTGCTGGCCAATAAGATGGCCAGACTTGTCCTGATCATTCATTAATCTTAAGATAGCATCACTCTGCATATTATGTGGCATAATTTTTTGGACTTCACTTATTGAACAATGGCAGGCTTTTACTGGACTAGGGAGCTTTGGAATTATATGTTGCAGTAAATAGGAACTACCCAGGTTCAAAACCTTATTTTTTATGAACAGATTTTAATTTTAGAAAGATTATTCTGTCAGTAGTGTGAAAAGACTAGGCTGAATTTGGAGAGATCCATTAGGAAACAATTAAAGTAACAGTGTAGAAGATGTCAGAGTCTGGACCCAGGCAATGGCGGTGGTGATTCAGAAGACGGGACAAATTTAAGAGACTTTGCGAGGCCAGCTCCACAGAAACAGCCCAACAATCAGAGATGAGATCAGGGGATGGCGAGAGTGATGTGGTCACTGAGAAAGGGATCGAGGGGGAGAGGCAGATCTGGGTGCAGGAAGATGGACAAATTGAAATTGATATCTGGGAAGATATATCAGAGACAATACTTTTTCAAAGGACACTATTCAGAAGGAATCATAAAATTCAAAATTACAATTACAAAATATATTTCTAAGCACATTTTTTTTTTGCGGTACGCGGGCCTCTCACCGTTGTGGCCTCTCCCGTTGCGGAGCAACAGGCTCCGGACGCGCAGGCTCAGCGGCCATGGCTCACGGGCGCAGCCGCTCCGCGGCACGTGGGATCTTCCCGGACCGGGGCACGAACCCGCGTCCCCTGCATCGGCAGGCGGACTCTCAACCACTGCGCCACCAGGGAAGCCCCAAAGCACATTTTTAAGGCAGCAGAGCTACACTTTATCTCTGCTCTTCTGTAGTTTCTGTATTATTTTCAATTTCTTTTTCATCAGTGTGCGAGCAATACTTACTGGCAGGAAATCGCATGTCTTTTCCCCAAAGAGTCTGTTCGCAGTTCTGAGCAAGTACTGAGGGCCAGATTTGTTCAATTCCATGAGAAGTGACTGGAATCCTTGGTGAATATCTCCACCTTTGTTCAAACAAAGTGCCTGGTAATAGAAGACGAGAACGGCAACTTTTGACATGCCATTTCTCCCCCAAAGAGCTATTTCCAAACAAATTTCTACACTGAAAATCACCGCGAATCCTATTTTAAAATGAGTTTTGTTTAACCGTCTAGCACAGGGTTCCTCAACCTGGCAGTACAGACTTTTGGGGCCACATACTTTGTTGGGAGGCTATCCTGCACATCCTAGGATATTTAGCTGCATTTTTGGCCTCTGCTCACTAGATGTCAGTAGCACCTCTTGGTTATGACCACCAACTCTGTCCAGACTTTGTCAGCTGTTCCAGGGAGGAAAAATCGCCCCCAGGTGGAAAGCCCTGCTCTAGCAGATTTATCTATGCCAAGAAGACAGCACGTAATAACTCAGGAGGGAGACAGAACAGAACAAACAGGTAGCGGGAATGACCCACAGAAGACAAGATGAGCAGAAATGTTTCATTAGCAATTCCACAGAAGTCCTCCAGACCAGACTGTGACTTAAATGTCAGGTCAGAGTGAGAATCAAGGCTGTTCCCTTATCTCCCAACAACCCCAGTCCAAAGCCTCATTCCTCCAGGGAGCTGGAAGAAAGAGCCACCAGGGATTCAACTGTGGCCGTGGACACGCTTCTGGGGGGTGTCTGCGCACCCCGCTATTAGTGGGAACATGTGTATATGACAGTTTTCTCGGATACATTCACCAGACAGTCAAAGAAACTAAGACATAAATAGGGGAAGGTCCACTTTCCTAAAGTAATATCCACTACTTCATTGGTAGCTAAGCGCACATATAACCCATTTCAGATCAATCAGATAATATATTCCCTCTAAAAAACTCCAGAAGATGTAAGTCCTCATTTGTGTTGCATTCGTCTTCCACTTATGCATAATTGTACACTAGAAACAACCGACTTAACAAAAAGGTTCATTTACACAGTTGCATTTCAATTTGAAATACAATGTTAGCAAAAGTTTAAAATAGAACAAAGTGGAAATTCTTGGCCTTTTTGTGGAACAGAATTTTAGTTCACCTTTCTTATCAAAAATGCAGAAAATAACGTAGTGACTTGATTTCTCCCACGAAAACTAGCAGGAGATTCCGTCTTACACAATTCACCTTTCCACCCATGTCTGCTTTCTCTCCCTCACCACGGTGCCCCTCCCACCTCCCAGCCTCACTGGCTACCATCAGCTGGAGTGAAGGATGAACAGACCAGCTCTATGAAAGCACAGAGGAAGCCCGCCCTTGGTCTTCCTTTGTGGTGGGCACGCATACCTGGGACATCTGCGCCGCAGTGTTTCCTTTGGCCCCCATTAAGACCATGGTCAGGGCAGAGGAGAGGCTCAGGGGAGAGAAGAACACGTTTCGCAGGTTGTCCTTTTCACCCAGCAGTTTTAATAAGTTGATGGCAAAAGTGCCATTTGCTTCACAGAGATCATCCATCAGTGAAGGTCTGTACCCAAAGCACAGCACAGAAGCACGTTAGCCATGCCCTCCACTCGCCACTGCGCACTAGTCACTAGTCACACCTCCAGCCCTGTCTGTGGACACTGGGTATGGGCAGCAGAATAACTGCATCCCCAGACATCCATGTTGAATCTCCAAAACCTGTGGCGATGTTATCTCACATGTGACTGAACTAAGGACCTTGAGATGGAGTCACCTGCATCATCAGGTGGGTTCAGTGTAATCACAGGCTTCTTATAAGAGGAAGGCAGGAGGGTCAGAGCCAGAGAAGGAGAAGTGAGGATGGACGCAAAGGTCAGGACGGTGTGGAGACACAGAACGCAGGCAGCCTCTGGGAGCTGCAAAAGGCAAGGGAACGGACTCTGCCCTAGAGCCTCCAGACTTACAATGTAGCTCTGCCAATATCTTACGGACTTCTGACCTCCAGAACTGTAAGATAAATCCCCCTATGACTAATAGTTCTTCAGTTTGCTGTCTCTGGCGTAATTTATAAGCAATGTTCTATGAATTATAATATACTATAAATAAAAATGACATTTCTGTCACGATGTCACATGAAAACAGCCGGATGGATTTCAACAGATTTTGGAGGGTTTTTCTGGGATGGTCTGCCCTAAAATGTGGGCTCCTGGGAAGACACGAAATTTACTTTAAATCAGAAGGACTCGAAAACAATACACCATTTTCCACTGGAGCTGTTGAAACTGGTCTGGGAGCTGTAAAGGGAGCCCCTGGGCACGGAGGTAGAACATGAAGCCCAAATCTCCAGTCATCAGACGCACACTTTGAATCAGGCACTAATTCTGGATCCAGGCTTCACTTTCCCCCCCAGCTTGACTAAACTTTAGACAAGCTTCTTCCTGCCTCTGGTGCCTGACCTCTCTTTCCTTAGAGCACTTACTTTAGGCAATTTGTCATCATAATTTCTTCCTCTGCTCCTTTGAGAGGTAAACATTTTGAAAAGCCTCTTTCCTATTTTACAGCCCAAGACAATCCTTCTCAAGTCCCTAGCAGCCATCCCTTTAAAATGTAATTGTCAAGGAAGATCGTCTCCGTGGGATGGTGGGAGCACAATCGCAGCAGGCACCTTGCTGCAAGTTGTGAAAAGCTTTTGCAGCGTATTAATTTTTATACTTTTAGAAAAATTTTATAAATGTTGCATTTATTTCTATTAAACCTTCTAGAAACCTGGGCTGCTAGTCAGTAAATTACTAAAGTTCATCAGCTCATCTTGTTTTCCCTGAATCTCTCTGCTGTTACAGTTGAAGACATTTTGGAACATAAAAGGACAAATCGTCACCCATAATCCCATGATGCTATAAGCTATTTTTTCTATTATGCTATCTTTTTTTCAATTGGTATGTATATTTGTAACTCAAAAATTGTAAAGCTACACAAGAAAAATATGTTCCAATTTGGAAAATTAGCAAACAAGAAAAGTACTGGAAACTCCACCTAGAGATAAGGGTCATCATGCATGCGCTCATTTTTATAAACAGATGGGCCATTCCCTGGTCCTTCTTCTTTCAGTTCCCCAGTGGACTAGAAGGGCCTCCTGCAGCAGTCTTGAAAGTATATTTCATTTCGACTTGGAGGGGGTGGGTCTTCTGGGCCTCAAGGGCAGGAGGGGAAAGTGGGTGGGGAACACAACTGTTTTAACCGGAGCCTCTTCACTGTTGAATGGTTCCTTTGAAGCTTCCTTCTAAGATATTTTTTTCAAGAGGAGATGTCTCTGGTTTAAAAGAAAAAAAAAGGGTGGTGGGGAAAAAAAAAAAAAAAGAAACGGTGTGAAGTTCACACTCTAAATATAAAACAACAGCCCAAACCAGTGCACATTCTTTAAAGTTTGAAAAAAATGTATTAAAACGTCAACCAGGGGCTTCCCTGGTGGCGCAGTGGTTGGGAGTCCGCCTGCCGATGCAGGGGACGCGGGTTCGTGCCCTGGTCCGGGAGGATCCCACATGCCGCGGAGCGGCTGGGCCCGTGAGCCATGGCCGCTGAGCCTGCGCGTCCGGAGCCTGTGCTCCGCAGCGGGAGAGGCCGCAGCGGTAAGAGGCCCGCGTACCAGAAAAAAAAAAAAAGTCAACCAAGAAAATACAACAATGGCACAATTTGAAAACAGTGCTCTATACTTAACAGGTCATTTAATAGAGGACACAGTGTTAAGTTCCTCACTGCCCTCACTTTAGTAAGTCCCTCCAGAGCCGTCAGCTGCAGGGCTTGAACCCGAGGGCTGCAAGGCTGATGTGTCTGCAGTGGGCAAGTCCCATCGCAGAGCAAGCCTTAGCCTGCCTCCAGGCCACTTCTCACCCCACATTTCCTCACCTTACACTTGAGGATGTTTCGGAAAATAAAAACCTAGGAGCCAGGAGGGATATTCAAACTTGATAGCACTGCGCCTACCAGAAGGTGGCACCAAAGAGACTCAAAGAAGGAAAGAATTAGGTAAACTGGAGATGAAAGACAGGAATAAATTTGGATTTGATCTTACATGAGCATAAGAGTTTTGACCTGTGGACTGAAATAAAAAATGCACAACGTGAGATTAAGTCGTGAGCTAAGTTTTATTCGGGGGTCTTACTGAGGACTGTAGGCTGGGAGCCAGCCTCTCAGAGAGCTCTGAGGAGGTAGGGGGAGAAGCATGATCTTAGGGAATGCACGCAGGCAGACATACATATCAGTAAAGGGTTACTGCTAGTCACGAGGACCAGATATCTCAGTTAGTGATTTTAGTGCTTTCCTACGTAGGAGAAGTGCAAGCATCTGGGTTCATTAAAATTTTTTCCTGCGATACCTCTCTCTAAGGAGGCTGTTTTCCCAAAGCACAGAGTGCCTCATCCTGTTTTTCATCCTGAATTCCTTTCAGCGTGCACTGTAGGTCAGTGACTGCAATGGCTAATGACTTGATCCTTGTAGAACTGGATGGCGGGCAACGTTCTTTGTTTTACAGGAACCAAGGTGAAGCAGACATAAGCTTGGGCTGATGAGTGTGTGAGTGTGTGTGTGTGTGTGTGTGTGTGTGTATAGTTGTCCAATCTGAAAAGGCAAAGGAATGAACTGGAATATCACATCAATTTCCTCTTTACATTGTAACTGCTCTTAATTGTAAATGTCTATTTCTGGTTTCTTCCATATTGCCTCTTTCTTCATCTCATTTCCTCACCTCCATTCCTTTCCAACATCCAGGTGCTGGTCAGCAGCAGAGTACTTCCCATCAGCATCTCACCCCCAGCACTGACACACCGTCACACACACACACCAGTGCACCTCTCAGATGTGCCCCAGCTCACACCAGTGAAAAGATTTTATTTCCAGCTAGTAAAATGGATTGGCATTAAACTCGTTTTCCTTTTACAGGTGAAAAACAAGGTCAGAACAATTAAATACTGTCCTCAGGTCTCAGAAGAAACTGACAGATTCAGCCACAAAAGCAAGCCTTCTGCTTCCAAGTAGTTGTCCCTCGGTATCCATGGGGGATTGGTTTCAGGACCCCCGTGGATACCAAAATCCAAGGATGCTCAAGTCCCTTATATAAAATGGTATAGTATTTGCTCGTAACCTACACACATCCTCTTGTATACTTTAAATCAGCTCTAGATTACTTACAATCCCTAATACAATGTAAAGGCTACGTAAATAGTTGCCAGAGGGCGCAAATTCAAGTTTTCCTTTTTGGAACTTTCTAGAATTTTTTTCAAATACTTTCCATCTGCTTTTGGTTGAATGTGCAAGTGCAGAACCAGTGATAGAGGGGAGGGCTGACTGTACTCAGCATCATTCTCTCCTGGGGGCCTTGAATGCCTGTCATCTCCCTGCTCCACTCCCCCATCCCATACTCACATCCCAAAGTGAATCTGTTCAAAGAGCACTTATGTCCAATTGTCCTTATATGATTTTGAAGAAAAAAAATAAAAAACAAATGCCATAATTCCTGACTGGGAGCTCCCACCCTTGGGGAGATACACATGCATGAATGCATGGTTTCAAGCTGGCTGTGCACTCCGTACCAAGAAAACCGACAAAGTGCTAAGGAAGCCCACAGTAAAGCAGAATGAATTCTCTTTAGGAGTTCAGGAGAAGGGAAACAGGACTGGGCAGGAGCTCCTGAAGGTGGTGAAAGAGGGAGGTGAATGTTAGGGCTGTGGCTGCGGGATACGCAGGTACAAAGAACGTAGAGGAAGGCCATGGTTTGTGCGGGGACCCAGGGCCCTGGGTGGGTGTGTCTCCTGTGAGAGAACTGATGCGTGAGGCAGGAGGGGCCCCTCACGCCAGGTTTAAAGGTTTGGACTTGAGCTATGGTCTGGAAAGCCAGGAACGGTTTTCAAACAAATGCTATACCTAAGTTTTAGAAAAATATTGCGTCTCACCATTTGGTGGGTAAAAAGGCTGTGGACCCTGCCGGAAATTTCTGCACTAAAGACTAGAAGATGGAACTGTCAGGCTGGGTGACTGGGAGGGAGGGGAGGGGAGGGAGGGAGGGGAGGGGAGGGGAGGGGAGGGAAGGAGGGAGGGAGAAGAAGAAAAAGAAGAATGAGAAGTTGGAGGAAGTGGAGAACAAGAGGAGGGGAGGGGAGGGGAGGTACGCGCAATAAGCTGGATCGCAGAGAGGACAGGGACTTGTGCTGTAGGTGGCATTGACCCAGCACCTCTGCGAACTTGCCCAAGGCTCCATGCAAACTCCGGGCGAGGAGGCAGTGGGCGCCACAGTCTTCCTGCTGACCCTGCGGTCCTCCCACTCACTCTCTCCAAAGTTCCCGCCCATCCATCTCCGGGAACCGCCGCCCAGGCTCGGGTTCCCGGCCACGCCCTCACTGCCAGCAAATCGCAGCGCAGCGGCGGCAGCAGGCCGCTCGGCCCTTCCACTCCGGAGACCACCCTCTGACCCAGGGCGGGTCTGCGCACCGCGCACCTGCGCTCGGGTCTCGGAGCCCGGTCCTTGGAGACTCACTTTCGAGCCCCAGACCAAGCGGGCCGGGGGCCCAGGGTACGGCGGGGGCCAGGGCGACCCCAGCCCCGCAGCTCTCCTGCCCGGATACCTCCTGCCGTCGTTCCCCTAGTCCTCTCCTCCTCCTTTCCCAACCCCTGCGTCTGCCTCTGGCCTCCCTTCCTCGCCTCCTCGCCCCCTTCCTCCCTTCCTCTCTCCGCAGGAACTCTAGGCTACAGGCGGCCGCCGTGGGAACCTGAGGGCTCGGGAGCCCTCCCAGCCCTGGTACCTGGGAGATTCCAGATGTTGCTGCGGCCGCTGCTATTCCAGCTTGGTGGATGCTTCACGTCCGCTTTGCTTTCGGGCCGGCTTCCGGCGGTGACTCAGAGCACCGGCAGATAGCGCTGCCCTGTGCAATCTCTGACTCCGCACTCCCAGGCTGGACTTCCGGTCGGAGGCTCAGGCTCGCGCGCACCCTCCTGCCGCGGCCTGAGAGCAGACGGCGTGGCGGGGGAGGCAAGTAACCCGTCCCCTGAGGGTGTTTGGGGAAGACTTAGCCAGTTGGGGCATTGGTTTGTTTTCCTGGGTTAGTACGCGTGTATGCAAGAGCAGCTTCAGAATCGGAACTCCGCTTTGAAAATTAACTAAAAGCAAAACCAGAGGTTAAATCTTCCTAAAGCCAGTGGTTTCCAAACTGTTTTGGTAGGACGTCCCATCAAAACAATTTTTAAGCATGCGTCTCCACTATCGAATTTACATGTACTTTATGCTAAATACTAATATATTATGCACGCTATAAAACACGTAAACAAAAAATTTTAAGATAACAAAAACACTTTTATTAGAAGTACATTTTTGTGCTTACCAAAATTATTTTAAAATTTAATGAGATCAATGTAATTGAATATATGTTTGCCTGTTTTAATCTTAGTTTAAAGCTTTGAAATACAGTAATTTGAAGACCTGGTTTAAGTTCAGTTTATTTCTAAACTTGGATTGATAGCTATCATAAGAAAAGGCTTCTCAGGAAATGGGTTGATTTAAAAATGGAATAAAGCCATTATTAGTTGTACTTACTAAACACTGACATTTGATTTTCATCCACATACTAATTATGCAAAGATTTCTGGTTAAAATCTAACTGGTAAAAATCTCTTTATCCTCTTGAAAATCATTTGTTCTTGCAAACCAAAATTTTTAA
The DNA here is from genome assembly GCF_949987515.2 of Delphinus delphis. Taxonomy (NCBI): domain Eukaryota; kingdom Metazoa; phylum Chordata; class Mammalia; order Artiodactyla; family Delphinidae; genus Delphinus; species Delphinus delphis. The sequence goes on along the minus strand of NC_082695.1, from coordinate 77,136,170 downwards.
ACTATCATATTTTAAATATTTTTGACAGTTTGAAGCCCACCAAATCTTTTCTCTTTCTAAGATTTTAATGAAGTTTAGAAAATTGTTTCCAAGTTTTTAAGTGCCCAAATATGAAATTGTTAATATCTTTTTAGCAATAAAATCATATAATGGAAAATATCCATATAGATGATCTCAAAATAATCAGTCTACACTCTTTCAAAAGCAGTTGATTTCTCATTCATAGGTAAGATGTACCTTTACCTAAAGGCAATCGACTATTTATTTTGAAGAATACATGCTAGATTTTCTACTACTAATTAGCCACTTAGGATCACAGAAAAGTTCACCACATTTGGAGCACCAGACTTTAAAAAAAATATGTAAGTAATTAACCTCTTTTTTAAAGTACTTTGGTATGAAATAATAAGCAAGCCTCATTGTTTTTCAAAAGCTATCGATGGTTGCTACATTGCTTATTAAAAAATATTGTAAAAGTTCTACTTTTTAATGTTCTAGGTGGTTGTTTTTAATCACAGTAATACCATCTGGTAGCATGCATCCTTTGCAATACCTTGCCCAGGGCAGACACATGAGGACGCAACTCTCAAGCCTCTGCATTATGAAACAGTGGGTCTAGTGCCTGTGCACAGGTTCAAAGAGCCAAGTTGAAGTTCAATTCCAAGTAACTATCCCTGACCCAAAAGTCTGTGCAGTTCAGCTTCTAGAGGGGAACTGAGAAGGCTAATTAGGAGTCAGAGATAAATGGAGACCCTCCAGTCTAGAGCATCACAGAACAATTCTGACGAGTATCCTTGCCATCTCAGGTTTACACTGGGTCAGAGAGTTCCTACTCTGGAAAAGCTTAAAGGAACCACAGCCCTGACACATCATTAACTAAACATGAATGGGATAAAGATCATATAGGGATTAGTTCTCCTGGTCTCTGACAGATAGTGGCAAAGGGAATATCTTTCCTCTTTACTCCCAGTAATGGAGGGGTGGCCCGTGGTCCCCTTCATGGGGCCTACCATATCTCTACCCCTTCTGTTTCAAGGAAAGTAGACTTCTTTCTTCTCTAGGACATGGTTCCATTAGTCATCTCCTGTAACTTTATCTCTTTTACTTCTTTGGAGTCTTCTTATCTCATAAATATACTCAGGCTCTCCCATATTAACACAAACAAATAAACACAACGCCCCACAACTTCCTTACTTCTATACTCTGTAGCTGCTGCCCTGCTTTTCCATCCTTCCATTCACGGTCAAGTTTTTTTTGGTAGTTTTGTTTTTCCTGGCAACAAAGGAGATTAACAGACTGTGATTATTATTTTTTTTTACATCTTTACTGGAGTATAATTGCTTTACAATGGTGTGTTAGTTTCTGCTTTATAACAAAGTGAATCAGTTATACATACACATATGTTCCCATATCTCTTCCCTCTTGTGTCTCCCTCCTACCCTCCCTATCCCACCCCTCCAGGCGGTCACAAAGCACCAAGCTGATCTCCCTGTGCTATGCGGCTGCTTCCCACTAGCTATCTGCCTTACGTTTGGTCGTGTATATATGTCCATGCCTCTCTCTCGCTTTGTCACAGCTTGCCCTTCCGCCTCCCCATATCCTCAAGTCCATTCTCTAGTAGGTCTGTGTCTTTATTCCTGTCTTACCCCTAGGTTCTTCATGACTTTTTTTTTCTTAAATTCCATATATATGTGTTAGCATACGGTATTTGTCTTTCTCTTTCTGACTTACTTCACTCTGTATGACAGACTCTAGGTCTACCCACCTTATTACAAATAGCTCAATTTCGTTTCTTTTTATGGCTGAGTAATATTCCATTGTATATATGTGCCACATCTTTATCCATTCATCTGATGATGGACATTTAGGTTGTTTCCATCTCCGGGCTATTGTAAATAGAGCTGCAATGAACATTTTGGTACATGACACTTTTTGACTTATGGTTTTCTCAGGGTATATGCCCAGTAGTGGGATTGCTGGGTCATATGGTAGTTCTATTTGTAGTTTTTTAAAGAACCTCCATAATGTTCTCCAACAGCGGCTGTATCAATTTACATTCCCACCAACAGTGCAAGAGGATTCCCTTTTCTCCACACCCTCTCCAGCATTTATTGTTTCTAGATTTTTTGATGATGGCCATTCTGACTGGTGTGAGATGATATCTCATTGTAGTTTTGACTTGCATTTCTCTAATGATTAGTGATGTTGAGCATTCTTTCATGTGTTTGTCGGCAGTCTGTATATCTTCTTTGGAGAAATGTCTATTTAGGTCTTCTGCCCATTTCTGGATTGGGTTGTTTGTTTTTTTGTTATTTAGCTGCATGAGCTGCTTGTATATTTTGGAGATTAATCCTTTGTCAGTTGCTTCATTTGCAAATATCTTCTCCCATTCTGAGGGTTGTCTTTTGGTCCTGTTTATGGTTTCCTTTGCTGTTCAAAAGCATTGAAGTTTCATTAGGTCCCATTTGTTTATTTTTGTTTTTATTTCCATTTCTCTAGGAGGTGGGTCAAAAAGGATCTTGCTGTGATTTATGTCACAGAGTGTTCTGCCTATGTTTTCCTCTAAGAGTTTGATAGTTTCTGGCCTTACATTTAGGTCTTTATTCCATTTTGAGCCTATTTTTGTGTATGGTGTTAGGGAGTGATCTAATCTCATACTTTTACATGTACCTGTCCAGTTTTCCCAGCACCATTTATTGAAGAGGCTGTCCTTTCTCCACTGTACATTCCTGCCTCCTTTATCAAAGATAAGGTGACCATATGTGCGTGGGTTTATCTCTGGGCCTTCTATCCTGTTCCATTGATCTATATTTCTGTTTTTGTGCCAGTACCATACTGTCTTGATTACTGTAGCTTTGTAGTATAGTCTGAAGTTAGGGAGCCTGATTCCTCCAGCTCCGTTTTTCATTCTCAATATTGCTTTGGCTATTCGGGGTCTTTTGTGTTTCCATACAAATTGTGAAATTTTTTGTTCTAGTTCTGTGAAAAATGCCAGAGGTAGTTTGATAGGGATTACATTGAATCTGTAGATTGCCTTGGGTAGTAGAGTCATTTTCACAATGTTGATTCTTCCAATCCAAGAACATGGTATATCTCTCCATCTATTTGTATCATCTTTAATTTCTTTCATCAGTGTCTTATAATTTTCTGCATACAGGTCTTTTGTCTCCTTAGGTAGGTTTATTCCTAGATATTTTATTCTTTTTGTTGCAATGGTAAATGGGAGTGTTTCCTTCATTTCACTTTCAGATTTTTCATCATTAGTGTATAGGAATGCCAGAGATTTCTGTGCATTAATTTTGTATCCTGCTACTTTACCAGATTCATTGATTAGCTCTAGTAGTTTTCTGGTAGCATCTTTAGGATTGTCTATGTATAGTATCATGTCATCTGCAAACAGTGACAGCTTTACTTCTTCTTTTCCGATTTGGATTCCTTTTATTTCCTTTTCTTCTCTGATTGCTGTGGCTAAAACTTCCAAAACTATGTTGAATAAGAGTGGTGAGAGTGGGCAACCTTGTCTTGTTCCTGATCTTAGTGGAAATGCTTTCAGTTTTTCACCATTGAGGACGATGTTAGCAGTGGGTTTGTCATATATGGCCTTTATTATATTGAGGAAAGTTCCCTCTATGCCTACTTTCTTCAAGGTTTTTATCATAAATGGGGGTTGAATTTTGTCAAAAGCTTTTTCTGCATCTATTGAGATGATCATATGGCTTTTCTCCTTCAATTTGTTAATATGGTGTATCACGTTGATTGATTTGCGTATATTGAAGAATCCTTGCATTCCTGGAATAAACCCCACTTGATCATGGTGTATGATCCGTTTAATGTGCTGTTGCATTCTGTTTGCTAGTATTTTGTTGAGGATTTTTGCATCTATGTTCATCAGTGATATTGGCCTGTAGTTTTCTTTCTTTGTGACATCCTTGTCTGGTTTTGGTATCAGGGTGATGGTGGCCTCATAGAATGAGTTTGGGAGTGTTCCTCCCTCTGCTATATTTTGGAAGAGTTTTAGAAGGATAGGTGTTAGCTCTTCTCTAAATGTTTGATAGAATTCGCCTGTGAAGCCATCTGGTCCTGGGCTTTTGTTTGTTGGAAGATTTTTAATCACAGTTTCAATTTCAGTGCTTGTGATTGGTCTGTTCATATTTTCTATTTCTTCCTGATTCAGTCTTGGCAGGTTGTGCATATCTAAGAATTTGTCCATTTCTTCCAGGTTGTCCATTTTATTGGCATAGAGTTGCTTGTAGTAATCTTTCATAATCTTTTTTTATTTCTGCAGTGTCAGTTGTTACTTCTTTTTCATTTCTAATTCTATTGAGTCTTCTCCCTTTTTTTCTTGATGAGCTGGCTAATGGTTTATCAGTTTTGTTTATCTCTCAAAGAACCAGCTTTTAGTCTTATTGATTTTTGCTATCGTTTCCTTCATTTCTTTTTCATTTATTTCTCATCTGATCTTTATGATTTCTTTCCTTCTGCTAACTTTGGGGTTTTTTTGTTCTTCCTCTAATTGCTTTAGGTGTAAGGTTAGGTTGTTTATTTGAGATGTTTCCTGTTTGTTAAGGTAGGATTGTATTGCTATAAACTTCCCTCTTAGAACTGCTTTTGCTGCATCCCATAGATTTTGGGTCGTCGTGTCTCCATTGTCATTTGTTTCTAGGTATTTTTTGATTACCTTTTTGATTTCTTCAGTGATCACTTCGTTATTAATTAGTGTGTTGTTTAGCCTCCATGTGTTTGTAGTTTTTACAGATCTTTTCCTGTAATTGATATCTAGTCTCATAGTGTTTTGGTCGGAAAAGATACTTGATACAATTTCAATTTTCTTAAATTTACCAAGGCTTGATTTGTGACCCAAGATATGATCTATCCTGTAGACTGTTCCATGAGCACTTGAGAAGAATGTGTATTCTGTTGTTTTTGGATGGAATGTCCTATAAATATCAATTAAGTCCGTCTTATTTAATGTATCATTTAAAGCTTATGTTTCCTTATTTATTTTCATTTTGGATGATCTGTCCATTGGTGAAAGTGGGGTGTTAAAGTCCCCTACTATGAATGTGTTACTGTCGATTTCCCCTTTTATGGCTGTTAGTATTTGCCTTATGTATTGAGGTGCTCCTGTGTTGGGTGCATAAATATTTGCAATTGTTATATCTTCTTCTTGGATTGATCCCTTGATCATTATGTAGTGTCCTCCTTTGTCTCTTCTAATAGTCTTTATTTTAAAGTCTGTTTTGTCTGTTATGAGAATTGCTACTCCAGCTTTCTTTTGGTTTCCATTTGCATGAAATATCTTTTTCCATCCCCTTACTTTCAGTCTGTATGTGTCTCTAGGTCTGAAGCGGGTCTCTTGTAGATAGCAAATATATGGGTCTTGTTTTTGTATCCATTCAGCCAATCTGTGTCTTTTGGTGGGAGCATTTAGTCCATTTACATTTAAGGTAATTATCGATATGTATGTTCCTATTCCCATTTTCTTAATTGTTTTGGGTTCGTTATTGTAGGTCTTTTCCTTCTCTTGTGTTTCTTGCCTAGAGAAGTTCCTTTAGCAGTTGTTGTAAAGCTGGTTTGGTGGTGCTGAACTCTCTCAGCTTTTGCTTGTCTGTAAAGGTTTTAATTTGTCCATCAAATCTGAATGAGATCCTTGCTGGGTAGAGTAATCTTGGTTGCAGGTTTTTCTCCTTCATCACTTTAAATATGTCCTGCCAGTCCCTTCTGGCTTGCAGAGTTTCTTCTGAAAGATCAGCAGTTAACCTTATGGGGATTCCCTTGTGTGTTATTTGTTGTTTTTCCCTTGCTGCTTTTAATATGCTTTCTTTGTATTTAATTTTTGACAGTTGGATTAATATGTATCTTGGCGTATTTCTCCTTGGATTTATCCTGTATGGGACTCTCTGTGCTTCCTGGACTTGATTAACTATTTCCTTTCCCATATTAGGGAAGTTTTCAACTATAATTGCTTCAAATATTTTCTCAGTCCCTTTCTTTTTCTCTTCTTCTTCTGGAACCCCTATAATTCAAATGTTGGTGCATTTAATGTTGTCCCAGAGGTCTCTGAGACTGTCCTCAGTTCTTTTCATTCTTTTTTCTTTATTCTGCTCTGCAGTAGTTATTTCCACTATTTTATCTTCCAGGTCACTTATCCGTTCTTCTGCCTCAGTTATTCTGCTATTGATCCCATCTAGGGTATTTTTAATTTCATTTATTGTGTTGTTCATCATTGTTTATTTCATCTTTAGTTCTTCTAGGTCCTTGTTAAAAGTTTCTTGCATTTTGTCTATTCTATTTCCAAGATTTTGGATCATCTTTACTATCATTATTCTGAATTCTTTTTAAGGTAGACTGCCTGTTTCCTCTTCATTTGTTAGGTCTGGTGGGTTTTTATCTTGCTCCTTCATCTGCTCTGTGTTTTCCTGTCTTCTCATTTTGCTTATCTTACTGTGTTTGGGGTCTCCTTTTTGCAGTCTGCAGGTTTGTAATTCCCATTGTTTTTGGTGTCTGTCCCCAGTGGCTAAGGTTGGTTCAGTGGGTTGTGTAGGCTTCCTGGTGGAGGGGACTAGTGCCTGTGTTCTGGTGGATGAGGCTGGATCTTGTCTTTCTGGTGGGAAGGTCCACGTCTGGTGGTGTGTTTTGGGGTGTCTGTGGACTTATTATGATTTTAGGCAGCCTCTCTGCTAATGGGTGTGGTTGTGTTCCTGTCTTGCTAGTTGTTTGGCATAGGATGTCCAGCACTGTAGCTTGCTGGTCGTTGAGTGAAGCTGGGTGCTGGTGTTGAGATGGAGATCTCTGGGAGATTTTTGCCGTTTGATATTATGTGGAGCTGGGAGGTCTCTTGTGGACCCGTGTCCTGAAGTTGGCTCTCCCACCTCAGAGGCACAGCACTGACTCCTGGCTGCAACTCCAAGAGCCTTTCATCCACATGGCTCAGAATAAAAGGGAGAAAAAGTAGAAAGAAAGAATTAGTAGAAGTAGAAAGAAAGAAAGAAAGAAGGGAGGGAGGGAGGGAGGAAGGAAGGAAGGAGGGAAGGAAGGAAAAAAGAAAGAAAGAAGATAAAGTAAAATAAAGTAAGATAAAATATAATAAAGTTATTAAAATAAAAAAATAATTATTAAGAGAAAAAGAAAAAAAAACAAACAACGGACTGATAGAACCTTAGGACAAATGGTGGAAGCAAAGCTATACAGACAAAATCTCACACAGAAGCATACACATACACACTCACAAAAAGAGGAAAAGGGGAAAAAATCATAGATCTTGCTCCCAAAGTCCACCTCCTCAATTTGGGATGATTCCTTGTGTATTCACGTATTCCACAGATGCAGGTACATCAAGTTGATTGTGGAGCTTTAATCCGCTGCTCCTGAGGCTGCTGGGAGAGATTTCCCTTTCTCTTCTTTGTTCTCACAGCTCACAGGTGCTCAGCTTTGGATTTGGCCCCGCCTCTGCGTGTAGGTCGCCGGAGGGCGTCTGTTTTTCCGCTCAGAGAGGACGGGGTTAAAGGAGCCGCTGATTCGGGGGCTCTGGCTCACTCAGGCCGGGGGAGGGAGGGGCACGGAGTGCGGGGCGGGCCTGCGGCGGCAGAGGCCGGCGTGACGTTGCACCAGCCTGAGGCATGCCGTGCGTTCTCTCGGGGAAGTTGTCCCTGGACCCCGGGACCCTGGCCGTGGCGGGCTGCACAGGCTCCCCGGAAGGGGGGTGTGGAGAGTGACCTGTGCTCGCACACAGGCTTCTTGGTGGCGGCAGCAGCAGCAGCCTTAGTGTCTCATGCCCGTCTCTGAGGTCTGCGCTTTTAGCCGCGGCTCGCGCCCGTCTCTGGAGCTCCTTTAAGCAGCGTTCTTAATCCCCTCTCCTCGCGCACCAGGAAACAAAGAGGTAAGAAAAGTCTCTTGCCTCTTCGGCAGCTCCAGACTTTTCCCCGGACTCCCTCCCGGCTAGCCGTGGTGCACTAACCCCTTAAGGCTGTGTTCACGCCGCCCGCCCCGGCGGGTGAGCAGACAAGCCTATTGGCCTGGTGAGTGCTGGTCGGCACCGATCCTCTGTGCGGGAATCTCTCCGCTTTGCCCTCCGCACCCCTGTTGTTCTGCTCTCCTCCGCGGCTTCGAAGCTCCCCCCCTCCGCCACCCGCAGTCTCCACCCGCGAAGGGGCTCCTAGTGTGTGGAAACGGCTCCCTCCCACTGGTGCAGGTCCCGTCCCTATCCTTTTGTCTCTGTTTATTCTTTTTTATTTTGCCCTACCCAGGTACGTGGGGGGTTTCTTGCCTTTTGGGAGGTCTGAGGTCTTCTGCCAGCGTTCAGTAGGTGTTCTGTAGGAGTTGTTCCACATGTAGATGTATTTCTGGTGTATCTGTGGGGAGGAAGGTGATCTCCGCGTCTTACTCTTCCGCCATCTTCCCGGAAGCTCTCAACAGACCGTGATTATTATCTATTGTTCTAAGGTCTGTTAATCTTCTAAAAAGATAGGCTATATACATTTGCACTAAGGGAGGAAAACAAATATCATCAGCAAATACTTTAAACCTCATTATTGAAAAAGCCTGATACGCATGTGCACACACAGGTACATGTGTCTCCAAGATGACTGCAGTTTATTTTGCAATCATTCCTTGCACTAACATCCACTTTGAGTCCGTTTCTCCCGCCAGTTTGTAAGCTCCATGACTCCAAGAGACTGGAGACCAGGGTCTGTTTTTGTTCAGAAGTGTAGTCTTCCAGTAACAATAATTCTCACAAAGAAACAAAGAGCACCAGTAAGAGTAGCTACGTAGGTAAATATGTATAAAAGGCAGCATAAGTTTATCCTTGTTAGTAACTTTTCCTTCTATGTGATTTAAAAGATAGCTGCATAAAGCAATAATTATGAAACTGTTCATGGGCTTATAATTCATAAAGGTGTATAGTTGTAGGACAATAATAACATGAGGAAAAGGAGTGATACTGAAATAGAAAAAAAATTGGAGAAAATAAATAAAATACAATAAATCCTTGAAAAAAAAAAAGTGTAGTCTTCATGCCCCGAATATCAACTGATACAGTGTAGATGCTCAGCAAACATTTTTTAAATGAATGACTGCCTGAATGCATCTTACTAACCTGCAGTTTCTAGTATCATCCTTTTTTTCTGTTTTGTTTGTTTGAAAAATACTGTGTTTAATATTTTCTGATTGTCAGCCTCTGACACACAGTTACTCTGGTCTTCCTTTATCTTGGCTTGGTTTCCATGCTCCCCGTTCACTTGTTACCTACTTTTCTTATGAGTCCACATGATACATAACACTTAAGGACTTTTAATTTAGTAGAACACAGACACAGGGGATTTCTTTCATTGTTACTTAATGTGAGGTATTATGGATAGAGGCAAAATGTTTTATAATGATATGATAAATTGTCATATATATTACAATTTCTATCTTTGGAGCTAAAGCATAGCATCATTTTTTTTTATTCTATGATACCAAACCAAGATTTGATGCAGAAAATACATTTTCTTATACTAGTTTATACACCATTTATGTTGGATCCATATCAGATCATATCTTTCACTTAGTAGATTAAAATGGAAAAAGCAGCCTAGAATGATAGACTCAATCTCTAAAATTAGAATAACAGTTGATGAGACTACCAATGAGCCATTGCGTAAGAGCATTTTTAATAGAAATTAGAAAAACACAGCCAATTTTATGGAGATAAAGTTTTACTAAGGATATCTTCTTATAACTGACAATACACATTTATATAAATTGGAAATCTAGTCTTCTAGCTTATGATTTTTAAAAGCAAGGATGTTAATGTGACAACTTTCACACGTAATAATTCTTTCCAATAAAATTTTTATTTTGGAATAATTTTAAATTCACAGGAAAGTTACAAAGATAAAACAGGGAATTCCCATATACTTCTGACACAGTTTCCTGTAATGCTAACTTCTAATATTACAGTGGAACATTTTTTTAAAACTAAGAAGCCAACGTTGGTACATTACTATTAACTAAACTCCAGATTTCATTGGATTTCACTAGTTTTTCCATTAATGTCAACATAAGTATTTTTAAAATAGCAGAAAAGGGGGATTTAATTTTACAGTGGTAATTTATGAACCATCAGAGTAATAGTCTTGAGAAAATTCTTGTTTATCAATATATCACCTCTATAAAGATTTTTTTCTTCACTAAATGATGCATGTGAAAATAAGTGACAATGAAAGTAGTGACCAGGTAGTTCAAGCATTTTAAGGCATTCAATGGAATAACCGAATTTCTGAAATGTAAATAAAAGTCACATTAAGATAAAATGTGTTAAACCTAAATGTCCATAGACAGATGAATGAATAAAGAAGATGTGGCATATGTATACAATGGAATATTACTCAGCCATAAAAAGGAACAAAATTGAATTATTTGTAATGAGGTGGATGGACCTAGTATCTGTCATACAGAGTGAAGTAAGTCGGAAAGAGAAAAATACCATATGCTAACACATATATATGCAATCTAAAAGACGTACAGATGAACCTAGTGACAGGGCAGGAATAAAGACGCAAACGTAGAAAACGGACTTGAGGACACAGGCGGGGAAAGGGAAGCTGGGACGAAGTGAGGGAGTAGCATTTACATACATACACTACCAAATGTAAAATGGATGGCTAGTGGGAAGCAGCCGCATAGCACAGGGAGCTCAGCTCAATGCTTTGTGACAACCTAGAGGGGTGGGAGGGAGACGCAAGAGGGAGGGGATATGGGGTTATATGTATACATATAGCTGATTCACTTTGTTATACAGCAGAAACTAACACAACACTGTAAAGCATTAATACTCCAATAAAGATGTAAAAAATAATAAAACTGAATGTCAGCAAAAAAAAAAAAGTTAAAAAAGTTAAATTTGCCATTCTCTCTAGCTATATAGGCATGATAGGATAACTAGAATATATTATTTCAAGATAATTTTGCTAATATTTATATGTTAAAAAGAGGCTATAAACTGGTTTTTATTATAATTGTGTTTTTCCATCATATGTGTATTTTTCACACTGTAAGATGCTCTTGTTTGATGAGAGAGATGCAGGGTTTAAGGGGAGCAGAATCTCCCGTAAAATAGAATGCTATTGGTTTTGTTGTGCCTGATGAAGAAGAGGAATGGGTGGTCTGCATTGAATTCAACGGAGGGGAGTTTAATTCGAAAACTCACCTCACTCCCAGTACCAGCTGCGGCCTCTGTACCTTGTTCATTTATTTCCACAAAAGACTTATGGAAAACATTGGACAGAAATAGGTTTCTCTCCATAGACATTCCTGAGAAATCTGCTTTGCTCTGGCTAAAGGCATCGCTCATCCCCATACTGCTCAGGGTTGACTTGAGATCATAAGTCTCTTCCAGCTTGAACTTGGGAAGATGCAGCTGCACGTCACACGCCTCCATCATGTCAGCGCTAGTCCACTCACTCAACTTCTCATAGGTGATGGCTTTTTCCAGCTACAGTTTGGAGCCAAGGAAGAAAGAGTCAGTAATTTCAGAGTGGAGTGAGAACTATTCGTTGAGTGAGGCCTTTAGATATTATATAAATGACTTATAGTCACTCCTATTACCAAAGGTAACAAAACACACACATTTGGAAATTCTTTGTTTATAATGAGATCCTCCACACATCCTTGACATAATCATTTTGCAGATAAATAGTTCTCAGGATATAGGTTTTCTAGATTAGACCTTGATCCAAAATGGAAGTACTTCTATGATAATATGCAAGACATCAACTACACATGCAAATACATCAATATAAATATACACTTCGGTGTTGTCAACACAAAAGCATATACTCGAGGACATGTTGCATGCCAGGGCACAAAAGAAACTTTAGTTTTATTAACATAGTAGACAATTCCTTGAAAACAAAATCTGAGGTAAAATGTCTATATAATCACGCCAATATGAAACTAGTAACTATAAACTACGAAAAAATAAGGAAAGAAAAGCAAAGAAAGGAAAATCCTCCAATCTTAAGAGTAATGACTTTTTTTTTTCTTAATCTTTTGGCCACGCTGCTTGGCATGTGGGATCTTAGCTCCCCAATCAGGGATCAAACCCACGCTCTCTGCACTGGAAGTGCAGAGTCTTCACCACTGGACCACCAGGGAAGTCCCAAGAGTAATGATATTTTAAATAGTGGTTTTGAGGGTGCTTTTTCTCTTCTTTATATTTAAAATTTTTTAAACAATAAATATATATTATATACACATATGCGTACATATATATGATAAACAATGTTTGATTTTTTAAATAACATGTTTGTTTCAAAGCACATGCTTTTGCTACTTTAAGAATTTTCTAGATCCAAGTATTGCTATCAGTGACATATTTGTAAATTATGTGCAGTAAGTGACAATATCTTCAGGTCAGGAACCTGCACTTTTAAAAAGAAAGGCTTATCTTTTAAGGGTGTAACTCTAATGGTTTAGTATTCACACTTGGTCTTATTTCTACTATCCTCTCCAGTTTCACAAATTTTATGACACTATTTAGAAATCTTTCTACACACTAGTAGGGTGGTGGAAACCTAAAGAACCTGGCACACAAGCAATTAGGCACAGTGTAAAGAACGACAGAACACTTATTGCATGAGAAGCTAGTGTTCAGTTTAGACATGCAAATTGCTCAGAAATGTGGTCAGACCAAAGTCAGGCTTAAGAGAGGTTTAACAGATGAACAACTTAAATAATACTTGAAGATGCACTGATACAGACTATATCTCCTGAAGAGTGTTAACTTGATAAAAAATGTTTTTTAAAAATGTTTTAGGGGCTTCCCTGGTGGCGCAGTGGTTGAGAGTCCGCCTGCCGATGCAGGGGACACGGGTTCGTGCCCCAGTCCGGGAAGATCCCACATGCCGCGGAGCGGCTGGGCCCGTGAGCCATGGCCGCTGAGCCTGCGCGTCCGGAGCCTGAGCTCCGCAGTGGGAGAGGCCACAACAGTGAGAGGCCCGCGTACCGCAAAAAAAAAAAAAAAAGTAATCCATTTAATGTTTTTAAACATATGTCTAAGGCTAGATTAATGCAAGTGATTAAAAAATTAATTAGGTAAGTCCTATCGGAAGGAGAAGAAAGACCTATATTGACTGAAAGGTTGTTATGATCAATCCACACAGCTTTGTGACTGACAATAAATATCTCTGTCTGTTGTTTGTGTGGTTGTTTGTGTGACTCCCCTATGCTAAAGATGTCTATAGATTACTTAACCTTCCTGAGGGGTAGTAATATCAACCTGGCAAAGTTTTGTAAAGCTTAAATGATGTAAAAATACAGTACCTAGGACTCAAGGTACGTTGGTTGCCTTCCTCTGCAGAAATTAAAGAACTGGGAACTGTCTTTATGTTTTTCCCCGGAGGGATAAACACTAGAACCCTCTTCGTGTCAGACAGACTGATGTCTGTTTTTAAAGTTTTTCTCCATACAAATAAATGTATATGCAAAACAGACACAGACTCACAGATATAGGAAATAAACTTGTTACCAAAGGGGAGAGGAAAGAAGGTAGGGATGAATAGCCTGATCTCTTTACCTGATCCAGCCCACTGATGTCTTCCGGCAGTAGTACGAGTAGGCTGAGGTCACGGTTCTCATAGAAGAGTTGAAGGCCTATGGCTTGTGGCTTTTCTATGTAAAATACTTGAAGTTTTTCTTTCATGGACATCATTTGCACTGGTTTGCTTGTAGTCTGTAGAATATATGTAGCAAAGTCACTGGGGAGGTGTTCCACCAAATCCTTAATTCTTTAGCATCTTTGGTTCCCAGTAGTCTGGGACACTGGCAAAGCTAGTGATCCTCTGCTAAGTGCTGAATAAAATTATTCAAACCTTGTTTTCTGGAAATATGTGTTCTACTGGATAACATCATCGATAAATGATGTGGGAGTTTCTTCCTCTGACATTGTTACGGCATCCTCTATAAATCATGGCAAGCTGGATTCTACCAAACACTTAAAAGAGTCTTGTGCAAACTCTGTAAATGCCAATGATTCCGAAGCTGAGTAAGGTGCATTTCACACACAAACATTTGTGGTTTTTGTTTTTGTGTGAGGGTATTTTAGTATCATAAAACCGAAATTCACTAAGAGAGTGAAAAGACAAGCAATAAACTAGGAGATAAGAGTTTCAAAACACATAACTGATAAATGACTGGTATCCAAAATTTGAAAAGAACTCTTAAAACTCAACAATTATAAGGCAAAGAACCCAATTTTAAAAACAGGCGAAAGATCTGAACTGATAACCTCACCAAAGGCAGACCTACAGCATATGAAAAGATGTTCAATCTTATGTCCTTAGGGAATTGCAAATTAAAACAGTGAAGATACCACTACTACAGATCTAATAGAATGGCTAAAAGTTCAAAACACTGATAACATAAACTTCTAGCGAGGGTGAAACTGACATTCTCTGCCAATGAGAATGCAAAGTGGAAGCCATATTGGATGACAGTACGGTGGTTTCTTACACGGCTAAATACAGTCTTACCATGTGATCCAGCAACCGTGCTCCTGGGTAATTACCAAAATGAGTTAAAAACGTGTCCACACAAAATCTTGCATGCAAATGTTTATAGCAGCTTTAATCATAATTGCTAAAAACTGGAAGCAACCAAAATGCCCGTCAGTAAGGTGAATGGATAAACAAACTGCTACGTCCATACAATGGAACAGTATTCTGCAACAAAGTGAAATGATCTATCAAGCCATAAAAAAGGCACGGAGGAACTTTAAATACGTATCGCTAAGTGGAAGAAGACGGTCTGAAAAGGCTACGTGCTATGCAATTCTGATTCTACCGCATTCTGAAAAGGGCAAAACTCTAGAGACCGTAAAGAGATCCGTGGTTGCCAGGGATTTAGAGGGAGGGATGAATGTTTGGAGCACAGGGCATTTTTAGGACAACGAAAGTATTCTGTATGATACTGTAATGGTAGATACATGACATTATGAATTTTTAGTAAAGCCAATGGTGAAACAAAAGCAAAACCCTGCAATTCAGACATTGTAGACATATGTTATTTATCCACTCTATGTGGAGCTAAATGTCCATCACAAGATCCTACTGTTCTGCTAAGGTAGTGGCCGTGTGAGCAGGGCTGTTCGTTCAGGATACTCTGCGATACAGTGATTGTCTCAACGATAAGCATATGAATGGCACCAGCCGGAGTCCTCTTTGGGAGCAATCTGTCAGAGCCAGCAGCCAGGACTTCGTCTATGTAGTAGGGTTGTGAAGCTAGACTATGGGGCTGTCATATTCCCTGGTCATATGGAAAAATCCCATCTTTAGAATTAGAGAATGAAGGCAAAAAGGAGGGGTCAGGGTGGGGCAGAGAAAATGGATTATGTTTGAGATTCAAAGATCCCACTGCCAGACTTCCCAGTTCCTCTTAGTTGCATAAGCTAATGCTAACACAATGCCCATTTTACTGGAGCTAGTTTGGAATGCTTTTCTATCACTTGCATCTGAAAATTTCTGGTGAATATATTAAGCCAAGTAACTATCCAGCACATTTCTAGTTAGCCTATTGCATTATATGTTCCGTTCCTTCCCCATCTTTACCCCACTGATTATCTGAAAACCGCCTATTGCACATAACCATATGGTTACAGCAGTAGGTCCTCAGCAGCACTGTTTATGTGAGGTGATCCACCCCAGGACCTAAATATGTTAACAATCTTTGGCCAATCTGTTCCTTTCCTAGGAATTTGGAATGAGACCTATCAGACTGGTCTGTAGAGTGGAGGAGATGTGGGTAGCCATGTTCTGCCTTTGTGGACTGGGCCGCAGAGGAAGTTAGACTTCAGTCTGAGAGAAGAATAATGGGAGAAACAGAGTTGGAAAGATAGAGAATGAATCCTGACAACATTTGAATCCTTATTTCCACTCAAGTCCCAAGACCCAGCCACATCCAGCCCTTAGGTGTATCTGTCAGCTTCCATTAGTCTCCCTTGTTGCTGAAGTAATCAAAAACAAGTGTGCTGTGTCCTAACGCAGAAGGAAATGTTAACGAAAGAAATAAGATTTTAAAATTTTATTTCTTTTTCTTATGGAAGGGTAAGAGTTTGGTACACGGTGGTACTGCCTTAATAGAACAAGAATAGAACTAGTAAGCGAAGAGTTTGGGGTTATGGTCCTGGAAGCCTTCAACTTAAGCATGGCTCTAGTCACTTAACCATGCTGCATTTCTAACCTGGGAAATAAATGTAATAACTACCTTACCTACTCTACCATAGTTGCAGCAAGGACTGAGTAATAAAATATGTGAATAGTCTATTTTCAGAGAAAAAATAATGAAAAGGGAATTTCCAGGTAGGATGGAACTGGGGTTTTTAGCACAGTCATCCCTGCCCTAGTAAGAGCCATAGTTTACAGGAGCATATAGTCAGAGAGAATAAATTTAAAATAGAATTCCCTTTGCAATGCCATGTAAAAATTCATACTGGTTATTAACAGGTTCCTACCTTGTTTATTCTGAAAGGCTTTTCTGTGGTATTTTGGACCAAGAATTGATGTTCCCAAATTCTTTTAAAGTAAAGGGCATTTACCAGAACCATTCTGGTTGCAGAATCCACAGCATTATCAGGTAGGAGATTCAGGATTTTTCCTAAAAGAGCCAAAGGACAGATTTCAAATGATGTAGTTACATCCTGGTGAAACGCCATACATAAAAATGATGATTATGAAATACCGTTAAATGATAACATCTTGTATCCACCAATGATCCAAGCCAGGAAGTTAGTATTAATAGAATATTATTAACAGATCCTATTTAAATTTCATCTGTTGTTCCAATAAAGTCCTTTTTTTCCTGGACCAGAAATCAATCCAAGAGCTCAAGTTGCATTTAGTTGTCATTTCCTTTTGGTCCCCTTTAGTCTTTTTCTTTCATTCCTCATTCATTCTTTGTCTTTCATGTTCCTCATTCATTCTTTGTCTTTCATGACCTTGATACTTTTGAAAAATATTTGTAGAATGCTCAATTCTCAGTTCAAGTTTGTCTGATGCTTCCTCAAGATAATATTTAGGTTATACATTTTTGTGAGAATATTACTTTTGTGGGCTGAATTGTGTCATCCAAAAAGATATGTTAAATCCTAACCTCCGGTCCCTGTGAATGTGATCTTATTTTGAAACAGAGTCTTTGCAGATGCAGTCAAGTTCAAATGAAGTCATACTGGATTAGGGTGGGCTCTAATTCAATGACTGGTATTCTTATAAGAGGAGAGAAATTCGGACACACACACACAGAGTGTGAAAACATGGAGACATAGGGGAGACAAAGAAGAAAGTTATGTATCAACAGAGGCAGAGATTGGAGAGATGTGTCTACAAGCCAAGGATTGCCAATAACCATCAGCAACTAGGAGACAGGCGTGGAGCGGTTTCTTCCCTGAAACTTTCCAAGGGAGCAAGGCCCTGCTAACACCTTAACTTCAGACTTGCAGCTTCCAGAACTATGAGAGAATAGATTTCTATTGGTTTAAACCACACAGTTGGTGGTAATTTGTTATGGCAGCCCTAGGATTTATGGCATATTTCTATCATCACAGGAAGATCCAGACAGCTCTGTAATCTAGAGCAGCAGTCCCCAAAGTTTTTGGCACCAAGGACCGGTTTTGTGGAAGACAATTTTTCCACGGACCAGGGCTGGGGGTCGGGGTGTGGGGATGGGCGGGCGGGGACGGCTCAGGCGGTGATGCGAGCGACGGGGAGCGACGGGCAGTGATAGATGAAGCTTCGCTCACCTGCCCGCCGCTCACCTCCTGCTGTGCGTGCCGGTTCCTAACAGGCCCAGGCCCGGGGGTTGGGGACCCGTGATCTAGAGAGATGGATCCTGTCATGCTCCTTGAGTGTGTCAGCCTGTGCGGGGGAAGCACGGCAAGGATCCTTTTGCAAACCGAGCTTACACCGTGTCAGACAATGACTCTCCACTCAGCTCAGAAAGGGGCGAAAGATAGCAGATGAGTTGCTCCCCGCCTTCCTGTCTGTAGGGTCCCCACCTGTCTTCCAGAGAACAGAGTGGGCACTGGGTAGGAATTTGAGAGCTGAGATTTAGTTCAGCTCCAGCACTATTTTTTTTTTTTTTTTTTTTGCGGTATGTGGGCCTCTCACTGTTGTGGCCTCTCCCGTTGTGGAGCACAGGCTCCGGACGCGCAGGCTCCGCGGCATGTGGGATCTTCCAGGACCGGGGCACGAACCCGTATCGCCTGCATCGGCAGGCGGACTCTCAACCACTGCGCCACCAGGGAAGCCCTCCAGCACTATTCTTGCCCCTACTTCTACTACATTGCGTTTGTGTTGTATATTACAATGTGCTTTTGCTTATAGAATCACATTTGGTCCTCATGTGAACTGGAACGGTGCAAGTAATTCCTTTCTGTAAATGCTAGCTAATCTGTAGTTCTCAAAACAAACTGACTTTTAGATGAATCCAAATCAGGAATAAGTTAAGGATAATGGTCACTCTTGCCTCACCATGGCTTCTGAGTCACTAGTCCAGTGAAAAAGGAACTGAGAAGTTAGGGCTGCCAACTTCCTCAATTCACTTCAATAAACATTGCTCTGAATAGCTACCATGAGCAGGGCTGTTATCTGTTAGTGATTCAAAGCAGAAACTCAAATGAGGTAGTATTACTGCCCTTGGTGTTCTTGGGTTTAGTGGGAGAGGCAGGGACTTCAACAGTTAATTTCAATAACAACGTGGTAAGTCAAGGTAAAGTTTCCCACAGGGGGCTTTTGGAGCAATGAAAAAGGCTCTCAGCTCAGCCTGGGAGCCAGGGGAGCACATTATGCCTGAGCGAACCCCTGAGATGTTATCCAGTGGCCATGAAGGGGCTGGGAGTGGCAGGGGAGGGGACCGTGTTTCGAACTGAAGGGACACATGAGCAAATGCATGGGGTCGTGAGGTAGCACAGGGAGTTCCAGGGACTCTGTGCCACTTAGAATTTCTGAGTATCAACTTTGAGTCAGAGAATGACAAGAGTTGAAGTGGAGAGACAGACAAGACTTCACGGTCCTGTTGGACCTTCTGTGTCAGTTTAGGCAGCTTGAATTCATCCTGTAGGATGTGGGGCACCATGATGGATTTTGAGTACATGGTCCACTTGGTCGAATTCACATTTTAGGGAGGTCATTCTGATGGCTGAATGGAGGTTGCATTTGAGGGGAGCAAGATAAGAAACAGATTATTGCATTAACACAGATAAATGATGACAAAGCCGAGAGCAGAGGAGGAAGAGATTGGAAAGGAAAGATGAACTCAGAAACACGCAGGAGGAGGCAAAGGAAAAGGGAGAATTTAGAGTATCTCTCGGACTTATGATCTGGGCAGGTGTGTGGTAGCCACCCATCCGCCGGGATGGAGAATGAGTGCAAGGAGAGGACAAGGTGTGGATAAGCTGTTCTGAACATGACTTCAGTATGTCGAGTTGAAAGTATGTGGGACCCTCTGCAAGCATATCTGGCAGGAATATACAAATGAACTCTGAAGTCTGGGGGGAGGGGGATTACCTAAACATTCCATGTTCGTTGCTGCAAAGCAAAGACTTAATCATTAATATTCATTAGCGATTACACCTTTGGTATTTCTTTGTGAGATATAATGGACCATCAACAGACATATGGATTGAAAAGGAAGCGTGGAATACTGAAATGAGTTCAGACTTCAGAGCTAAACTGACTCAGATTTCAGTCCTATTTCTGAAGCTTTAAACTATCTGATCTTGGTAACAGTTTCTCTAAAGCCTCAGCTTCCTCATTTCTAAAATAAGGATCATAATAAAAAACTGCTAAATCGCCTCTGAGAATCCCTCTACTATTCCCTTTTTAGAAATAGAATGCTTAACTTTTAGGTAGCATGTGGCTACCCAGCTAAAAACTACATTTTAAAGACCTTTATTACAAACTAGGACAAGTTGGTCACCAGAGCATAAAATGGGCCATGTATCCAAATTTGGGATATGAGTGGAACTGGTGTGTGAAAGTTTCAGGTCATCCCCTTAAAAGCAAAGAGGCTTTATTTTCCCTATTTCCTGCTGACTGTAAAACTGACAAATGTAAGAATCACCTTAGACAAATATAAAAGCCATGTCTCGAGGATGGCTGAGCTAACCCACTAGTCTGGGTCTCTGGATGCCTTCATGGAACAGAATGCTTATCTACCTTGTGACTGTTAGGTCAGAGATAAACTTCTATCTTATTAAGATATTGTATTTTGGGCTCTTTGTTGCAAGAGCTCAGCCCATACTCTAAGCTAATATATGACCTATTTTGAAAATTACTTAAGGTTATGTAGTACATTTACTGCCACATTTTCATTGTTCATCAGCAGCTATTTTTCTTTAGAAACCACAAGTGCAGCAGTATTCCAAAATTCCTTTTTTGCATTTTTCTGCCTTTTATCCCTGGAGTCCTCCTTGGAATTAGTGGAATCTGATCATTTTCTTGTCTACTTGGTAAAATGGTTGTCTTATCTGTTTTAGATAAGACTTATTGCAAAAGCTATAAATCAAAAATTATGGGCATGAATAAAACAAATGTTTTGAATATTTAGAATGTGTCCACAGTTCTATTTAAGAAATGCCTATACTTATACATAACACAAATTCAAAATAATAAAGCGATACTTGGAGAAAGTGCACCGCTGAGTACCTTGGAGAAGGCTTACCTTCAGTCTGGCTTTCAACCCAAGAGTTGATCTCCTTTCTGATTTGGTCAGAAGCTTCCATAAAGTTCACAGACTGTGGCTCTGAGCCAAAGTATGTTTTCATGTCTTGTAAATATTTCTGGAAGATATAGGTAAAATCTCCTTTTGTAGAATTTTTCCAGAATCAATAAACAAGTCTATTTAGATTATCCAAAAAAAAAAAAAGAAAAAAAAACCCTAGCTAGATGGACAATTGCAAACTGCCACCCCATTGCCCCCCTCAATCTTTCCACACTCCAGCTTCGGTTAAAAACGAAACACTGCCCTGTGTAAACTTAGCTGGGCACGGACTAGCCCTGCAGAGCCGCGGGTATGGAAGGAAGGCCCGTCTCCCACAGCTCTGGAGCCTCCATATCTTCGTCTGTTTTTATTCGTCCTTGGGAAATGGGGCTGGGATGAAAAGGAGGACCATTCTAGGAATCCCAGGAGCGACTCCAGCCAAGGAGTACTGGGCTTTCTGGGGTAGAGATGGAGCCAGACTGAGAACCCTGGGTCTGGCAGCTGCCATCTATGGGCTCTAAACACCCAAGAGCCTGGGGAGGGCTTCTGAGGGAAGCTGTGGCCCGCCATGGAAACCGACTTCCAAGACGGGTCAAAGGTTTCGTCAGGTATTCTAAGGGAGAAAGCAGGCTTCTTCCTTCGGGCTGTCGATGCTACCCTCAGTGGCCATCATCCTAAGTGGGCTATAACCAAGGTTGCTGCTTAGGGGGGCACCTGCCTTGAAACAGAATTTATTCCCCAGGACAGCTGTGGCATTCCTTCAATTTATTACTTTATAGAGGAATTGTGTGCAGTTAAAAAGTGTTGAGTTAATTCAGCTTCCAGGCAGTGGTTTGGAGATTATGAAGTCTACGTTCTGTACAATTTATAATCCAGTAAAAAGAAAACGTAAACATTCTCGAGGTACCTATTCCTTGTCTTGACTCGTGGGTTCTGATCAACCTCTCTGTGCACAGCTAGGGCTTATGGATATTTTAAAAGACATACCATTTTGTATCTCTGTGTGCTTCTTTTTACCAAGTGCCCACCCAGCTCAGTCATCTCTCCTACTTACGAATCAAACCTGAGTGCATGAGACTACCAGTAATAAAAATGTCTTTAAGACTTCACTTGGCTGCTTTTTTGCCTTTAGTAATGGCAAAGCCCAAGTTCTGAGCTCCCCGGAATTCACTGGGTATGGGCAGGGATAACACTGCTTGAAATCACAAGATAGCTTGACTTTTCCTGTTGCTATCCCTCTCCCTATTCAATTTCCTTACTCCTTACCCACTGGGCACCTGGGTCCTCTGGCTTTCTTCTGAAGTGTGCCAAAGGATGTGATGGACAAACATGAAAGAAGTAAATGCTTGGCTTGGTTTGGAGTTGAGTCCTCTGAGGAGCCCTTGCATCTGAACTGAAGATGAACTCATGGTCTGCACTGTGGGTGTCTCAACCATCAGAGCAGAAGAGAAGTTGATTCAATTCCATGTTAAGAATCTTTCTTAAAGTGTCTGAAGTCAAGATGTGAAGTGACTTACCTGATCGCAAAGTCAACTTTGCTCTTGAGGACACAGTCTCCTGCCACACTCCTATGACCACACCACCCTCTGCTCCTTCAGACTCACCATATTGAGTTATTCTATATCTTTTGCTCTGTTTCCCATGAAACAAATGTTGGCCCAGGGATTATATAAACCACATTTCTACGAGTCTTCATGGGTTGTTCCTGGGGTGTACCCCTTTATTCTGGGCATAAAGATCTGATCACCAGATTTGGTTTGAAATATGTTACTGGTTTCCTTTACAACTTGACACATTGGTCAGGCTAAACGATTGTTTATCAGAAATGCTGACCACATACTCCATATACATTAAGATTGTCCCTGGGATCCCCGGAGAAAAGTACAAAGAGTTTATTGATTGATCTCATGTGACTCTTCCCCATCAGCTTGAAATAAGATGTTTGCACTTACATTGTGAAATGGATACGTTTTCTCCCCATAGATCCTGTTGGCTGTTTTAAGTATGCAAGCATTGCTGGGATTGTTGATTTCTGAGATAAGTGTCTGGAAATTAGAGCATATTTCTTCAGCCTTGCCTACATCGAATTCCTTTAAAAGAAAGTAAATTGGTTAAATAAAAATGTTGAACAAGAACTAAGTGTATATGAACAACTTATAGTAAATGAAATAATTTAAAGTTTACGAACAAAGGCCGAAATCGATTGTATGGTAGATAAAAAAACCTCTTTAGTATTATTAGTGCAGGAATGTAATAGCTGTTGGGACATCATTTTCTTCACACTTAGTTTGCAGAAGTAAGAACAATGTTGAAAGAGTTTGCAGAAGTAAGAACAATGTTGAAAGTAGAGTAGTTTTGAAGGGGAGGGAAACGAAGAGATAAGGGAAAAGAATATTACCCTTCCAAAAAGTGTAGACATTCTGCACTCTAAAAAATTTCCCAGGCTTCCCTGGTGGCGCAGTGGTTGAGAGCCCGCCTGACGATGCAGGGGACACGGGTTCGTGCCCCGGTCCGGGAAGATCCCACATGCCGCGGAGCGGCTGGGCCCGTGAGCTATGGCCGCTGAGCCTGTGCGTCCGGAGCCTGTGCTCCACAACGGAAGAGGCCACAGCGGTGAGAGGCCCGCGTACCACAAAAAAAAAAAAAAAAAATCCCATAATTTTAACATATATTTTAAAGAAAAGTTACCTATTAAAGGTTGCTTAATTTAGCCACTAACGTGCCAAAGTGCTTTCTCCTTAATTATCAAATAGATATTGAAATATAAGACATACCATTTTCCTTTTCTTTTCAAAACTGTCAGGACAAGATTTGCTGTCCTGGTCTCTGCTAAACTGAAGAACCTGTAATTTCAATAAAAAGGCAATATGTGAATGCACTTTGCAGAGATGTAATCATATGAAATACACATCAGCAACTACAAGCCATTTGTTCCTATAGATACAAAACATATAATTAATGAACCAAGGGAGCGCTGATTTGACTTAAATGGTGTGTTACCTGACCTAGTAAGAGTAAGTCAAGAGCTGCTTTTAAATACATTTTTAAGTTGAATTTAAATTGCTAGTCTCTTTATTTTAATACTTTTTATGGGACGTTGAGGATAATGTTGGGAATAGCCTTAGAGGTAAAATTCTCATGTTTTCCGAGTTTCATTTTTATCTATGATTGGTTTGAAAAGAAGCCTAGGTATTCAACTGAGACCATCACTTAGATAATTTAAGCAAATGCCATCATGGCCCCAGTTATCTGGAAAATTCAGGAATTTTAGTTGCTTTTTCTACTTAAGTGCTTCAGTTTTCACTGCCTACCACCATCTGACATACGGAGATAGAGTCTTTGTCTTCACCCCAGCAATTCATGTGACAGGTCACAGGAAGGATGTGGACATTGTGTTTCCCCTGAGAAAACAAAGTGATAATTCCATCTCCTGCATGCATCCTGGACCCAGCTTACAGAAAGGAATAAAGTCTACTTTACCAAAGTTTGTGCTGACACATGGCGACAGACAGGAACCACTTGCCATAGGGAAAAAAAGGGGAGGTGCTTAAGCAACTCATTAGTCTCAATTGCAAACTGAAGCTGTTAATATTTCAGTGACATTGAAATAAAACAAGGGTAAGCAACACCCAGCAATAAATTTATATGGAGTGGAAGCAAATTGACATTTATCTAAGATTAAGTCTATCACATTCATAGTTAAACCTTTTAATAATGAGCCAATTATTAACTAGCTGTGAACCAGGATTTTTCTGTGAACCAAGATTTTGTTGTTGCTATTTTTAAACCACACAATAGCTTGTAAATTATGAGCATAAGGGGGATATCCTAGACCCAAACTGACAGAATATGTATTCTGCCTGTCTCATTCAGAACTGCTGGCTGTGCCCATTTCCATACTTGTCACAGAGGCCAGCTTCTTGGTGGAAATTTTGTCACTTAGCCTTTCAGTCGTTGTATGATTTAGAGCTGAATTTACTCTCTTCTATTTTTATTTTTACTTAAAACACACACATATATTTATATGTTTACACAAGCATAGATGCAGATACACATATATATGGCTATTTGATATGTTTTGCTATGTAAGGCTACACACGTACACATACACTTGCTATGATTTGAGGATGCTTACATCAAATTGATAATTGCTTATACAATAATCCTGTTTTGCTATTTTAATGCCCTTAATGGGCTCTTTAGATTCATCTAGACAACCAGGGACCAAACAAAGTAACAACCAAACAAAGCATGAGGAACAGGATTCACTTGATTTTTCTATTTTTTTCTTCAAGAAAATCCTTCTGAGATTAGAAAGATGATGACTAATTCTATTATTTAAAGTATGAGCCATTACTTTCTTGAAATATTTTAATAATCAAAATAAAATTGTTTTTGGTGTTGAACCAAACTCGATAACCTCTCCATGTACCATTTTGTATCTCTGTGTGCTTCTTTTTACCAAGTGCCCACCCAGCTCAATCATCTCTCCTACTTACGAATCAAACCTGAGTGCATGAGACTACCAGTAATAAAAATGTCTTTAAGACTTCAGTTGGCTACTTTTTTGCCTTTAGTAATGGCAAAGCCCAAGTTCTGAGCTCCCCGGAATTCACTGGGTATGGACAGGGATAACACTGCTTGAAATCACAAGATAGCTTGACTTTTCCTGTTGCTATCCCTCTCCCTATTCAATTTCCTTACTCCTTACCCACTGGGCACCTGGGTAAGGGCACATCATCTCTCCATTTGATTTTACCAGAGAACACTGGTTCTTAAACAGTATTCCTAGAAAGAGTTTTCAAATTGATTCACTTTCTCAGATTTCTTTTTATGGTCTAGTAAATTTATTTAAAGTGTGTCTTTTATTTTGGAGGACGTGGTTGTAAAACGTGGGCTCTTTGGATTTCAGGAGAGAAGTGAACAAAAGACAAGAAAAGCATTTCATTTTAAGGCAACAGAGGATGGTTGACTTTTCTCACTCACCTGGGACATTTGGGCTGCCGTGGTGCCTTTGGTGCCCAAATACACCATGGCCAAGGAGGTTGAGATGCCCCAGGGAGAAAAAAAGATATTTTTACCCTCAGCAGATTCAGCTAGCTTCTTGCTAAGCTCCAGAGCAAATTGGTTGACGGATTTTGCTAGAGAGTCCATTGGGAAAATCTAAGAAAAATAAAGTTAGAGAACATGTTAATAATCTTTTCCATTTATTTAACTTTTGTAAATGGATTTGTTGGCTTACATAATTATCTTTTTTAATTACCCTTCATTGAAATGACAAAAGAATGTATTATCCAATCTGATTATATATATATATGATTTTATATATATATATAATATGTATATATACACTCATAAGAGCTGAATAAACTTTAGAAAAATTCCACTCCAACATGATTTTAAATATTTTAAAAATGAAGTCCAGAGAGTTTAAGAGAATTGGCTCAAATTTCAGAGTTAGTTCACATGAGAGAACATTTGGATTCTGGTCAGTTAGCGGCTCCCTGTTGAAAATGCCAGGATATAAATGGCAGAGGAATCAGCCCAGTGCCTCTTACCAACACACCACATGCCTACTGACTTTACCCAGTAAATGAGGAATAATTATACCCCTTTTCAACTTTGTACTTTTTCTCACTTATCTTTCATCCATATTTTTATACTTTTAACCTTTTTTATTCCTTCACACCCTGATGTATGATATCCTGGTTCCTTTATTCTCTTGAAATCCAACTCTGCTCCGGTTCTTCTTTCCCTCTGGAAGCCTTTTCTGAACTTTGGGGTTCACAGGAGCACGTCTTCCACCAAAGACCCATAAAATAGCTTTTGCTGCCTGCTTGGAGCTTATCATACTGCTAGTTCTGTTTGCATAGATTTATATCTTTTCAACTCTAGGATAATTTCCTTGAGAGCAAAATTTTCTTACTCAGCTTTGCGCATCCAGTAACACCCACCTCAGGACTTTGCACGAAATGAAAACTTACAAGTACTTGTTTATTTCTCCTTTAGTGTGTTTATAGTTTGGGCTCTAGCCACCATTTTTTATCTATTTAAACTTGAAATCTTTCACAGTTTAGTGGAAATGCTCATAGAGAAGTAGAGACCTCAAGACTTGCTTGCCTTTATCCTCACTCACGCGAGACCCTCTGAAACCAATCTTAACAAACAAAGGAACTCAAACTTTCTCATTTTTAAAAATATTATATTCACCTTCTAAATTTCACGTCTAATTACCCTGATATTTTCATTTAAGTCTTTTTAGACTGGGTCTCTATCAAAGAAATAGTGAGTTCAATCTATTGTCATTTTATAGCCAAATAATTTCTCAAGCTGATTAAATGATTAAAAATAAACCAAATTCCCAAGCCTAGAAACTCCCATTAGTGCCAGTGTCGTGTAGAACTTGGTCCTGCACTGATATCACCTGGCCCTCAGAGAAACCTAGAATGAGAACTTTAGAAAGGTCAGAAGATCTCTCTAGTTCAATGGTTGAATGAAGGGAGAGGCATGTGTAGGCAAAGTTTTGGTTTCATCATGACTTGGATTAACAGTGATACTGTTGAAATCCCTCCTAGTCATAGGCTTACACTTAACCAAACAGCTTCCCAGCCTCTAAATCATCCCTAGTCATAGCTCCCACCTATTTCAGAAGCTGATGATAATCCTCGGCTAACATTATCTTATTAAAGAAGAAAAGCAAGAACCTCTACTCTTGTAGCAATTCTACGCCCTCATAAAGCGTTCGAAACTTGTGTATCAGTATTTCCCTTGACAGATCCAATGCTGTCTTGTAAATAACCTCCCTATTTTCTTTACAGCTATATTCATGCAAATGATGCTTTGCTTACTGCCTGTATATGAAGCTTTATCTTTTAAGAACTCGTGAATTCTTTCATATGGAAAATGCTTGGCTCCGTGGCCAAAGCATAATCACTATGAAGGGAGGAGAGGAGAAACTACCATTTTAAGGCTGAGGATTTTTATCTTTCTACTTATTATTTGTGGTTATTCTAAAGTTTAGTTACTTGTAACAAATCCCTGAAAACAATAACTCTGTCTAATGAAAAAGCTAATTTCTTGTGGAAAGTTAATATCCAGGTATCTTCAACTTCATTAATTCTCTCATTAATATCATTAATATATCAGGTGTAGCCCAGACCATACAAGAAAAATAATTCCTGCCTTTAAAAAAAAAGTATAGAAGTGCTAAGCCAGCCAGTGCTGGATAAAATTATCCCGGCAGTGAAAAGTGCTTTCTGAAAGATGCGGAATTTGGGGATGAGATTCTACATGAAATAATTTATCCATACAAGGGTTCGACAGTGATCTTTTCAGAAAAGACTATAAATGTCTAGATCAGAAGCCAACTATGCCCTTTTCAGAATAAATGGCTCTTTTGCAATTTTCGGAAGGTATATGGATATATCAGTTTACATACATATAAATATACACACATATGTAAAATCTCAATCTGTCAAGGGGCTTAACTAAAGAAATAGGAAAATAAGAAAAGGATAGTATCACTCGTCAATATGTCTCATCAGAGATACACATACTCTTCACAAATCAGGGTTGGAAAGAACCTTGGAATCCCTCTAATCAAATTGCTTCATTTTATCTGCTAGGAAACTGAGGCCCAGAGAGGTTAAATGTGCTGACGAACATGCACAGCTAACTAACAGCAGAGCTACCGTTGCAGTCCCATTCTCTGGACTCTAAATACAAATGCTTTTGTCATTATATCTGACTGTCTTTAAGGTTTTACGGTGAAAGGGAGGGATTGGGTGACGAAAGAGGATGAACAGGAGGAGGAAGAAAGAGAGATGATGATGAGCTGGAGGAGGGAGCGGGAAGGACTCTCTTCCCCTTTTCCATTAGAGGACATCCAAGGCCTCCTGACTTTCCGATGGTACTGATGATATTGTCTACTTGGTGGAGTTGTGCATATCAGAAAATGACCCCCCAAATCCGCAGCACTTCAATATTTACCTAAAGCCACTTCTGAGGGAATTAATAGTCTGGGAGACTTTATGATGAGCATGGAGTGTAAGCTTAGGGACTTAGGTTATTCCACGAAAGAGAAGAAAGCTACTGGCCCATGGAATGGTAGCCAAGACATGAAGGTGTGCGTGGGCGGGAGGGTAGAGAGTCAAATCATTAGTTCCCTACATTAGTGACTAAGCTCAAATTCATGTTGCCAAGTTCGCTCTTCTGACGGGTTAGAAGGGTTTTGGTTCAATACTTCTGAGAATACCCTATTTCTTTTTACCTGTGTTGACAGATACAAAGGTAGCAAATCCAAAAATGTGACTGGAGAAAACTCCATTCATAGTTTCACAATTCACGGCAAAACTACCTTCCTGACGTCTTCGGAAGTGAATGCTCTCTCCCGCTTAGCCCGCTTTCTAGTACCAACTTTGAATCAGCTCAGGGTTCAATCTCTCAGACCTGCACAGAATTCCTGGGGGCTGGCCTTCATCTATTATTTCTGTTTTGTGGGAGTCTCGATAAATTGTTCTTCAGCTAGGTACCTCAACAAAGAAAGAAAACATAAACAAACATTTTAAAACAAAGAACTATTTACAATACCTTGTTTTCTTACACGGGAGCAGAATTGGCAACTGGTTCCTTTAGCAAGAGACCGTGGCTGAGTTAAGTGACCTTTAACTGTAGAAATAATTTTTAAAACTTCTAGCACCACCCTTTCCTTAACCCCACCCTCTGATTCACTTTCACAAGCCCATACACTCTTCCTTTCAACTTCATCTTGGCCAGAAGCTCAAATAAAAAGACAGAGAGATAGACAGAGTTTTGCTTGAATTACTTAATTACCCACATTTTCCATGTCTGTCTGCATGTACAGACTGGAAGTCTAACAAATTGTAACTCACACTTTCCTGGCTTATGTCCTCTCGAGTCTGCCAACTGGCAGCAATTCGTGGTTTTCCCCGGTAGATTTATTTTTTCGACAACAGAAAGTTTTAAATTAGTTTAAATTAGTGGAATAACAATGGGCAAGGAAATGGAGAATATTATTGGTGAACTGTTTACTGTTAAAGTTGCTCATAAGGTACTAGATGAGGCATCCAAGAAATGCTTCTGTTCTTCTCATTTGGGTGTTGGTGTAGAACCCTGAGCACAACCCCAACTTGTCCCATGTCCACTGTCCCCACCCCAGGGACATGGGGTCTGGATCGACGTTTTAGACACAGTTACTGGGTGAAATGTTACTTCATCACTTTCTGCTTCTCTTCCGTTTCTCCATGTGAATGTTCCTCCTTATTAAGAAGGGAAAACTGTCTATAACAGGATGCAGGGCATGGAGGAATGGTGAAGGGGGTGAAGAGAGAGAGACGGGAATGGAGCACAGTCCAGAAGGGACTGAGGGAAAGGAGAATAATCTTTGTTAATAGCGTATGTGTGTGTTTTTCCTTCACGCAGTTTCTGTTTTTCTCTTCATGGGGCACACGTGGTAAAGTGGCTCAGAGTTTAATAGTTGAATGTTGATGTGGAACCCAGAGCAGAATGTTGCTTTGAATTTCACTGGGGGATGCAACTTGTGGCTGCAGATTCCGTGGTGCCTGCCTGACATGTGCTGAACAGATGTTATTATCCACAGGATGCCTGCAGACTATTATTAGCTGAAAGTATCATATGGAGGCTCTAGATAGAGGGGCTGTGCATCCTGACTGCCAGTGGTCCAGAGAGTGACTTGGGCTGCATCACCGCACAGCTCTAGTTATTTATGTTACATTTAATGCATCGATATAGATTCTGGGAAACCAGCCAAGAAATTGTTTCATCTTCTCTAAAGACACAGACTAAGTTTTATTCATGCTTTCCCACAAACCTTCTTCAGATTGCTTTCCACTTACCTCTTGTTTAAAATCTTTATATATTGATATATTGTTATGTTGATAAAATTTTGGTTTTGCTTTTTTTTTTTTTTTTTTTTGCGGTACGCGGGCCTCTCACTGCTGTGGCCCCTCCCGTCGCGGAGCACAGGCTCCGGACGCGCAGGCTCAGCGGCCTTGGCTCACGGGTGCAGCCGCTCCACAGCATGTGGGATCTTCCCGGACCGGGGCACGAACCCGTGTCCCCTGCATCGGCAGGCGGACTCTCAACCACTGCACCACCAGGGAAGCCCGGTTCTGCATTATTTTGATGCCTGTTTGGAGGGGGCAGGGAAAGAGAAAGGAGTAATTGTATCCTAAGTTAACAATATAATAATCTCAGCATAATTTTGCTTGTTTGTTGTTAGTTATGGCCTGCCCTATGAATATTTAGCAATATGTACAGATATTACTAATGGGGATGGGGGAGTAGGAACTATATGAATGGGCAACAGGGGTGGGAGGGAGAGTTTTTGCTCTAGTCTTTTCATATTTGATGTTGAGATTGCATGAATTTATTAGGTATTCAAAATCTTTTAGAACCGATAAAAGAACTCTAGGTACATCAATATTATTCAAATAGGAATCCAGAAGAAGAGAGTAGATAGGGTGGGGCTGAGAGAGTTGAGTGGATAATGGTTTTCTTATTCAGTCTGGGTTGACATAACAGAGCACTGCTGACTGGGTGGCTTAAACAGCAAGCATTCATTTTTCACAGTCCTGGAGGCTGCAGGTCTGTGATCGGGTTCTTGCTGAGGGCTGTCTTCCTGGTTCACAGATGGTTGCCTACTTGTCTTTACTTGGTTGAGAGCTTTTGTTTTTTCATTTCCCTATAAGAACACTAATTACATCCCGGGGACTTACCCTCATGACTAATTCTAATACTAATTACCTCCCCAAGGCCCCACCTACAAAGACCATCACATTGGGGATTAGGTGTTCGACATATGTGTTGGGGGAACAAACATTCGGGCCATAGCAACGGCTGAGAGTTTCCCAGCAATGAACCAAGGTACAAGTTTCCAGATGGAAAACATCTCCTGATGAACAAGATAAAATTTTTAAACCATTTAAAAATACTCTTAATGCAATGAAATATCAAGAACATCATCAAAAACAAAAATAAAATAATTAAAACTACAAGAAGCAAGAATTATCTTGACATCAACTTTCCCATCCACAACTTTGGTGCTGGGAGATGATAAAATTGTGCCCTTAAAGTGCTGAAGCATGCTTTGAACCTAGAATTCTATACTCGTGCTCTAATTCAATAATCATGGTGAAATATGAATATCTTAAGACTCACAACAATTCAGAAAGTTACTACTTATCGCATTGCTGAGTGAATTATTAAAGTACATTTAAAATATGAATCTAAAAGTAAGTAGGAGAATGCAAGGAAGAACCCCTAATTTTCAAGAACGTCTGATTTAGAGGAAACAAACCACAATTCAAGCCTTAAAGAATTATAAGAATAATTTTCTGGGACTCTATGTTTGACCAGCTGACAGTGAGACAGTTTTATTACTGACAAAGAAAATAATCGTTATCGCTAGTATGTATTAAGTACTGTACGTGCTAAGCATTCTTTTAATTGCTTGTTCTGTATGAATTCATTTTACCATCACAGCAACCTTATGAGAAAAGCATTGTTTTCCCTAGTTTACACTGAAAGAAAACTGAAGCATGAAGAAGCATCATTTCCCGGCTTGTGGTTAAATAACTCCTAAGTGTTAGAACTGGGATTTGGATGCAGTTAAGTCAATGTCCTGAGGTTACCTTTTTAGCCACCATGCTCCAGTAGGTCACCCATCCCTGGCTTTCATCGTAGGGACGGTGACACCGGAATACATTTCCAGGATCCAGCCACACTTCTGTAGCCAGAATCTGCAGCCAGCTCAGCTCCCTTAAACCTCAGGTCTTCCTTCGTTCTTTTTTTTTTTTTTTTCTGCGGTACACGGGCCTCTCACTGCTGTGGCCCCTCCCGCCGCGGAGCACAGGCTCCGGACGCGCAGGCTCAGCGGCTATGGCTCACGGGCCCAGCCGCTCCGCAGCATGTGGGATCTTCCCAGACCAGGGCACGCACCCGCATCCCCTGCATCGGCAGGCGGACCCTCAACCACTGCGCCACCAGGGAAGCCCTTCCTTTGTTCTTAGGACTTAAATTATGTTCTTCTCTGATCCACTCAAAAGCATTCAGTGCTATTTAAGAAAAACACACTTAGGCAATATTTCCCATTGTATGTTGCCCTTCTGCTCTTGAGCCAAGTTCATCTCTACCCCTCTGAACGCTCACCTCAATCAATGATTATGACCTTGATTCTATGTCTGGACCACTAGACTTGGTGTTTATTCCTGATGTCCTTGAGGTTTGAACACAGGTGTCCCCAAAGGGCTCTGACCCAAGCTATTCTTTTGAATTGCTATACCTTTTGCTGCTGTGAGAAGACAGCTCTAATCCATTTTTCCCACAACTCCATCCCCCCCCGCCAACATTGGAGCTCCTTGCAAGACGGTCGCTTATTCCTTTGGCTCCTTTTATTGTCATTTTTTTTTTATTGGAGTATAATTGCTTTACAATGTTGTGTTAGTTTCTGCTGTAGAACAAAGTGAGTCATCTATATGTGTACATGTATCCCCATATCCCCTCCCTCTCGCGCCTCCCTCCCCGCCACTCCCATCCCACCCCTCTAGGTCATCACAGAGCACTGAGCTGACCTCCCTGTGCTATACAGCAGCCTCTCCTTTGGCTCCTTTATTCTGTTTATTTCTTCTTGGTTCTCACAAATGAGCCATGATACCTGATTCCTGAGAATCAAGGTAAACAGGTCTTATGACCTAAAGACCCAACAGAATGACAACAAACGAATAGTTGTGTGGAAACATGTCTATTTTTAATATATTCACAACCTTCCATAAGTTACAGACACATCTATGTGATACATAATGCTAGAAATGCACACCACTCATATTTTCCTGTTTTTCAGTGCTTGCTTCTAGGTTTTTATCACAGAAGGGCATGGAAGGACACCTGCTCGTCCTTCATTATAAGAACAAATAAGTGCATTTCCTTAGAAAGAAAAATAAGTGATGACATGCTTCTGTAACTGTATCAGCTACACTAGACAGTGAACAATAATAAAAAGCCATTATATAAAATAATAAATAATACAGTAAAAGGTAAGGCAATAAAATAAACTAAGGGTAAGGAAGAACTAAGTGACATATCATCCCATTTTAGGAGACCAAATGATTAATAGGGTGGTAATGTTATGACTGACAGATGTCAAGCTACTTCTGTATTTATATTCACTGTGTAATAGAAGTTGTTCAGAAAAACAAATATGTACAGAAGGTTGCTAAAGTTTCGGCCCTTAGAGCAATTCTGAGGCTTATACCTCACATTACAACATCCTGTGCAGAAACGGAAACTAGGGTGAGGCAAATCTGCCAAAAAAGAGGATACTCTTGGTTATCTTGTGCATGATAAAGAAGAGGAAAGGATGGTCCGCCACAAACCGTGGGCCTCCATGGCCAGTTCTCCCCGACATAATGGCCCCAGTGCCAGCAGCTGCTTTAGTGCCCTGCTCGTTCACGTCCACAGAGGCTTGATGGAACACTTCAGACAGAAACAGGTCATTCTTTTCAGACATGCCTAAGAAATTGGCTTGGCCCTGGCTGAAGGCATCATCCATGCCCATGCTCATGAGAATGGACTTGAGTTCATAATGCTCTTCTAATTTGAACCGGGGGACATACACCTCCACATCATCCTCAACCATGGTGTCTTCGCTGAGCCACTTGTTGAGTTTGTCATAAGTGATTTCACTTTCCAGCTACAAGTCCAAAAGCAAAACCAGTGAGTGCTTAGCAGAGAAGGAAAACAACTTCTGATGTTAACAATCGGTGACTTTAACTTCACTATAGCATGGGTGATATTAAAATTTACTAGTTTGGTAAAAATTTTGCAAGAAAGTAGCATGTATGACATAAGTTTAAGCCTTTGAGTGAAAGTGTGAGACCTGGCACTGTTCCTCTCAACCAATTCACATATTTCCATGAGAAACTGCACACCATTTCCCAAGTTGTAGACATATGCCAAGGTAAGTTTAGCCCCAGAAGTTTAAAACAATGGAAGTTGGAATGCCTTACCAACTCCAAGCCAGTAGAACATTCAGCAATTTCATCTGGAAGCAACAGGAACATACTGACATATCCAGCATAGGGCAGTTCTAGAATCTGGACCTTTAGGTCTTCTATGTGTCCTATGTTCAGCTTTTCATGCAAGAACATCATCTGTACTTCTTTGCGCTGAGTCTAAAATTATTAAAAAGTAAAATATGAAAGTAGATACTAAGATGTCAAAAGATTTACAATCAGACGTAAAAGAGAATGGGTTCTGCTTTCGTTCTGAAGAACTATGTTTCTAAAAATCAACAAAATAAATTATTTGTATACCCTGACAGTGGCTCTGATCTATTTAGCTTTTTCAAAATTATACCCATTAGTAATAAGATGGACAATTATAATAATACTGAAACACTTGTTGAGTACCTACTAGGGGCCAAGAACTCTGCAAAATCTCGTTGAATCCTTACAACAATAATTTGAGTTGGATATTATTATTAATCTAGTTTGACAGGTCAAAAAATGGAATAGAGTCAATCAGCTATCCAATGTGCATAACTTATAACTAGCAAATTATGTGCAAGTATCAGTGAGTGGCCCCTAACTTTTCTTTCTCTATTTTGTCAAAGGCCCTAAAATATACGTTAAGAAAATCTGTCTCATTGTCTCGTACCAAGTTCACACGGAAAGGATAAAGCCTGTTTAATTTCTTCTGAAATGGAGTTTTCCAATTTCCTTTGAAGTAGACAGCATTCACCAGGACCATCTTGGTCTCTGCATCTATAGAACCTTCAGGTAACAAGTTTGGGATTTTGCCTACAGAAAATATGATATATGTTTAGGTTTCATGATTAAGAACTGTAAAGTTATCATGATTTCTTGAATCTTTTGAGTCACCATCAAACTCAGCATCCACATTTATCAAACTCTGCAGAGATGTTGACCTTCAAGCTTAAGTTTTTCTCTCGATTTACCTAAATCATAAGTAAAACTGAGACCAGATTTCTGAGGTTTGCAAAATCCAAGAGAAAATGAAGAAGTAATGCAATTAAGGTTTAGAATTACTATCAGACTTGGAAAAAAATTTTAAGTTCCTTTTATACTCTTTCTCAAAGTTTTGTAGTTGTATGAAGTTAGTTAATTCGGATGGGAGTGAAAAAGAGTCACTTAAGGAACATAATAGTGCCTTTCCACAGTACATATGTCACTAGGGCTCCTTCAAGATCTGGTCTAGACAGTCTATCCCTGTGACCCATTCATTGACCCAAAAACAGTTTTTTGGAAGTTGGGCTAGACCTACACCAGGAGTAGCACAGATTCATGAAGTGAGAAAGGAAGATTTGTCCTGGTGGGACTGAGAATATTGGAAGAGAGATTCTAAATCAGTCAGGAAACAATGTGTGATAAGTTCTATAAGAGAGCTAAATAATGCAGAGAACTATGACATCACAGAGAAGGGAGTAAACAAGTGAGGAGTCAGAGAAGGTTCTCAGAAATGATAACATCTGAACGTGATTTTTTTTTTATAGTTAGTTTAAGAGACAGGCCACTTATAGTGAATACCTGCTCTGCAATATTTCAACCACTAAATACATTATTTTATTTAATCCTCACAACTACTCTAGTAGGTATTACTATTGTCATTTTATACAAATGAACATCATAGTAAGAGAGATTAGCAACCCTCCCAAGGTCGCAATGCTTGTCAGCTGGTCAGAATTCCACCGCCTTCCGTTCCTACTGACAGACATAGGACACGAACAAAAAGGTCACTGTAGTCTGACCAGCTTCAGTATAGTCCTTCAGTATTTCTATTCAATATATCCCTCAGGTAATTAAAATTCTTGGTTACCACAGAAATCTACTAGGACTTTATTTAACTCTGTAATGCATATGGAAAAACTAGGATTTGATCCTAACAAATAAAACAGAAATTGTCTCAAATTATTATAAAATTTTCTAAAACAATGAGCCCAAATGACTACTTGGCATTTTGGCAATTCCACTGATTGATTTACAGCCATTCAACACAAATGCTTAAAGAGAAGAGAAATTCTTGCTGTTCTCAAAAAAGCAAGACTTTCATGAGTCTCTTTAATTTTGCAATACCTTTTTACTTTCACTTCTGTTAATCTTCACTTTCCCTGCTTCATTTTTGTCAGTGGTGTGTCAATATTTTACAGCAGTAATTTAAAAATCTAGAAATGAAGAACTAAAGTAGATCAACTATTTTCAGAGAAACAAAACATTTTTTAAAAATTCTATAGAACTTAGTTCATGTGTTTTTTCCACTGTGGTAACGAAGAAACCAAGACACCACACTGTGGCTTGAAACAATGTTTTAAACACAGCAGGTAAATGAAAATCCGTTTTTTGCATTAAGTTAGCAAACACTTTAAACATCCAATTGAAGAATTCCAGAATTAGACTAAGGCTCAGAAGAAGAGGGAACCCCAGCTTCACTACTAACAGGTAGTGGGATTTTGGATGGGAATCTAAGGGAAAAAAAAAAAGGTCATGAAGAACCTAGGGGCAAGATGGGAATAAAGACACAGACCTACTAGAGAATGGACCTGATGATATGGGGAGGGGGAAGGGTAAGCTGGGACAAAGTGAGAGAGTGGCATGGACATATATACACTACCAAACATAAAATAGATAGCTAGTGGGAAGCAGCTGCATAGCACAGGGAGATCAGCTCGGTGCTTTGTGACCACCTAGAGGGGTGGGATAGGGAGTGTGGGAGGGAGGGAGATGCAAGAGGGAAGAGGTATGGGAACATATGTGTATGTATAACTGATTCACTTTGTTATAAAGCAGAAACTAACACACCATTGTAAAGTAGTTATACTCCAATAAAGATGTTAAAAAAATAAAATAAATTTTTAAAAATTAAAAATAAGAAACAACAAAGAATTAAGGACATGCATTACAAAGGTAGAAGTAGCTTAGACAATCCAGGAGAGATGAAGCAGGGACGAAAAGAACTTGACAACATACTGACTCTGAATGGTGAAACAGAAGAAAGAGTTCAAATTTTATGATCCCTCCTTTTTCCATTGCTAGTATTCTCACACCAATTACTCATTTGAAGGTCACGCCTTTTTTCTTTGTTTTTGTCCACAGTAGACACAGAGTCACAATTATTTCAATACTGGTATGTCCTATGTTAGAAAAGAGCTGTCTCCTCTTATATTCTATTCTAAGGTAATATCCAAAATCAGATTATTTAAGTACTGAATATATGTCTTCTATTAGTAGACCTCAATTATTTTTTTCTCACTTAAAACACCACGTGGCTCAACAAGAATCAGGTTACATTAATCAAAATAACTAAGGTTGGGAGTAAGGGCTAAGGATGGTTTTCTAAAAACTACATAAGTGCTTTCTAAGTGGAAAGAAGAGCAGAAACTACTTCCTTGGTTTTACCTTTGGTTTGAGTCTTGACCCAGGAATTAATCTTTTTTCTGGCATCTTCTGCACGTTCTAGGAAGTCAACTGCCTGGGGTTCTGTAGAGTAATATTTCTTGGAGAGCTGCATGTATCTCTTTAAAGCAAAAAAAAAAAAAAAAAGACAAAGTTTACATAGAATATATACTGAACAAGCCTTGGTGTAATTATAAATTACAGGCTTCCTGTCAAGACTGGGGAGCCTGAGGTAGGGGTAGGGGTGGAGGTTGGCTAGGGGGGCTGATTATATGTGTTCTCTTGACCTCCACCCCCAACTCCAGTCCCAATTCTATTTGCTGTCCTGCACGCTTTGCATTATGACCACTGGGTACAAGGGGAGACGTTGGGTGTGGGGATAGAGGCTCTGGACATCAGCTGTGCTCTTCCTGACTTACGACTCACAGGTGGGAATTTTGCGGCAGGGAGAGAAAGCACCCACAGAGGGAGCATAGGGATAGCTGCGTTGGATAGTGTCCAATGGCCTTAGGGAGTCTAAGGGAACCCATGTGGAATTCTGACTCTCTCAGCATGAATAAGAGAGAACAGCTTTAAAACTGACCTCCTTGTAAGTTTGGGGCCCTGCCATTTAAATGGCACGTTTCACTTACTTCCCTGAATCTTGCAGACTTATCGCCAAACAGCTTATTGGCACTTTCCAATAAATACTCCCCTGTGGACGTTTTCATGGCGGAGCTGAGAGAACGGAAGGATGAATGGATTGTGTCTGCAGCTTGTGCCTTAAACAGAAAGGAGAGACTCTCTTTATGTAACTCAAGACTCCTAAACAAGATATTTCTTAAGCAATGGTATTTTTTCCAGTACATCAATAAAATGCTGTATTAAAGTATACTTTTTTCTGGCGCTTTAGAGGAATCTCTGAGGAAACATTGTTGATATGGATAATATCAGATAATTTTTTTTATTTGTTTCAGATTTTACCGTGCCTACGGATTGGATTGAACCATGAAGTAACAAAGATCCTAGAAGAAAGGCTCCTTTTACAGTCTCCTGAACTACAAAGTCTGTAAGCAATTTTTATTATATTAAAATGTTGCCTTAGAAGTGTTCTTTGAAAAGTTCATAGAACTTCTGCAAGTACCGTTTTATAATTAAGGGGTAGTCTGTGAAGTGGAAAATCTGGGTTTTAGAAAGCAGGAAATTGAGGGAAATTCCAATCCCCAACCTGAAGTTTGTAAGCACGATGACACAAACAGGGCTTAGTCACCGCAGTGCCTGGGTGAAGCAGAGGTCAGAGCCCTGCAGCTGGACTGCTGTCCATTCAGACCTGGCAGCATCTCCATACTGAAGGGGCCTCTTCCCCTCCTAAGTCCATAACTCCCCGGCTGACAGGCAGATGGAGCATCAGGATTCCCAAGGAGAAAGCTATGTGGGGTATCTCCCCATAACCTAACTTAGGAGCGTGATCGTGGAAGTTGTTTACCCATAGGAGCGCAGCTCCTACAATGTAGCTGGATAGCTGGTGTTTAAGGAAATGGAGTATTGGGAAAAGAAATGACTACGTGAGATAGATTAGCTGAAGAGATTAGATAGATAGATAGATAGATAGATAGATGATTAGTAGGTAGATAGATGATAGATAGGTGATAGATAGACAGATCATAGGAGATAGAAGGGGAGGACATAAAGGATATTTGAGGGTCAGTGACCTTTCATGAAGTCACCAAGCGGGGCCTTCTCCATTCCTCAATTACTTGTCACCCCTTACTCTGGAAATCTGCATCTATGCATATGTATTCTAGGAGTCTCCACAATGGCATTAGAATAAATTATACATCCCCAACTAATGGCAGAGTGGGGTGATGGAATTTAGAAATAGTCTTGGCCTGGAAGTCGTGAAGTCTGGATTCTACCCTGGTTCTGCCCTTACTTATCAGAGTAGGATATTTACTCAAGGACTGTGAGCCTTAGTTTTCTTTCTATGAAGGAGGGAAGTTGTACTAGGTTCCTTCCCTGTCTAATACTGCGATTTTAAGACAAGAATATTCTGGAAATAAAATACAAAAGAAATAGAAATGGATGAGTCAGATACCTTCAGAATAGCATCAGGATAAGTGCCCCTCTGGATCTTCTGTGTGAATTCACAACTGGTGAAGATCTCTTGGGTGTCTGGGGCGACTTTGTGGTCTCCACCTTTGTTAAACTGAAGCACCTACAATTGGAATTCCAGAGAATTGGGTACATTTTCCTGCTGCATTACGTAACTTTTAAACCAATGGCTCTCAAGCTCCTCTTAGTGGTCCTACTCTCGTTTCCTGTCTTTGTGTATGGTAACAAGCATAGATGCTCTTCATATGTAACATGTGTCAGCCAGCGGAAGTGTCCTTCACAGGACTCAGCACGAACTATTTTATACTAATTCATATGCTGGCCATTCTGACGGCAAATTGTTATGATGAGATGATTTATAACCTCTAAATTATCTAAATTATAACCCAACCCATAAGTTGCCTTGAAAACATGCCAGTATTCTGAAGGAAGCAATAAGGTTAACTCCCAACCTTGTATCTCTCTATTCAGTGGCCTTATATATTTCACACTTCTAACCTGTCAAAAACTACAAGCCACAGCTAGCTTAAGCATAAAAGCAGGTCACTCAATATTACAGGGATCACCTAAAATATTTGCACATCCCTTATTTACACATAAAGAAATCCCACACGTCTGTCCATGTGGGGGGCAAATGGCAGAGGTAAGATGACAATATGAATCTCTTTATGTTGTCAGTGGCAGATCAGGATAACAGTGAAGCTGGTAGGTGCACACTGGCCCCGGGAGGGCCCTCAGGTCCCCTCCCCCAAACTGGAGCCTTCCCAGCCTGGCTCAGCCAGTCTCAGCACCCCCGAGCCTGGCCCTGCTACCCACCCACTCCCACCTCCAACATCCTTTGGGTCCCATCCCCGTGGGGTCCCAGGTGAGGTAGACGTTCTGCTAAGGAAGGAAAGGCAGGCTTGTCCAGCAGGTGGTGAATCTCTAGGCTGGAAGGAGAGGTGTTAGGATTTGTGGGGTCTCTCTCTGCTCTTCAGATCACACATTATGAGTCTTACCTAATACTCTGAAAAGAAGTGGTCTGACTCTGCCGCCACGTAAGGGAAGACTATTTCATGTAACAGCTTCTCCGGCTGTCCTCCCTTTTAAGGAGATTGATGGGGTCTTGGAGCTAGCACTAAAGGCCTCCCGAGTCACTGCGAGAGTCGCTGCAGGAGGGGGGATGTGAGGTGACCCGGGCCACGCTGAGGGATGCACCCTGCCCAGAGAGGCGGCTCGGCCTGGGCAGGTCCGTGGCCTTACCCTAAAGAGAAGAGCTGGTAACAGTACAACTGCTGATCTCACATCGCTTGTGCTCTGTAAGAGTTCATCCCTTCTACGCATTCCTTTATTCCATTACAACTATGCCACCTTTACCAGCTATATCAATTCCCAACTGTGTGGCCTCTTCTTGCCCTAAATTTCTCATTTCTGTGAAAGGACTATGGTAATCAGAGCACCTACCTCACAGGATTTTGTATTCTGTGGGTAAACTATAAAACGTTCTTAGAAAGGTGCCTGGCCAGGTCACTATAAGTGTCAGCTATGATAACTTTTAGTTCTAACACGTGCTTCTCCTATTCTTTCTAATCTTCACACCCATCTTGCCGGTTATGCATTTTCATTCTCCTTTTAAAAATATGAAAACTGGGCATCCCTGGTGGCGCAGTGGTTGAGAGTCCGCCTGCTGATGCAGGGGACACGGGTTCGTGCCCTGGTCCGGGAAGATCCCACGTGCCGCGGAGCGGCTGGGCCCGTGAGCCATGGCCGCTGAGCCTGCGCGTCCGGAGCCTGTGCTCCGCAACGGGAGAGGCCGCGACAGTGAGAGGCCCGCGTACCACAAGAAAAAAGAAAGAAAACTGAGGCTTAGAGAGTTGAAATGCCTTCCCTCGCACACCTGGTAAATGGCAAAGTTACCACCCAAACACAGGCAGGTCTGTCCCCAAAATCCCTGCTTCCTCCTCCAAGCAAAGAGCTTCTCCTCGTTTTTTAGTAGGGAATTAACCAAATTTGTCTTTGAATTTTAAAATCTGCCCCTACAGCACAGTTACAAGAAAACTATATAAACCCCTTGTCCCATGTGCTGAAAGCACTTGCCAAACACAGAAAAGCTGTGTTGTGTCGAGTGACCAATAAGTTAATTTTCCTTTTGCATCAAAATCACATTTTTTACTTTACGTACCTAGAGCACTTCATTTGGCATTTGTCCTCAAAGAAATATTGCTTCTGATGCCTTTACATCTAAAAAATGAAGACCCTGATGTTCTCTAAAGTTTTTAATAGAGTTCACTGCGCTTATTCTTTTCAAGGCAAAGAAAATAGAGGGAAGGAGTTTTGCAAAATGTTGCTGCTCTCAGATGTGAGCAACTGGATTTTGTTGTAAGTCTTGATGTTTAAACTGCCACAAACGCAGGGAGTGACACTTCCATCCCTTTTCCTGCTGCAGTGAGATAGGCCAACACTCTCTGTGGGCCACTCCAAACAAGACCCATCTTAAATGGGTCACCGTGTACCTGGAAGGAGATATCCATCTATCTGTATGCACACACTCAGGTGCAGTTCTCCTGGGAAAGTCAAAAGTAGCCGGCAGCATTTTGGTGTGGCTGAGAACAGAATCCGTGTTGGTGAGAAACCAGAGCCTGTACTTAAAGCATTCAATTTTAATGTTTGTACATATGGGAATAGGAAAGAATTTTAATTATAGATTACTTTGTCTGGTCACTGACCCGGGAAATACAGGATCATGTGAATTTTAATGGTGCTGTATTCATCCCATAGGACCATTGCC
This sequence comes from Delphinus delphis, assembly GCF_949987515.2. Lineage (NCBI taxonomy): Eukaryota > Metazoa > Chordata > Mammalia > Artiodactyla > Delphinidae > Delphinus > Delphinus delphis. The sequence continues at coordinate 77,093,132 of NC_082695.1, read as the reverse complement.
ATGTACAGTTGAAGTAGTTCAATATATTTCCATGGCCCCAGACTTAGTGAAAGGGTCCCCTGACTGAGCTGGTGTCAGCTTCCTTCACCAAGGAAGGAAGCCAGTGGCCTTAACAGAAATAGCTCACAATGCTGTCCCACACCCTGTCCTTGACTTTGAGGACTGGCCATCACGTCAGCCCCATTTTGTTGACGTGAACTCATGGGGTTGAGAATGTTGGCTGAGGTCCTCTGAAGTCACACTGCTCTCTGTGCATCTCCCAGAGTGCGGAGATCATGGGTCTGGGATATCTTTTCCCTTGGTGACACTCTCTTAAAACCACTGGAAGGAATTCTTTACATGAATGGAAGGAACCTGAGCTAGGAGGGTGGAAACCAGAAGAAGCCCTGGGAAAAGTGCTTCATTCCCACTGCCACTCTCCCCACTGTGTTAAATGACACTTGTCTTAAAACCAATAGAGATAAAGCTTGCAAATACTTTGAAAAATATAAGCATTTATACTATCAAATATAAGACGTTGTCACTATTAACCCTTTCTAACCTTGCAGGGTAAGAAATTCTGGTACGATTTCTGCTGTCTACCACTGAGGGTGTTTGTGGTTTGGCTGCTTTATAGATTTGAATCTAAGGAACTTGTGTTGTAATGGCTTGTGATGATTGCTGACCTTGTTAGAGTCAAGATGTCTCAGGCATGTAATCAGAGCAATTCTACAATTCAGTTCAGGAATCATTCTGTTCTAATTTGGAACTTTAACAGAAACTTACTTTGGCCATCTGGTCTGCAGTGTTGCCCCTGGCACCCAGGTAGATCATGGCCATGGTGGAGGAGATGCTCCATGGAGAGAAGAAGAGATTCTGGGTGGCAGCACTTGTATTTGCCAGATGGCTGAAGAAACTGAGGGCAAAGATTGTGTTCGCCTTGCAAAGTTCTTCCATTGTTTCAATCTAGAAGGAAAGTGAGGGGAAAAAAATAAACAGCTCTAAAAGATGACTCAACATTTTGAGTGATGTCAGCAGAGCAGTACAGGCTGTACCCTGCACGGGGCAGGGGTTCCCTCTCTGTTCTCCTTTCATCCAAGAGCATGAGGTAGAGCAGGGACAGCATCATCGTGATCCTGGGACCTGTGCAGCCACAAAGGGTCCCACACTCGGTACAATGCACTGCTCCCACAACCTTGCAATTCTTAATAATTTTAAACAAAGGGCCCTGCATTTTCCTTTGCACTGGCTACTGCAAATTATGTAGCCAATCCTGAGATAGAGGGAGCAGTCATGCGATGAGTAGTGACACTCCACATCATAATAGTGATAATAACAGCAATAACAATAAATAGCCTTTATCGAAACCTTACTGTACAGCAGATGCTGTTTTAAACATCTCACCTGTAGTAACCAGTTAATCTTTATGGAAACCCTCTGAGGAAGGCATTGCTATTCCTGTTTTACAAAGGAAGAAACTACTGCCCAGAGAGAAGAAAAGTGACGAGTGTCACTCGACTATAAGGGGAAGGACTGGAAATTGAAGGTGGTAGGTGGGTAGCCAGCCTCCAGGGTCATGTTCTCAGCCTCTGTGTTGTACCCACAGATACACACCACACACACACACACACACACACACACACACACACCCCCCACAGGCAAATACATGCATATTCACATGTATGCCACGTGCATATACACTCTGATTGGCGCCAATGGAGATGGTCAAACTTCTTTCAAATTCCTTGCTTCTAGAAGTGACCTAGACTCACCGTTTGAGAGTGGGCATTTTTACACAGCCCTACCTCGCATACCTGCACCCCTCCACTCACACACACCATAGCCTTTCTACCAAAGCAACCCCTGAGCTGAGCAGTTCATTACTGGGAGAGCTGGAAAGGCCCCCTCCTCCCACCATCCCTAGTAGGGAAGTCAATGCCAGGTCCCATTGCAGGGGTGGTCCTGGGGCTATAGAACACACACACACACACACACACACACACACACACACACACAAACACACACCCCATCCACCATCTGAAGATAAATAACAGACACGCCCTCCATGACCTAAGGCTCTGCATGCAGCCAAACGAACGCTTGGACACACCTGTTGATTCTGGCCGACAAACTGTATCTTATGCTTTCGTAGCGGCTTAAAACACACCCTACAATTACCAAAATCTATAAATACACCAAGCGACGCAGACACTCATCACCTACAGGAAACCTTCTGTGACAGTGGCTGGGGAGCTGCCCCATGCCCCGTGAGGCACGTCCTGCAGCTCTTCAGGCTTGGACTCACTCAGCAGGGCCTCCCAGGCTCACTTCACCCTAACCCATGGGTGTTTTATGTGAACACTTGGTTCACCAACATTTCTTTTGAAGAAAGTGATTGCAATTTGCGTCAAAATTTCTTATGGGAAATACCACTCAATTGTATTTTTTCAAGACAAAATGGTAAATTAGGTAAAACTTGTCCCCAGAACTCTCTCATGTCTTCTTGTCTCCTTTAATATTTAATATTCATGGGATCTGTATGAGGTAGATATTAGGATCTTTACTGTATAGGTTACATCCTGATGCCCAGAGAGGGTAAGCAACTTGTATAAGGTCACAGAGTTTGTATGTAATGGTGCAGGGATTCAAGCCCGGGTCTGCTTCAGAAACCCACTCTGTCCAATGTCGCTCACTGCTTTACCTGCTGGTGTTTAACCTCACCGCTGTGTGTAGGAGTTTAGGCCAGTTACTAGTTAGAGAAATGCTAGAAAGAGGAGATAAAAAGAGGAAGGAAGCAAGTTTGTAATACTCCTAGAAGGCTTATTAAGTTAAAAAACTAACATCGCTATTTTTTTCTCTTGCTTCATCACTGAGATTAGATTACCTTGGGTGGCTCAGAAATTTGTTTTCTCTTCCTTCTACAATTTAAAATCATCTTTATGATGAATTAGTCCTGGGTAGACCTTTTTTTGTAAATTATCTCAGTAACATTTCAGAAACAAACTGAGAATAATATAAATAAATATTTCTCTATTGTGTGAAAAAATAAATAAGGGATCAGAGCCAGAAAAATCAATGGAGGCCTCTCCTATACCTAATTCTTCAAAACGACCTCCATAGTCTGTCACTTTGACACTAACAAACTTTAAGTGTCAAGACAAACTATCAGAGAGGGTTTTAATGCCACGTTAGGATTTCAGTTGACTGTATAAAGAAATAAAAAATGAATTAGGACAGAATTGGATCATCCCAGATGCATGTACTTCTTTTAAAAGTAGTCTAAATTTTATCTTTAAGATCAGGTACAGTTAACTGCATTTATCATAAAAAATAATATGTGTTGTCTATATTGCAGTTACCAAATTCCTTTGGCCTCACTGCCTTATTTAACTTGCATAATTACTTGCCCACTAAACCTAGTAATTCCTATTATAGCAATGAAAATATGAAGATGTTGATTGCACAGCTGGTTTCAAAGCCTAGATTGAATCTCAGCCTTCTGATTCCAACTCTAGTGCTTTTCCTACAGACCTTTCAAATAAGGTTTGAGAAGTTTATATATATATATATATATATATATATATATATATAGTGTCTTCTGATTCTCTAACAAATCCACACCTTACATTTAGGTGAGAGTCTGCCTAAGAAGACCATGTAAAACTGAATCACTGAGTGACATCAGATAGCATAACCTCTTAGGTAGCACCTGTTGTGAATTTCTTAACACCAGAGTTACACAACTTTATCAGCTTCCGGAGGTTATATTCCTAATCAACATTGAATATTCTCTTTAGAAGAACAAACGGATGAAGAGCATATGTGGGGCTGGGCTCCATGATGTCTGTGTCCGTTCCTGTAAAACAAGTTGACAGATGTGCCACTGAAACTTGGCACAGGTGACAAAGAACTTGGGAGGTGCTGCCAGAGCCACTACAACAGTTGCTGTGCTCGTTGGCATCGCAGGTTAGATTTCAGTTTGCTGTAGCATTTTAAATAATTTTTTTTGCAACGACACGGTGCAGATATTCTGGAATTGACCACAAAAATTAATGAGAACACAGAGAAAACGATAACTTCAAGGAAATTTCCCTTTCAAATTACCAAATTCTCCCTCCACAAAAGTAAAGACATTTTCTGATATTTGATGACTTTCATCATGAGTAATTGTTTGTCTATGGGGTATTAAATGATTTATTACTATTACTGAACTATTACTTCAGTCAATCCAGCAACTAATTTGGCTGATTTTTCCCCTCTCACTAGATTGACTGATTATTGAACTAAATTCAATAAAGGTATTTTGGTATTGAACTGACCCAACCCAGCTTCCTGCTTAATTTCTGATTGTTTTAGATTAAAAACTGAGTCATCTTTTTTGCCTTTATTATATGTATACACAATTTATAGATTACTTTCAGTTGCTAAATTAATACATTTTAATTGGTCTAGCTATTCTCATCAAGTTCAGTGCCAAACACTAACTAGTAAAGAATATACACATTCTAAGCTGTTTGGTAAAATTGACATCACAACCTAAATGTACCTTTTGGTCTGATGAATGTTACACAGGCCTTTGCTGGCCTCTGAGATTTAAGATTAGGTCTTGCTATAAATTTAATTCAAATCTAGAACTAAAATATTCTCAAACAAACAACAAAACAAGAAAACACCAGTAAATTTTCACCCATCTTCTAAAAACATCCCACATTTTACTTTTCATTATATTAATAACACCAGTGTGCAAAATAAAACCATATTTCATAGAGATAGACATGGAAATGACTGAAATACCTGGTTATTCTCTGTCTGACAAGAAACGGTCCTCTGAGAGTTGTTAAGAGTTCAGGCATGGCGATGACTGGTTTTATAAAGCTCTGCCCCTCCCACAGAGCATTTTCTTCTCTCTCCTTCTAATCTGTATCCTTCGAGTGAGTCAACATTTTACTCAGAAACACATCGTTAGGATAGAATTGCTTGTTTGCTAAGGCATCATTTAAGAAATTTGTTGGGAGGATGACCTCATTCAGAAACTTAAGAATTTGGCAATATCTACACATGCCTGTAAAAACTAGCTAAAACCTGTCAGCTGCTGTTTGTTCTTGTTCTCATAGTACGAAATTGTTGTTTGGTACTTGTTCTCATAGTACCAAATTCTGCAACATCCCTTCTGTCTTTTGACAAGGGTGGCCTGGGAGCTCTTTGCAATACTTAAAAGCAATGGAATCCTTTCTCTTCTGAATCTAAGCGGCCCCCAAGCAATGCTTTGGGAATGGAAAGAAAAAAAATACCACTTTTCTTCCTTATAAATTCTCTATTTTATACCGTCTTACCTTTTCTCAAGCTATAATTTCCTGTGTAATGCTGGGTTCCACCCTAATATCCTGTCACAAACCACACCCAAAGATCTTCTCATTTGCCCTTCTTTAGAACATAGATCTTATGTTTAAACAATGAAAATCCACTGTGTACTTTAAGTTGATTTTTAACTCTATAAATTATAGGTGTTAAGTGGAATTTGTGATGTCGAAAACATGATTCAGAAAATTCACTAGATTTTTAGATACAACCAAAGGAATTTGAGGAGTAAAAATAGATAAAAGATGGGCATAATGAAATAGAATCTGAGTCTGAAAATGTTCATATTGTTAGAGCTTATTGAAAAGTGTTTGCAACACATTGTAAAGATGGCTTCTCTACACTTTACTTTTTTTTTAATTGAAGTATAGTTGATTTACAATGTTCTGCCAGTCTCTGCTGTACAGCAAAATGACTCAGTTTTACACATACACACAATTCATTTTTTTTTTTTTTTTTTTTTTTTTTGCGGTACGCGGGCCTCTCACTGTTGCAGCCTCTTCCGTTGCGGAGCACAGGCTCCAGACGCGCAGGCTCAGCGGCCACGGCTCACGTGCCCGCAGCATGTGGGATCTTCCCGGACTGGGGCACGAACCCGTGTCCCCTGCATCGGCAGGCGGACTCTCAACCAGTGCGCCACCAGGGAAGCCCACACACATTCCTTTTTTAATATTCTTTGCCATTATGGTTTATCCCAGGAGATTGGATATAGTTCCCTGTGCTATAGAGTAGGACCTTGTTGTTTATCCATTCTCAGTGTAATAGTTTGCATCTACCAACCCCAAATTCCCAGTCCATCCCTCTCCCTCCCCACTTCCCCTTAGCAACCACAAGTCTGTTCTCTTTGTCTGTGAGTCTGTTTCTCTTTCATAGGATAGGTTCATTTGTGCCATATTTTAGGTTCCACCTATAAGTGATATCATATGGTGTTTGTCTTTCTCTTTCGGACTTACTTCACTTAGTATGATAATCTCTAGTTGCACGCTTTACTTTTATGCATAGCAAATCCTCACAGGGATAGGGATGAAAAGAACTAAAGGCACCATGCTTCTTCTCGGCTGGTGTGGCGAGCTCCATGTCTGTGCTTGAAGAGCTGAGTTGACAATCTGGAGTGTCTGCAGAACCAAGCCTGTGGGGCTTCCCTGGTGGCACAGTCGTTGACAGTCCTCCTGCCGAGGTTCGTGCCCCGGTCCGGGAAGATCTCACATGCCGCGGAGCGGCTGGGCCCGTGAGCCATGGCCGCTGAGCCTGCGCGTCCGGAGCCTGTGCTCCGCAACGGGAGAGGCCACAACAGTGAGAGGCCCGCGTACCGCAAAAAAAAAAAACAAACCAAGCCTGTGGGTCTGAGCCCTGTGTGGGCATCTTAGCTTGACCCTGGTCCATGAGCCAGATTTTATCCTTACCTCGTCTTGCTAACGTGTCTCTGGTCAAAAAGGAGTGAGTTGACTTACCCCAAACCCCTCATTATTATTAAAGGGAAAATGAGATAGGTGCATTCTTCAGAACATGTATGTGGCAGTCAAAAGCCAAATTATTCGATTTATTCATTTCTGGAAGGTCTCAGGTCACAAAAAGAACTGGAATTCCACCTCAACAGTGACCTTTCAACTCCCAGCTTCCTCCGTTAGACTGAAGAAACCTTGCAGGGAGCCACTGACCCTTTTATAAGTTTTCACATCCCTTGGCACTCAGCCAGTTCTCTGTCTCAGTGAGTTCAGTAGATGCTATTGCTTTGTGGTCTAGGTCTCTCTCCCTTTTCGGTCTCAGTCCGCTGGAGGGCCCCCTCTGGCCATGTAACCAATTTGTTCAACCATTTTTTAACCACACATAGGCAGCACAGCAGTCTGCTAAGCCAATAGTGAACATACCTAGAACTTTAGCCACCCTTATCCCCACTGATCCAGGTTTGTGAGGTTTGATTCACACCCCACAGCATCCTTGAAATCCAGTCTGACTTCTACAAACCTCAGTGAACTCCTGCTACGTAGAACCGCACCACTTAGACTTGAACTTGCAACGTAATAATGATTATTAATTAGTTAATAAATTGTATGTGTTCTAGCTGTTTCATCCAGGTTGGGCTTCTATCACTAACTAGATGATACTGTACACTTAATTCCCTTTTAGCAGCAAGAACAGTGCTGAGCATCAAGTGGGTACTAAATACTTTTTGATGAATAAGATTCGAAAACTCTCTAGAAAGACTTTAAAGTGCGGTGAGCAAAGATGTGGATTCTGAGAGGCTCAGAAAGATCTGATTTGAAACCTCTTTCTGCCATTTAGTAGTTGCATAATCTTGCACAAATTCCTCGGCTTCTCTGAACTTTAATTTCCTAATACGCTGTGTGGCTGGTACTGTCTGTTGCCTGTGCAAGAGCAATCCATTTTTGCTGTCCTTCTTCCTGATTTTTAGTATTATTCAGAGATTTCTTGATCTTGGGAAGAAGGACCTCGTTGCTGGTCTAGGGGGTGGATAGATAGCCCAGTTCTGGTCAATGAGATGTGGGAGAAGTCTGCCGGGAAATGTTTGGGGAAATTTTTCCTTCCTGATAAGAGGAGATATGCAAAGAGAACTTCCTATCCTACACCCCCTCCTCCTACCCGACTTTGAGCAGGGCTGTGTGAGGATGTGATGCCGGGAAATGCTACAGCCACATCACACCCATGCGGAAAGCCGAAAAGACTTGTGGAGATGCCAAAGCAGAGCCCGGACATCAGAGAGTTGCTAAGCCAACGCTGGAAACCACCTACCTCCAATTTTTGTTCCTGTTGTTATAATTACATTAGATAATAAATAAGTCTGTATTGTTTAGGCATTGTTAGACAGATTGGGTCCTCTGTCATTTGCAGCCAAAAACATTCCTAAACGACACAGACTTTTGTGAAGAATGGATGGGATAATGTCTGCCAAGTACTTAGCATATTATCCTTCATAGGACAAGTGCTCCATAGTGTTAGCTGTTGTAACAGAGCGCCCAGGTGTGGGAGTTGCTGCCCTGCCTCAAATAGAGCAATTTTATGAGCTCAGCATCCGAAGAAAAGACATTCACATATCAAACAATTAGAGAAAGCTGTAAAAGGCAATAAATGATTCAGAGCTGGATTGAATGGCGCCAAAGGTAGGAAGTGTCATAGGGAGGAGGGGAAAGGATTGAAAAGGTGTGTTAGGACCTCAAGGAAAGGGTTGAGATAAATGAAAAATTGACGATTGAAAAGGGAAGGCACTAAAATTACGAAGTGGGAAGCACATTGGCTGGCTGGCTGAGATCTGCCTGGAGCAGTCGGTGTCTAGGGGACGGAGAGAGGAAAGATGATAGCATTTTGCAGAGGGGTCTCTAATTCCAGACTGAGTTGAGAGCTAATCTAAAGGCAGCTTACTGCAAACCCTTGAGAAGGGAAGTGGCTTATAAAAAGTGGTGTTTTAAGAAGAAAAATATGGGAAATCTGGACGAGAAAAAACCCAGAGGATGAGACACCTCCTAGGATACCAATTAGAAAAGCACAGCTCCTACAAAGTGTTCCTAACTATTATAAAATATATAAGATTAGGTCTTATCATAAGACTAGTTACCCTGAAATAGTATATGCGACAGTTGTAGGGCAGATCACTTCTATGGAAGTAAAGAATAATGAAACGGAATGTCTTTCACCTTCTCATTTTCTTATCTTCCAGGAAATGTGTATGAGATAATCTTAAGTGGAAAAAAGAAGGATATAAAATTATATATACAGTATGACATGAACTGTATGCATTAAATATGTGCAGAAATTCGACTTGGAAATATGTTAAAATGTAAACAGTGATATCTCTGGGTCATAACTTTATAGATGTTGGTCATTTTTTCTCTTACTTTAAAAATTTTTTACATGTACTATAATAGGTATGCATTAATTTTAAAATCAGAAATACATTATCAAAGTATCTATATCAAGGTGTTCATTTTCTTTCTTTTTTTTTAGAAGCCATAAAAGAAAACTTTTGACTGTATATCATTTAGAAATGTTTGAAGTATAATGAGTGTTAGAAACAACCTAACAAAATTTTAAGAAAGAAACAGATGCTTACCAAATGTCAACTCCCCAAACAATTTATGAATCTATGAATTTAGGGCTAAATTTTAAATAATATGAATAAGTTAACAAGGGGTGTGATAGTTGATTTGATTAAGGTGCTCATTTTCTTCCCAGTAGCACTGCACTGAATTAGGTATAAAGAAGAAATAATGCCCAAAATAAGAAAACAACCTTATGAATAAAGTTCTAATATTCTACTATGGAGATAACCTCCACTGTACTTTTTTTTGAAACACACATCCAACCGTGATTGAATAGCCCATGCAGTGAACTATTCAGTGTCTATCTCCCTGCTAGATGGTAAACACCGTGAGTGCCACAACCATGATAATCTTTCCCAGTGACTAGGATAGACACTGAGCTGATTGTTTTGCATTATGCTTGCTAAATGACTTATTAACGCTCAGCGCGTTGTAATGTCTTTCTATTCTCCTCTCCACTTTGAATGAGCAAACACTAACACTTCCATAATTACCCTTTCTATGTGATTTGCTGGTAGATGGGAAATATACAAATTAGAAAGATGTATCATATCTACCTCAGTAGTAATGTCATCACTGAAGTTATCCAAAGCATAATGTAATTGTAGTAAAAAAAGAAAGTCCCATTTTGACACAAAACTCCATATAATGGGACTTCCCTGGCGGTCCAGTGGTTAGGACTCCGCACTTCCACTGCAGGGGGCACAGGTTTGATCCCTGGTCGGGGAACTAAAATCCTGCATGCTGTGCGGCGCGGCCAGAAAAAAAAAAAAAAAGGCCCTGAAAGATAAGACATCGTGCAGAGAGAGAAAAGACGTGGAGGAGAACTCCCCAACTTGAACACCTGCTGAACTCAGACACGAGAATGACTCCACCAAATATCACCGGAACAAAAAGCACCCAGACAACCCACACTATCATAAGAAGAATAAATTGTTAAAAAAGAAACAACGCCATATAGTAATCTTATTTTATTAATGACTTTCAGTTAAATATATTGCAACACTGTTTTTATAACAAAAATCATTAATACAAATTAGTCAGTGTTTAGACAGCATGATTCACTCTAGAAACTTGAGTAGTTGTGGGAGCAGGACCAAATGTATGTAAAGGTAGCCACCTCTGCAGTGTGACTTTGGGGTCACCTTGACTAAAACATCCTCCAACATATATTCCTTGAAATATCGTTCTCAGAGAATAAATATCTCCTTTTATAAGTATCAATAAAAATATAGCATGTTAATGCCTCCTGGAGAAATAATACATGTTTTGAAATTCCTGCAGAGAGGCTTATGGTGGAGTGGATGGAGAAGTGGTCAGGGAAGGAGTTTCGGTGTGTGTGAAGAGGATAAGCAAAAGAATGAGGTGTTGAATGAGATTGGGCCTAGGCCACACAGAGGGCCAGTCCCGGTATCCAGGACAACAGAAAGCAAACCTCACCTATTTTAAGATGTTACCCTGGGCCAGCTATGAGTGTGAGAAAGTTTGTATATGAAACAAGCTTTGTTAGGGAGTGTAACACCTCGTCAGAGTATTTATCTTGTTACCAAGTGATAAACCCAACATGGATGCCACGGTTGGTAGAACGTGGGAGCAAATATCCAGCGTTCCATGCTTCAGCTATTTGAGAAGGTCAGTCACCTTCCTAAGACTTGTCATGACAAAAGCATGCAAAGAGAGACTGCATTTTCAGAACAGACTCAGAATGCATCGTGAATCGTGAATTCACTCACCTTGCACACCAGGTGAAACTCTACTCTTACAAAGACGCACTTCCTTCAAGAATCTAATGATATAACATTGCGTGCATGTGGCCACAAGTGCATGCATCATTCAACTCTGTATTATCCTTGTGGATTAGTTATGGATAAATGGATGAGTATATTGCTTAACAAGCCTTAATTTAGTCTCTCTCTTATCTAGCATGTTCCTACTACATCTCGGTCACTGATGTATGCCTAGTAAAAGTAACACGTTTCAGTGTTAACCTTCATAAAACATACATGGAAGATAAATAACCACATCATCATTTAAGGCATTCCAAATCCAGGTGTCAATTACATTTGTTTTACACGTTTATGAATTTCTGTATTTTTTTTCATTGAGTAGATAAAAGACCACAGACTGACTGACACTTACTATTAAAATATGTACATGATACACAGATACTTCAGATTTGGTCTCATATAAAATGACTAGGGGGATCCTTTAATTTCTAGGAAGGAAATGGCAAAGAAAAATTAGATGAATTGTGAGACAGTGATGTGTTTTATCACACGATTGAACCAGAGAATTTACATTGTCTTCGAATTATGATAGCCTTATTTAGACTTATGTAAAATGAGGAGGGAGAGGAAATTATTGCTCAGTTCTTCCCCATTCATTAGTCACAATACATGGAATGTGTGGACAGGAATATGGATGGGGATGTAAATGGGATGTGTGGGTGATTGGAGAGGAGGAGGGAAAGGAGCCAGCAAAGGCTCCTGCAGCTCTGTCTCCAGGCTTGACCTCTCCCAGACCTTGAGACTGCCAAACCCAACCTCCTATGGACATCACCACTTGACTGACCGTGGCCACTCAGGTTTCAGCGTGTCCAAAACTGGACACATCATCTCCCCATCATTCTCCCAGACCTGTTTCTCCTCATCTACTTCCCATCTGTCTACTAGTCAATCAGGCCAAAATCAAAGCAACATCCTTGACTCCTTCCTTTTTATCCATTTTCACATCTATCATTTAACATATCTCACTAATTTTAGTTTTGAGATATTTTTTGTGTTGACACGCTTCTCTTTTTTTCTCTAAACTATTGCCCTGGCTCTGATCTTTATCATCTCTGGCCTGATATCTCTGTCTCTAATGCCTTGTCCTTTAAGCCATAGCTTGATGTATTTACAATGTAAATATGACCCAGCCATGACTCTTAAAATTCTTCAATGAGTCCCCATTAAATACAGGATAAAACCCTAACTGGGTTCACATGTGTCCAAGACCATCTCTTATCTGGTCTCTGCCTTCCTCTCCACCCACATTAAAGACTCTAGACTTTATCATAATAGCCAGACTTTATCATAATATCATAATAGCCATAATTTTGAGTAAGTACTCAAAATTAATGATTACTAGCACTTTTACCCCTACTATGTGCTTAGAAATTGTATTAAAGTGCTATCTTTACATATTTGTTTCCCCAATAAGGTTCTTGGGAGCAGAAATTGGGTATCTCATTTTTTAAACTTGGTATAATATGTGCTCATTGGCGATGCCTACTTAATGTTTTTTCAACTAAACTGAAAATAAACTTTTCAGTTTAATGTTTCAGTTTAATGTTTAAGTAGGCGATGCCTACTTAATGTTTTTTTAACTAAACTGAAAATAAACTTTTGTATCACAATTGTAGCACCACTGAACGACTCAAAGTGTGGGTTTCCTTCTCTTCCCTTTCCCTATGATAATAGAAAACTTTATCTTCCAGGACAGAGAGTAGTTAAGAGTGAGTCCCATGAACTGGATAGGAGGTGAATGTTGGGATCCTGGGTCTAGGAGCTCAGGGAACTTCAGGGGCAGGTAGGCGAAGGAACAGACACCTTGATCTTGTGCAATAGGCATGGAGGGGATCAGGCCTGTGGCAGGGGAAATATCTCCTCTACTCCAGAATTTGAGTGAATCTGGGACCCCAAGAGTTCTAAGCAGTGACGAAGTATCAAGTGCAAAGGAAGGAGGCAAAGAGCTAAAAGAAGATGATATGGGTCAAGGCCACAGAAAGTGGACTTACGAGGGAAAAAGGCCACTCCATCTGCCTCAGTTTTCCAAGTTTTATATTGGGCACTTGACTCCAAACAGAAATGAGTAAAACTTTTAATGGAAAAAAGAATTTTTGAAGATGCTGCTAAACACCACAATTCAGGTTACAGATTCCATGGGATTGGCAAGACTATTGGCTTCATGGAAAGAAATAAATGATTGATGTATTTGACACTGAAGAGAATAAGCTAGTGAGCTCATACAAAGATCGGACATCTCAGACTTCCATCAGGTCTGGACTTGTGATGACTTTTTTTTTTTTTTTTCCTGACATTTGGTTCTAGTTACTTAATCTATCCCTTTGGAGCACTTGCTTATCTGAAGTCAAAGGAATGAATATCTCCCAAAGGATACTATGTCTCAGTGATTTTTAAAAACTTTTTTTCTTATCACACTTCCAACACTATTTTAATCATATTTCTTGGTAATTTCAAAGCTTGCACCCACACGCTTGCTGCCTTAATGTGAAAGTTCTGCTTTGTCTTTTCACACACTAACAGGACATGCCATTGAGTAGAATAATTTAACTTTTCTATAGTAGTTATAAACTCTTATTTCATAACCAATTCCTGTTTGCCTCGACACAGGCACATAAGGCCCATTACAAAAATTTTTTGGAGAACTCCAAGATCAAGGAAGAATGTTTGCTCATCACACTTTCCTGATAAGGAGTCATGACATCTTAGCCTGTATCTGTGACTCATATTGAAAGTATGTTTCATGACTTTCTAATATGGCGTCATAATCTTGAAGTAGGATCCTCTTCCTTTTTATCACATCATTGTGGAAAGTTGCACACATATCCTGCATTTCCAATGTCTGATACAGGCAATTAAAATATAATAATACTCATGAGTTTCAACAGCTCTGAAATTCCACGATGATTTGCCTTGGGGTGGGCTTACTTTTATCCATTTTCCTGGTATTCAGTAGGCCCTTGGAACCTGGAAGCTTATGTCATTCGATCCTGAGAAATTCTCTTGGATTACTTCTTTTTGTCTTTTTCATTTGCTATATTTCTAATATAATATTTAATACATAGATGGGAATATTGCCATTAGCTTTCATTCACTATGGCTTCCTCCCCCTCCCATTCTTTGCCTTTCCATCCTCCCTGAAGAAAACACTATTCTGAATTTATAGTCATCACTCCCTTGTTTTAGTTTTATGCCTTTATCACATAAAAGTCCAACCAAATAATAGGGTGTGGGGTTTAGCTTATGTGTGAGCTTTATACAAATTTGGCATTATCTTGTATATACTCTAGAGTGGGGGTCTGTTACCGAGTCCAAGCTCGCTCTGCCCACCGCACAACAGGCCAATAAATCAGAGATGAGGTGTTGAGGCAGGGAATACAACTTTGAAACCAGCAGACTGAGAAGATGGGAGACTAATGTCTCCAAAAAACCATCTTATGGGGTTTGGATGCCAGTTTCTTTTATAGAACAGAGAGGGGGAGGAGATGAGGAAGTACAGTAGGAAGGCCATAAGATTTGCCAGTGTCCCCAGAAATGGCCATTAATTTCTTCTTTCTTGCAGCCATCCACAGGTGGGCAGGGTCAGAATGTACAAAGGCACCTTGGTTTAACATTCAGGCAGAGGGGCAGTGTTCCCCGAGGCAAGCCATTGTGTATAGACAGTAAGTATGTTTTTAGTGAACAAAAGCAGCAGAAAGCAGCGGTTAAAGTAAAAGAAACAGACCCAACATGTAGTCAGATTTGGCTCTTCCCTGTTACAGGTCAGCAAACTCATGAAAGAGCTGGAGAGTCTCTAAATATTTTAGTCTCTGTGAGCCTGTGGTCTCTGTCACCACTACTCTGCTGTTGTGGTGGGAGAGCAGAGATAAACAAGTGGGCTCACCCATGTTCAAATACGATTTAACTTAAAAAACAGGCGATGGGGCTCCCCTGGTGGCGCAGCGGTTGAGAGTCTGCCTGCCAATGCAGGGGACACGGGTTCGTGCCCCGGTCTGGGAAGATCCCACATGCCGCGGAGCAGCTGGGCCCGTGAGCCATGGCCGCTGAGCCTGCGTGTCTGGAGCCTGTGCTCCACAGCGGGAGAGGCCACAACAGTGAGAGGCCCGCGTACCACAAAAAAAAAAAAAAACAGGTGATGAGCCATGTACTATAGTTTGCTGACTCCTGCTCTAGAGAAACTCTTCACATGTACACGGGAAATGCAAGAGTTTCTCTATGGTGTGTACAAAACAACACCAAATAAGTTACAAAAATGTTACATATTCTATCCAGTCTTCTGGATCTTGGTTGTTGCATTTTATATTATTCATCCAGGTTGTTTCTCACAGGGGTTGTCCACTTTTTCATTGCTACTCCACTGAGTGAATTAAAGTATCACAAATTATCCATTCTCCTGTCAAAACATATTTAATTTGTTTCTAGTGTTTGTTTTCTGGTGTGATTTTCTAAGATATATTCTCACCAACACTATACAAAGACATCTCTAAGACATACCTCCCCAGCACTTGATATTGTCAGATTTCTCAATTTTTGAATATCTAGCTTATTAAAAAATGGTAGGTCATAACTTGCATTTCCCTGATGGCCGAAGAGGTTGAACATTTTTTCATAATATTATGATGATGTAGATTTCCTGTCCTGTGAAATGCTTATATGAAAATTTTTTGTGGGGCAGAATTTAGGGTGGCACTTTTTTCTGTTTTTATTTGTCTTTCTTTTATTGACTTATCGGAGTTCTTTATACATATTTTCAGTTCTATATGTTGCAAAAATGTTCTAATTTGCCTTTTAAAGAAATTTTGTTTAAGATGTCTTAGCACTATTAAATCTATCTCTACTTTCTTACATACTTAGTGTTTTGTGTGTTTTTAAGGAAAACTTTCTATCTCAAAGTCAGAAAGATATTCTCCTGTAGTAACTTCTAAAAATTTTGCCTCTAAAGAGGACTAGGGCTACTTAAAAAAATAATTAATTCCATATCTGGGGCAGGAAATATACAAGATGAATCTGGAACGTAATTGTCATACCAGAAAGCAGAGGCCATTAAAGACTACTAGGGTCATGTGAAAAGGACCAAGAAGCCAGCGTGAAAAAGCTCCCACTGGCCAAAAATAAGGCAATCTGAGTATGAAAAAAAAGTAATAATGGCATTTCAAATACATTAAAATCCATGAGTTAAAAGGATGCTTAAAGGAAGTAGCACGAACGAATGCAATCAGCAAAACTATTGAATTTCATGGGGGAATATGTGTACAAATCACTAATTTCCTTCAAAAAGTATATTTCAAGGACAAAAGCAGAGAAATCTAGATTGAAAGGGAGAAGAGATATATCTTAATGCAATTCGTGGGCCGTATTTGAATTCCGATTTAAATTATCTAACTACAAAAGGAGAAAAGTAGGAGTCAATTAGAGAAATTTAAGCAAAACTGGTTTTTTGGATGCTATGAAGAAATGATTATTTTTCATTATGATAAAGGATCTTATGTTATGAATCTAGAGCCCTTACCTTTAGTGAGAGGTACTGAAATATTTGTGGATAGAACAACATGATGCCTAGAATTTGCTTCAAAGTAATCAAAGTTGAGGGAGAAAGTGGAGGTTTCAGGGAAACAAGAGAGGCCATAGGGTGATAATAATTGAAGCTAGTTGATGAGTATACAGAGGTTCATTAAACTGTTATCTCTACTTTTGTATATATTTGAATTTTTTCATAATAGAAATAAAATAAAATTCAATACCCAAATCCAATAATAATTTTTTCAACTACTCCATCGTCCCATGTGAATCAGTGGGTAGAGGGTGAATGGTCTGCTCTTTGCAGTCATTCCCAGACCCAGATGTAATGTCTTGTGTTACCTAGAAAAGAGCCTAAGGCAAAGCTTACAGATTAAGGGTTATCACAAGATGCAATTCCAGGGCATCAAGAAGGAATGAGGAAGGACTGAGATACATAGAAAGATGGAAAGCTATTACCAAATGGCTCATTACCTGGTTGGCCACAGCTTGAAAACCCAGCCAGGTAGTCATTCATACAGGACATCTCAGGAAGCTGTATGGAAATAACACACCTTGGAACAGTCTTTCAAAATGAAAGAGAGAGGGATTTATCAATACGCTTATTCTAGTCTCCTGTCTCTCTCTGATCTAGGTTTGTTCCATGGAACATTAACTCTTTCAGCTTCTGGGTTGTGTTTCCCAGCCCCTCAGGACAGGTGCCGGGAGAAGCGTCTCTAACATGGAAGACACTTTGCCATTTGACATTGTTCTCTTAGTTTAAATGCTTTCCTGAAATCTTTGTGGATCCTTGCCAGTCTACTCCTATTTTAGAATGGGGCATCAAAAAGCTAACTGCAAGCTCTGCTTAGAAGGGAACCTGGGAAAAAGGGAGAAAAGTGTAGAAAGTGGGATCATCTACCTGGGCTATTCTTTGGGATATCCCCAATACTATCTCTGGATGCCTGCAGGATAATGGCTACCAGATTTCTGGTGCTCGGGGGAGTCTGAATAATTCAGAATTTAAACTTTCACTTGCTTGCCCTTTTTCATTATGTCAACCCTGATCTTATCTATGTCTGTTGCACCGCAATCTGGCGGTCACCCTCTGTTTCACTGTCTCTAGAGAATCAAGTCCGGGTCACCTACCTTCCTACCGGGTTGGGGAGCGGCAGTGTGCGGGCTGTGTAGAGTGTGGGAGAGGATTTGAATTTCAAACTGCTCTTCAACAGACTACCAGTCTTTCTGTTTGTCTGTTTTTCGCTCAACCCTCAATTTCTAAGGTACCTGGTGCTGCCAATTCCTGAGAGACATTCTGTGGGTACCAGCTTTCCCCATCGCTCACTTTCTAGGATTCAACTTTTTGGGTTCTGCTAAGTCAATTATCACTCATAATAACCCGTCTACTTTTTAATCTCAAAAAAGTTATTGCTGCTATACTCCCTTTAATTCTCTTTATCTCCCTAGCTTAATGCTTTAAAACAACAACAGCAACAATAAGAAAACTTTATGATTTTCTTGTGTGATTTTAGGAAAGACCTGAGATTAAATAAGCATGTATAATCTTTACCATCTTTAACCAAATATCTCCCAAAATTTCCTCCCTCACCGTGTCTGTGTTAGTTGACTGACTCCATCGTGACTCTCATGGCAGACATTTTCAATGCTGAGGAAAAGATATTTTTGTACTGTTGGGGGCCTTTTGGTGATCACTGTATTTCACCCCAGAGGTTTCTCCTCATGCACGAGTTGTGCTGTGACTCCTTAATAATGCAAAGCTGAGTCAAGTGATTTACCTGAAAATTTTTAAACGCCTTTAAAATTTTAAAAGCTTAAATTGTGGGGTCAGCTCTAAATCTTGCCTTATTTTATATTGTGCTCTTTCCTATGTCTTCACCCAAGCCCTTCCTCCTCAGCCTTTCTCCTTACCCCTCCATCCCTTGATGTCCAAAAAGATATGGGTTCCAGGTAAAGCAATGGAGACTGCAGAGTCTGGAAATTTGGAACCAGCAAGCCTGGCATGATCGAGTACAGAGTAGGGAAGTGGACGCTGCCCTGCTTTCAACAAGGACTGCATTCTCTTTCCTGTGATTTCAGCTGCCAGGCCAGGGGATCTTCAGACTGAGAACTTTCCAAGTCCACCATGTTGCAGCTCTGGTCTCGGTGCTTATTCCTGCCAGTTTAGGAGGTCGGTAAATCATTTTTTTGAACACTCTGGGGTCGAGTCAGAAATTAATACGAATACAAATTTCCTGGAACTCTTCTAATATTCAGATTCTGTTTAGCTAGGTCTTCCATGAGACCTGAGATTCCACATTTCCAACAAACTCCTTGGTGATGGATCCCCCATAGACCAGATGCTGCCGTTCTGAGGACCACACCGTGAGTAACAAGACTCTGGGTGCTCTTTCCTTCTTTATGTCCTGTCTACAACCTCCGGCACTGGTGGGGTGTAGTGCGCACTGTTGGTGCCTTGCCTACATACTAGCCCGCAGCTCTGTCTGCTCTGCTGCTAATGGCTTACATCTGCAACATTCAGAGAATTTCCATTGGGTTCTTGAGCCATGTCTCTAGTACTGAGAGCTGGGAGTAGTGAGAGTTTTACACCTCCCACAGAAGGCCCATAGCCAATAGCTGCCTGACGTGAGCATACAAAAGCCCAACTCCTTTCCTTTGTTCTGATGTGGTACAAACTCTGAAGTCTTACCCCCCAGAGCTCCTCAGGTAATCAGACTGAGTCTGGGACTTCACCCGAAATCCCAGACTTATTTGGCTTGCTCTCCTCCCTCCCCTGTACCCTTTCTGGTTTCCTCTGGGGGCCCTTCCTTAAATAATTCACTTCTACAAAAATCCTAGGCTTAAAGTCCGCTTCTGAGAGAACCCAACCTAAAACAAGTGGCCTTCGCCAAAATAGCTCTTAGGTTCTAACGGAATCTAAGAAGAGGGGGATTATAGCAGGAAAATCCCACATTAAGAGACAGTGCAGGGCTTCCCTGGTGGCGCAGTGGTTGAGAGTCCGCCTGCCGAGGCAGGGGACACGGGTTCGTGCCCCGGTCCGGGAGGATCCCACATGCCGCGGAGCGGCTGGGCCCGTGAGCCATGGCCGCCGAGCCTGCGCGTCCGGAGCCTGTGCTCCGCAACCGGAGAGGCCACAACAGTGAGAGGCCCGCGTACCGCAAAAAAAAAGAGACAGTGCACTGCTATTTCCTAGCACAGCGCCTGACACATAGTAAGTGCTTCATCAGTTTGAGCTCAATAAAGTTTATTCCTATATCAGGACCCACAAAATGGAGGCTGACCCAGTGCCCAGCCCACATCACTAACCTAAACCTAAGTCAGCCTGCACTTAGGGGCGATACCTATCAGGGAAAATTACCATACACCAGGCAGCATCCTTCAGCTCAGCCTTAGCTGGGTCATCTTACCCTGGGAAATAGGACCAGCTGCCTTATAAGGAAACCCCCGACCTCCTCACCAGTAATGCCCTGTTTTCACGTTGCCTCTTCGATTTACTGGATGATTGAATCAAATTTCTTGATAGTGTTGATGGAAAAACCTTATCTGATTTTTTGATCATGTGGTCAGGGCCCTCATCATACCTGAACACCTGCCTAGGCAGGGCTAGTCCCCTCGCTACTCACTTCTAAACCACCCAAATGCTGTTTGGGGGTCTCTGGGAGGTACAGAGGCTCAGCACCATATGTCCCCAGACCACTCCTTTAACATAGATCTGAAGTGCTGAAGTCTTAGTTGTTGGTACTCGCATGCCTTTGCTTCCACTCTCCACCCCTGCTCCAGGAAAGAGCACCAGAGCATCTAGTCATTGCCACATCGACCCCAAGCTGCTGACCCAGCACTCCTCCCTAATGATACATTTCTAATCATGAGGAAAGGCAGGAAGACTGTCCTACACGCAAAGCCCACTTCCTGCCTATTTGTAATGGCAGCACATCACGCAGCTGCTGTGTCGTGGGCAACCCAGCTGTGCACGTATTCTTGCAACATTTTTGGAATGCAGGCCCAGCAGATGCACACGTGGTATGAAGCATCCTCACTCTAAGGACGGTTAAGTGACGTGGAGCATTTTTGTTTTTGAGTTTTATTTATTTTTTTATACAGCAGGCTCTTATTAGTCATCCATTTATCCACATCAATGTATACATGTCAATCCCAATCTCCCAGTTCATCCCACCTCCCACCCCCACCACCCCGCCACTTTCCCCCTTGGTGTCCATACATTTGTTCTCTACATGTGTGTCTCTATTTCTGCCTTGCAAATCGGTTCGTCTGTACCATTTTTCTAGGTTCCACATATATGCGTTAATACACGATATTTGTTTTTCTCTTTCTGACTTACTTCACTCTGTATGACAGTCTCTATGACGTGGAGCATTTTGAAGAAAATGTCCACACAATCTTGTTTTTTATGCTTTCAATGACTGCATAGCATAACAAGAACTGGAAGTGAAGGTGAATGGTATCATAGCCCACGTGGACACAGTATAATGGAATTATAGATGCAGCTGACAATAGAAACACACAAACATCAAAAAGTAAAACAAATGTTTGGCTTAGGTAACAATTTGCATCCCTGAGGAGAGGTTTGTGAAGGACAAAGCTAGTTACAGACACTACAGATTAGTAACAGTTAAAATAAAACTAGGATTGATTAACTCTTTCAGTCCAGTTTGTTTCTTCTCCAGCCCATTCATTGTTCCCTTTATTTTCCTTGTTATCAGGAGAGGAAAAAACCTCATTTCTATTTATGTTGTAACAAATTCCCCACTGCTAGTTCATTCCCTCTATATCAATGGAGGAAGGGAAATGGACATCATTCTTGTCTGGCTGAGGACAAAACTTCCGTTTTGCTCCACTTGACAAACACCAGCTGTGCAGCCCAGGGGACCATCTACCTTCTACTTCAGTTTCTGGTTTCATATCCCAGTCTTCATAATTATTTTTGGCCTTCTTTGGCTTTGGCAATTCTTACGTTTCCCTTTTTGCTTTTTTTTTGGATAAAGACTTTCCCACATAACATCTAGTTCTTCCTGCTCCTTGTTTTTTTTTTGTTGTTGTTGTTGTTTTGCAGTACACGGGCCTCTCACTGTTGTGGCCTGTCCCGTTGCGGAGCACAGGCTCCGGACACACAGGCTCCGGACGTGCAGGCTCAGCGGCCATGGCTCACGGGCCCAGCCGCTCCGCCGCATGTGGGATCTTCCTGGACCGGGGCACGAACTCGCATCCCCTGCATCAGCAGGTGGACTCTCAACCACTGTGCCACCAGGGAAGCCCCTGCTCCTTGTTTTTGATGTTACCATTTCCTGGGATGAGAAAGTCCCTTAACCCCTACCACACACACCTAGATTCTTCACCCCAAATTCAAATAGGTAGTGGTTTACATGTCTGTCTTGTTCTCGAGGCAATGACCTTATACAGTAAATCAGATTTATCTTTGCTTTGAGTAAAGCAGACATTCAGTGAATGTTGAGTGAATTCAATTCCATTGAGTTATTTTTCAATATACTGAATCAAACCCTCCAACTACCCAATGCTATCCTCCATATCTTTTTTTTTTTGAGTTAATTAACTTGAAAGTTTATTTTATTTTTAAATTTTTATTTTATTTATTTTTAATACAGCAATTTCTTATTAGTTATCTATTATATACATATTAGTGTATATATGCCAATCCTAATCTCCAAATTCATTCCACCACCACCACCCCACCCCCGCTTTCCCACCTTGGTGTCCATTGTTTGTTCTCTACATCTGTGTCTCTATTTCTGCTGTGCAAACCTGTTCATCTGTACCATTTTTCTAGATTCCACATATATGCATTAATATACGATATTCATTTTTCTCTTTCTGACTTACTTCACTCTGTATGACAGTCTCTGGGTCCATCCACATCTCTACAAATGACCCAATTTCTTTTTATTTCTTTTTATGGCTAAGTAATATTCCTTTGTATATATGTACCACATCTTCTTTATCCATTCATCTGTCGATGGGCATTTAGGTTGCTTCCATGACCTGGCTATTGTAAATAGTGCTGCAATGAACATTGAAATGCATGTGTCTTTTTGAATTATGGTTTTCTCTGGGTATATGCCTAGTAGTGGGATTGCTGGGTCATATGATAATTCTATGTTTGTTTTTTAAGGAACCTCCATACTGTTCTCTATAGTGGCTGTATCACTTTACATTCCCACCAATAGTGCAAGAGGGTTCCCTTTTCTCCACACCCTCTCCAGCATTTGTTTTTTCTAGATTTTCTGATGGATACCCATTCTAACCGGTGTGAGGTGATACCTCATTGTAGTTTTGATTTATATTTCTCTAATAATTAGTGATATTGATCAGCTTACATGTGCATCTTGGCCATCTGTATGTCTTCTTTGGAGAAATGTCTATTTGGGTCTTCTGCCCATTTCTTAATTGGGTTGTTTGTTTTTTTAATATTGAGCTGCATGAACTGTTTATATATTTTGGAGATTAATCCGTTGTCTGTTGACTCATTTGCAAATATTTTCTCCCATTCTGAGGGTTGTCTTTATGTCTTGTTTATAGTTTCCTTTGCTGTGCAGAAGATTTAAGTTTCGTTAGGTCCCATTTGTTTATTTTTGTTTTTATTTCCATTACTCTAGGAGGTGGGTCAAAAAGATCTTGCTGTGATTTATGTCAAAGAGTGTTCTTCCTATGTTTTCCTCTAATAGTTTTATAGTGTCCAGTTTTACATTTAGGGCTTTAATCCATTTTGAGTTTATTTTTGTGTATGGTGTTAGGGAGTGTTCTAATTTCATTCTTTTGCATCTAGCTGTCCAGTTTTCCCAGCACCACTTATTGAAGAGACTGTCTTTTCTCCACTGTATATCCTTGCCTCCTTTGTCATAGATTAGTTGACCATAGGTGCGTGGGTTTATCTCTGGGCTTTCTATCCTGTTCCATTGATCTATCTTTCTGTTTTTGTGCCAGTACCATATTGTCTTGATTACTGTAGCTTTGTAGTTTAGTCTGAAGTCAGGGAGTCTGATTCCTCCAGCTCCATTTTTTTCCCTCAAGATTGCTTTGGCTATTCAGGGTCTTTTGTGTCTCCATACAAATTTTAAGATTTTTTGTTCTAGTTCTGTAAAACATGCCATTGGTAATTTGATAGAGATTGCATTGAATCTGTAGATTGCTTTGGGTAGTATAGTCATTTTCACAATATTGATTCTTCCAATCCAAGAAAATGGTGTATCTCTCCATCTGTTTGTGTCATCTGTGATTTCTTTCATCAGTGTCTTATAGTTTTCTGAGTACAGGTCTTTTGCATCCTTAGGTAGGTTTATTCCTAGGTAATTTATTCTTTTTGTTACAGTGGTAAATGGGATTGTCTCCTTAATTTCTCTTTCTGATCTTTTGTTGTTAGTGTATAGGAATGCCAGAGATTTCTGTGCATTAATTTTGTATCCAGCAACTTTACCAAATTCATTCATTAGTTCTAGTAGTTTTCCGGTGGCATCTTTTGGATTATCTATGTATAGTATCATGTCATCTGCAAACAGTGACAGTCTTACTTCTTCTTTTCCAATTTGTATTCCTTTCTTCTCTGATTGCCTTGGCTAAGACTTCCAAAACTCTGTTGAATAATAGTGACGAGAGTGGACATCTTGTCTTGTTCCTGATCTTAGACGAAATGCTTTCAGTTTTTCACCATTGAGAATGATGTTTGTTGTGGGTTTGTTATATATGGCCTTTATTATGTTGAGGTAGGTTCCCTTTATGCCCACTTTCTGGAGAGTTTTAATCATAAATGGGTGTTGAATTTTGTTGAAAGCTTTTTCTGCATCTATTGAGATGATCATATGGTTTTTCTTCTTTAATTTGTTAATATGGTGTATCACATGGATTGATTTGCGTATATTGAAGAATCCTTGCATCCCTAGGATAAATCCCACTTGATCACAGTGTATGATCCTTTTATTGTGTTGTTGGATTCCGTTTGCTAGTATTTTGTTGAGGATTTTTGCATCTATATTCATCAGTGATATTAGTCTGTAATTTTCTTTTTTTGTAGTATCTTTGTCTGGTTTTGGTATGAGGGTGATGGTGGCCTCGTAGAATGAGTTTGGGAGTGTTCCTTCCTCTGCAATTTTTTGGAAGAGTTTGAGAAGGATAAGTGTTAACTCTTCTCCAAATATTTGATAGAATTCACCTGGAATGTCCTATAAATATCAATTAAATCTATCTGGTCTATTGTGTCATTTAAAACTTCTGTTTCCTTATTAATTTTCTGTCTGAATGATCTGTCCATTGGTGTAAGGAGGTGTTAAAGTCCCCCACTATTATTGTGTTACTGTCGATTTCCTTTTTTATAGCTGTTAGCAGTTGCCTTATGTATTGAGGTGCTCCTATGTTGGGTGCATATACATTTATAATTGTTATATCTTCTTCTTGTATTGATCCCTTGATCATTATGTAGTGTCTTTCCTTGCCTCTTGTAACAGTCTTTATTTTAAAGTCTATTTTATCTGATGTGAGTATTGCTACTCAGCTTTCTTTTGATTTCCATTTGCTTGGAATATTGCTTTCCATCCCCTCACTTTCAGTCTGTATGTGTCTCTAGGTCTGAAGCGGGTCTCTGGTAGACAGCATATATTGGTCTTGTTTTTGTATCCATTCAGCGAGCCTGTGTCTTTTGGTTGGAGCATTTAATCCATTCACATTCAAGGTAAATATCTATATGTATGTTCCTATTACCATTTTCTTAATTGTTTTGGCTTTGTTTTTTGTAGGTTCTTTTCTTCTCTTGTGTTTCCCACTTAGAGAACTTCCTTTAGCATTTATTATAGAGCTGGTTTGGTGGTGCTGAATTCTCTTAGCTTTTTCTTGTCTGTAAAGCTTTTGATTTCTCCATTGAATTTGAATGAGATCCTTGCTGGGTAGAGTAATCTTGAATGTAGGTTCTTCCCTTTCATCACTTTAAATATATCGTGTCAATCCCTTCTGGCTTATAGAGTTTCTGGTGAGAAATCAGCTGTTAACCTTATGGGAGTTCCCTTGTGTGTTATTTTGTCATTTTTCCCTTGTTGCTTTTAATAATTTTTCTTTGTCTTTAATTTTTGTCAGTTTGATTACTATGTGTCTCAGCATGTTTCTCCTTGGGTTTATCCTGCCTGGGACTCTGCACTTCCTGGACTTGGGTGGCTATTTCCTTTCCCATGTTAGGGAATTTTTCAACTCTAATCCCTTCAAATATTTTCTCTGTTCCTTTCTCTCCCTCTTCTCCTGCTGGGACCCCTATATTGCAAATGTTGGTACATTTAATGTTGTCCCAGGGGTCTCTTAGGCTATCTTCATTTCTTTTCATTCTTTTTTCTTTATTCTGTTCCATGGCAGTGAATTCCACCATTCTGTCTTCCAGGTCACTTATCCGTTCTTCTGCCTCAGTTATTCTGCTACTGATTCCTTCTAGTGTATTTTTCATTTCAGTTACTGTATTGTTCATCTCTGTTTGTTCTTTAATTCTTCTAGGTCTTTGTTAAACATTTCTTGCATCTTCTCAATCTTTGCCTCCATTCTTTATCTGAGGTCCTGGATCATCTCCACAATCATTATTCTGAATTCCTTTTCTGGAAGGTTTATCCCTCACATCTTTTGTACCTCCATTCCAGCACCTTCTCTGTGAACCCTCCATTTCATTTCTTCCTTTCTCCTCCCCATACCCCACTCCCTCTTCCATCAATGCTGGGCCAACATAACCACCTCATATGTGCTCCCCTAATTTTGTACTTATATACAGACAGTAATTTTTTTCTACTGAAAAGAGCACAAGCTTTGATTCAATTAACTACAATAAACCATAGTGATGAATAACAGTTTTTGAGTATCTACCATGTGTGTTCACTGTACAAAGCAACTTGCATGTACTATCTAATTTAATGTATACAGTAACCTTATGCATTAGTACTGCTATTAGTCCATTTCATAGAAGAGAAACCTGAAGCTTAAAGACATTAACGCATTTGCTCAGTGCTACACACTTAGCCAGGGTCAGAACTGGGCCCAGAGTTAAAGATATTTAGGTCCCCGGCTTTGTGCTTCAGAGTAGCAGGTATTAAGAGACACCCCCACTGGGGCGGAGGGGCCGAGATCGGCATGGGATGTGCCTCCATGCCCCGAGAGCAAGCACATTGTGCAACACATCACCTAGGTTCATGGTGCTCTGTTTTGCTGACTCCACCACCTTTATTTAAGTCTCCTTAAGCAATTTCAACCTTTTCCTGGCTGTGTCTCAGAGTATTAAAAGGTATAGGATGTTTGGCAACCAAGAATTGTCTTTTCTCCCCAATCATGGAGAAACCAAGTTTCATTTTCATAAGGAAGGAGGATATTTTCATATTTGATCCTCATAGAGCATTTCTTGGTTTTCTCAACTGGATTATCTAGTTCTACTCCCCTTGTCTGAAGCCTTAAAATATTCTATTATTTCTCTTGAGACATTTATTATACTGTTCTTAGCATTAGTTTTTGGGGTGGTGTTTTCTTTATTTCCCTCACTGGATTTTATTCTATGCAAGAACTGGGACCACAATATTTTTCCTCTTTTAGTTTCCTGCAGCCTCTCACTATTCTCAGCTGAGGTCAATAAAGAAAATCCTGCATATTTGTACAGAGCAGGATTTCCCAACCTCGGCACTGTTGGCATCTGGGAGGGAGAATTC
Source organism: Delphinus delphis (assembly GCF_949987515.2). Lineage (NCBI taxonomy): Eukaryota > Metazoa > Chordata > Mammalia > Artiodactyla > Delphinidae > Delphinus > Delphinus delphis. The sequence continues at coordinate 77,065,754 of NC_082695.1, read as the reverse complement.
TTTGCTGTGGAGACTGTCCTGTCCACTGTAGGCTGGTAAGCAACATTTCCGGCCTCTACTCCCTAGCAGTCCTCCCCCCAAATCTGAAAATAATGTCCCCAGACGTTGCCAAGTATCACCTATGAGGCAAAGTCACTCCTAGTTGAGGACCACTGGTAAAGAATATTAGCATTCAAAGGATTTCACATAAAAGATTAAAAGTTAAGTGAAAAAGATGAACAAAGGAGTGAGAAATAAAATATGGCTTAAATTAGTTGAATGGTGAAATTTTCAATATTTATTTGGGAAATTTAAAACAAGTCTCAAAATAAATGGAAGAAAGGGAACTAACATTTATATATTATATCTACTAGTATTAGGCACTTAACTCCTAGTGACTCATTTAACGACCCACAAAATGTAATGAAGTAAGTTATTAGTAGGACTCAGGGAAGATCCTGTTTTCTCAGATGTTCTCCACTGAAGACTCACCATCAATGTAAAAATAAAAGAACAGCAGAATAGTTAAACCCATGGGCTATAGAGGTAGATAGTGGATTCCAAGCCTGGTTTTGCCACTTACTAGCTATGTGACTTGGAGCAGTAACTTAAACTCTCTGGGCTGCAATTTACTCACCCATGAAGATGGGTTTAATTAGAGCAACTGTTTCAAAGGGTTTTGTGAGGATTAAATGAAACAATGGCTGCAAAGTGCTTAGAACACTGCAAAAACTTGGTACTCAAGAAATATTAGCTTCTAAAAGTACTAACAGTACATATAAAGGCGCACATGAGTTGCTAGCTCATCAATTATAAGATATAATCCAATTTCTGAAGCATTACTATATATATTTATCATGTCCCTGAGAACTATTGATGTTCATCATCTTTTCCTGTCCTTATTGGCCATTTGAATCTTTTCTTTTGTGAAGTGTCTACTGTTTTTTAAAAATTGAGTGTTTGCAAATGAACTTTTATGAAACAGAAACAAACTCACAGACACAGAGAACAGACTCGTGGTTGCCAAGGGGTAGCGGGTAGGGAGGGATGGAGTGCGAGTTAAGGATTAGCAGATGCAAACTATTATATACAGAATGGATAAACAACAAGGTCATACTGTATAGCACAGGGAACAATATTCAGTATTCTGTGATAAACGATAATGGAAAAGAATATTTTAAAAAACACACATATATATGTATAACTGAATCACTTCGCTGTATAACAGAAATTAACACAACATTGTAAATCAACTATATCTCAATTTTAAAACATTGAGTGTTTGTCTTTGAGTTAATTGTCATTTCATATACAAGTCCTTTACGTAATATATGTGTACAAATATTTTCTCCCCATTTGTGACTTGCCTTTTTGTTTTCCTAGCGGCTTCTTTCAAAGAGCAAATGTTTTTAATGCTGATCAAGTCCAATTATATTTTTTTAATTTATCATCTGTTCAGTTGGTATTCTAAGAAAGTTTTGCCTACCCTAAGATAACAAAAATTTTCTCCCACATTTTCCTCTGGATGTTTTAACTTTCACACGGAGGTCTACGATCTACCTCAAGTTAAACAAAATGTGGTAAATCTGTGCAGTGGACTAGTACTCAGCATTGAAAGGGACAAGTCACTGACACACACAACTTTAGATGAATCTCAAAATCATTAGTTTGAGTAAAAGAACGCAGATACAAAAGAGTGGAGATTATCTCATCGCATTTATAAAACATATTCTAGAAAATGCAAACTCATTTATAGTGACAAGCCAGTGGTTGTCTGACAAGAGGAACAGAGGCAGGGTGGACTGCAAAACGGAATGAGGAAACTTAGAGAGTGAAGGAAATCTTTAGTATCTGGGATATGCTGGTGTATGCACAACTGTCAAACTGATCAAATGACTCATTTTAAATATGTGCAGCTTATTATAATTATGTCAATAGAGTCAAAAAATATACATTTGAAATCAAGGAGATATGGAATTTTGTTCAAGCTACTTGGTGCAGAATTAAGATTTTATATTCACACCATGCCAACCCCAGCATTTGTCTGACCCCTTATATCACCTGAGCACTCCATAACTAACTCTCTAGTATTGAGAGTTGGCATTGGCTCTTGATTGCTTGGTTTACATGCAACACCTGTCCTCTAGGGGTCAGGCTTGTCCCAGAAAAATAATTCAAGCTGGTAAATTCACTGGCTCACCCTCACTCTGGAAGGTAGCCTTAAGATGTATTGGAGGGAATCTGTGCATGTACGTATGTGCGTGTGTGCGTGTGTGTATTTAATTTGCATCAAAACAAAAACTGGTGTGCTTTAATATGAGAGGCCGCTGCCCAGCCACTCTCAAAAAATAGCGTTCCCCTAGAGTAAGGATGGTGACAGCCAACATTTGATGGGAGACCCTTTTAGAAATGTCTCAAAGTGATCTTAAATCAGTAACCCCGGTTCCGTGCAGATTTTAAGCCACCAGTACTTTGGAAAAAGCAGGCACACCTAGCGATTCAGATTATTTTCTGCCAGAATGGAATGTTGGAACAATTTAGTGAAGAGCAATCCTTTACTGAGGGTGTGTTATGTGCCTGGAACTGTACTACATGCATAATATGTGCTATCCCGTTAACCCTTGCGGCAATTCCCCGACTAGCTGGTGCTATAGTCTTCCTATTTTTACTGGAGAAGAAGCAGAGGGCTGGAGAGGCAAACTAAGTTTCCAAATTCCCATGGCATTTTCCCTTTCACAAAGTTTCTCAGGCCTTAACCCAGAATTACAGTTCATTAATAGAAGCAATTTTTGGCCATGGCTGAAGTTTTTGACCAGAGAGGTTTTCATAGCTACTCCTGTCACACTGAAGGACAAACAGAGGCACTGGATATGTCATCTAATGACTTCATCGAAGGCATTGATGACAAGCTATTTAAATTTGTAGATAACAAGAATCTAAGAGGAAAAGTTTGGATAATACATTCAGGAAATATCACATCCAAAAATATAAAATTTAATAGGGATAGATTTTTTATTATTTTTAAATTTTATTTTATTTATTTTTGGCTGTGCCCCATGGCATATGGGATCTTAGTTCCCCGACCAGGGATCAAACCCATGCCCCCTGCAGTGGGAGCTCGGAGTCTTAACCACTGGACCGCCAGGGAAGCCCCAGGATAGATTTTTAAAAAACCTTGCAGAGCTTTGCAAGAGTGATTTAGAGAGAGGATTCAAACATCTGAAAATGGGGTGATATTCTTAAGAGTATGAGTCTGTGACTCCTGCAACGTAAAGGAGACTGCTGGCCCGGACTGGAAAGGGGTTACCCATCGCTCCCATTCAGGCTTTTTGGAGGAAGCAGGGTAAGGGGTAATTCAAAGCAAAAATTCTCTGTGATTCCCATCCTAAAGAGATTAGAACAGCCAGAAGAAGGATGGAATTTGGAACCAATCGAGACCCCTGATATGATCCAGATCTTTGAAGGGGACATGCCTATCGGGAGTGACATCCCAACCAAGCCTCTAAAATCCTGATTCCTGAATTGAGGGCCTTGCTCTCAATGATATCCATCTCTTTTTTCTCTTTTTAAAAAAATCCCCAAACTTGGTAGTACTTCCATTCCTTCTTCTGTGAAGCAAAGATGGTATTGTGGTTAACTAAAAATTTAGGAACAAAGGTCAAGGATTCTGATTATCTTAAGGCTGGCCCAATACATGGTTTAGGATTTAGGGGCTAACACTTATATTCCAAGGCACCTAGGAAATGTCCACCAAAAAGTTTGAAATTCAAATTTAGGAGTTTCTATAGCAAAGACTAATATGCAGTTGGGCATGACCCCATTTTCTCTACGCCACAGTCCCTCAGTGTGTGTTGAGACTATCTGATGCATTGTGGCATAAAAAACGTTTAAAACAGCTATTTTAGATTTTCAGTGACTTGCCAAGCTTAATTCTGGTTTGAAGTTAGCGGGCAAAGTGTCTATTGAGAGTTTAAAATAAGTGATCGAATGAAACAAAAAGAGGTGAAGAGAGGGGATATCCAACCTGATTAATTAAATTGTTTAATGGCTTTTGCCATCGGGCATCAACCCATCAGAATGACTGTGGATGTAGAGTTGGGGCAGGATCCCAGAGGCCCGCCTGCTGTAAGAGACAGTAGAGTTGCTGGATGACTAAGTGACTGGGAGTCACTCATTTCACGTGTACGCTGATGGGGATTAGCCAAACTGATGCCCACTGGGAAGGTAATTAATGTAGATCAAATGTAAGGCACAGCAGCAAACAGCCGGACCTGGCTCACTGGCTATCTTGATGATGAAATGATATTTTCAGGGCATACTCATTCTACAGTTGTTTTTTTATTTTAATATTATTGTATTTGAAAACTGCATAGCAATTGATGAGACTGCACAGTAACAAATTAAACAGTCCTGGGCACTTTGGAAAACACCATTAAATAAACCCAACTGAAAAATTCTAGTAATGACTCAGTTTTTTAATCAGAAAATTAGACATTTATACTTAGAAAGTATTTGTAAGAATTCCTTTCTACTGCACATATAGGTAGACCGGTGGTTCTCAGCCAGGGGTGATTTTGCCCCCAGGGGTGTTAGCAATGACATTTTGGACAGTCACATCTTGTGAGGAAGTACTGCCATTCATATCTAGCAGGTAAGTGGCAATAGATACTGCTATATAGCTTTACATCTTTCAGTGCACTGCAGAGCTCACCATAGCAAAGAATCATCTGGCACACGGCGTGGGCAGTGTTGAGGCAGAGAAAACCTGAGCCTTGAGCAGCAACCCCTTTATGAGTAACCATTTGGAAGCTACAGAAGCATCAAAGAAAACACCAGGCGTCAGTAAGAACTCATGAAATGTCGCCTCCTAAGTTAAAAAGAGTTCCAAATTGATTCTCAAGCATTTTTTTGTACGTATTGTAGGAAGCAAATACATATATTGACGTTTTTGAGAAACAGATCTTTTCACTGTGGGAGAAGGGATTTACAAATAGGAAATGGGGCAAGGTGAGGAAAACACCCGCGGGGCTGGATTTCACTTGTTAATATCTGTGTGAATACATGAAGATATCATATTTATTATATTATATATCATATCATATTAATTTTCTATGTCTACTTACTGAAAAGTCTTAGAAATGAAGATATCCATAAAGGCAGGAGCACTCCCAAATCTTGTTTTCTAAATACATTCTCTGCTAAAAGGAACTAGAGCTTCTCTAAGAACTGGCCGATTCCAGGAATGGGACAAGGAAAGCACAGGAAAGCCTGGGATATCTTGTGGGGCGTCGGAGCATGATGAGGCCATGTGCAAAGGACATGGGATCTGGCTTGAGGGAGCTTCCAGTGGCCAGATTTCGAGCAATTTGTACATGATAAAGAATAACAAGCTGAGCTTCCCTGGTGGCGCAGTGGTTGAGAGTCCGCCTGCCGATGCAGGGGATACGGGTTCGTGCCCCGGTCCAGGAAGATCCCACATGCCGCGGAGCGGCTGGGCCCGTGAGCCATGGCCGCTGAGCCTGCGCGTCTGGAGCCTGTGCTCTGCAACGGGAGAGGCCACGACAGGGAGAGGCCCGCGTACCGCAAAAAAAAAAAAAAAAAAAGAATAACAAGCTAATGGATGTAATATCTTGAACTAATTTTAAAAAGATATAAATTAATGAGAGAGAAAATACTGTTTTTAGAAGAATGCTAGCTAAATAAACATAGAAGGAAGGGTGGAATTTTAATATATGGTTTTATGATCTTTAATCCCAAATGAAGTTGTTGTTTCCAGGAAGGATCTTCAACGAATGTTAAAACCACTAGCTGTTGGGGAAGAGTGTACTCACTGTCTCAAAGTATTGCCCCGTGGGTTATTTATAAAATACAGTAGAGAGATCTGTCAATCCCTCCTTCACGTGGTGATCAAATTAGCTCCACAGAGCAGACAACCAGACATCACGTGCCCCCAGTGTTACACATCACCCGTGTAATAATCTTACCAAAATGTTTACCCTGAATCTACCATGAGGAAACAATTTAAAAAACCAAGATGTGGGACTTTATACAAGACCTCTGCTCTAGACCCTTCAAAAAAAAGTCAAGGTCACGAAAAAACCAACAAAACAAAACAAAACATCAGGAACAGATCCAGATTAAAGAGATTAATGAGACACCACCAAATACAATGTGAAAACCTTGAGAAAATGGAAACATTACCATATATTATGTAATACATTTCATTAAAACTAATTTTCTCAGTGTGTTAATGCTGTTCTGGTCTGAAAGGAAATGTCCTTATTCTCAGGCATATTAAAGGATTTAGAGAAAAGTGTCATGGTGTCTGCAACTTACAATCAAATAGTTCAGGAAACATGTAGATACATAGATAGATGATAGGTAGATAGATAGATAGATAGATAGGTGGATAGATATAAAGGATATGCAACAAAATGTTAACTTTGGTGAATATGGACAAAGAATGTGCAGATGTTCATTATACAGTTTTGAAACTTATCAAAAATAAAAAAAGGAAGATTTTACTACAGTCAATGGCAGTTGGAAAAAAAAAATGGAAGTTTTTACCTTTTGTTACAACCATTACTGGTAAAATATTTTTTCTTCAGCTCTATATGTTTTGAAGGACTCCAATGTACAGACAAATGCCTTTTTAACATAGAGGATAGTGCTTTGGATGTCCTTTCTGCTATAGATGGTTTGTCTTAAGTTTCAAAATATAAAATGAGATGTTCAAACCCCTGACTAAGAAGCAACTTTCGAGGGCTCCATTTGAGACACACAGCTTTCCCAGTCACATTGGTTGGGCTGCAGTGACTTACCCAAAGGAAGGGTAATGGACATGATATGATATCATTTACGGTATATATACACACACACACACACACACACACACACATATAATACAGTCATATACATAGATATGTGTATATATATGCATATATGTATACACACACGTATATAAATATAAGATTTTTTTCTAGATTGTATGATGTATTAAAAATAGGTGATGTTCCACAAAGATTATCATAACGTTCAGGTGCTCTACCACTTTGATAGGCTGGAGAACCACCAATACAAAAGTATATCGACGTGTATATCAGCGCTTCTCAGCCTGGGATCTATGAACAATTTAAAGAAGCCTGGGAAATTGCATGTAGAGTTTTGTGTGGATGTGCATGTGTGTCGTTTTTTATGGAAAAGTTTGATAGCTTTCATCAGATTCTAAAAGGAATATATGACTTTAAAAAGCCCACTAAAATAGAAGGCATCCCACTAACATACAGTATATTTATCGTAGATTTATGCTAAGCGTGTGTTCTCTCAAGCACTCTGCTTCGTCACTGTATGGCATGCCATGCTTAACTCATGCACGCTCTTGAAACAAACACACTGCTTTTCATTAAAATTAAATCATTGTGTCAACCAAAAAGGAATAAATTTGAATTTTATCTTGTTTTCATATTTCCGCCCACCATCCTACAGTTGGGTGTTTTCTAATGATCTGATAACTTTGAAGAATCCTCAGGTTCAAGTTCACTGAAGAATTCCCTCAGGAGGACATTTTTGTTGTCCAGGGTTTCCGCCTACTTATTCTTTGAGCCTAACTCTATTTTTAAAAAACTTTTTAAACTTCTACATCTTTGCATCTAGCAGTTTCCAGCTATGAAGTAGAGAAAACTCAGTTTTTATTCAATAGAATTGCTGTGATTAACAGAAGCAAAGTAGTAACACAGTATGAAGAATTTTTGTTTTATTTTTTACACATAAAATGAAAGTATGTGCACCTTCTGTCTTAAATCAGCAAGATTCCTTTTGATACCCTTTCAATTCTGTATGTCGGGGTGGAATGAGCAACGAGGAAGAGGGGGCTCCCTGACAAGATACTTTACCCAGAAGCACTTTTCTCTTATTCTTACCCAGAGGCTATGACAATGCTTCATTAAAGTGAAATCCAGTCTTTATGCAGCGGTGTCATCCATTGTTCCTAATCCTCCCTAATCTTGTCTGATTCTATATTTTGTCAATGGGTAGCCGTGCCCACTTTATGCTACTGGATGATAGGTATTTAAAAAGTATGATTAAAAATAGGACATTTAGGGCCTGAATAAATCATGTACTTGAAAATTCTCTTTCCCATCCCAATCCCTATATTCTATAAAAGTACCGTATAAATTGTAACTGAAATGAACTTTTACCCTGAAAAATGATACGGCCTCAACTAAAGTGGACGTGATCGTCAGTATTACTAGGGAATAAACTGCCTTAGTACAGTCTTGATGAAAAAGTGCTTTGAGAAAAAAATTTGACTGAGTTTTCCCACCGCTTCTTCTTGTCTATACGCCTAAGTAGTCCTACCCAGTTCCCTAGCTTGGCAAAGTATATGACAATAATAATATAATACACATAATAAATAGTGACCTTGTAATATATTATAACAATATATAATAATATAACAAGACTGAGTATATAGATTCTTATTTACAGATTCTAGTAGAGCCTGTTGCAAAAAAAAGAACTATGTGAAAAACAGATTCTCCGAATTATCTCTACAATCTGTATGCTAAAGGAGAAACTTATATAGTTTCAAACATCCTTCCTCACTTTAACTAGTACTTTATTAACTCACATACAGTGATAATATAACAAAACGAACATTATAACTGAAGTAGGGATCGCTGGAAATCAAATTCATATGCTGTCACTGTTTGTTTAAAATGGTCAGAGACAGACAGAGACTCAGAGAGAGACAGATAGAGATAGAGAGACAGACCATGAAATGAAGGCTGAGGTCAGGGCAGGAAGTGTTCTCAACTCCTCAGAGGAGCTGCATAAATCCAAGGTATTTGCCTCATTTTGTCCTTCTTCTTTTATTTCTTCTGTGTTTCTTCATAGATCGGAAGTCCTAACCAATTTTAGAAATACCAGTGTCAGCTTCTGACCTAAGCACTCATGACCGAGATAAAATTATTAATTAAAATTGGAAGCAAATAAATGTCATGTCTCTTACTTGTGTCTTAATCATTGTTCTCCTTATTGCTTACTCTTGTAGTTTCATTGCCTATACAGGTATATACCTCAGAGATATTTCGGGTTCAGTTCCAGACCACCGCAATAAATCAAATGTCACGACAAAACGGGTCACAGGAATGTTTGGGTTTCCCAGTGCATATGAGTTATGTTAATGCTACACAGCAGTCTATTAAGTGTGAAATAGCATTATGTCTAAAAAAACCAAAATATACGTATCATAATTAAAAAATACTTTATTGCTAAAAAATGCTAACCATCATCTGAGTCTTCGGTCAGTCGTAATCCTTTATCTGGTGGACGGTCTTGCCTCCTTGTTGACGGCTGCTGACTGGTCAGGGTGTTGGATGCTGAAGGCTGGGGTGGCCGTGGCAACTTCTTAAAATACGGCAACAGTGAAGCTTGCCACAGCGTTTGACCCTTCCTTTCATGAACAACTTCTCTGTAGAACGCACTGCTGTTTGATAGCATTTTACCCACAGTAGAATTTCTTTCAAAACTGGATTCAGTCCTCTCAAACTCTGCTGATGCTTTATCAACTAAGCTGACATCATATTCTAAATCCTTTGTTGTCATTTCAACAGTCTTCACAGCATCTTTTCCAGGAGTTGTTGTGCTTTCACCACATTTGGTGCGTCCACTCCCCAGTGACAGACACCCAATGGCCTCCCTGTCCACACCATCACAAACACTGCTAAGGGGCGTAGTCTCATACACACTCCCTTACCCACCTGTGTGGAAATTTCTTTGTAAAGGAAATGACTGTATCACAGGGCTCGCATCTATGCCAATCACCATACATACATTACTCAGAATCTGCCTTGCGGAATGGCTGACGTTACCCTAGTTTTGCAGATGAGGCAATGAGGGCTTGGGAATGCATACAATACAATTGGGGGAGCCATGATGTAAATATGGGTCCATCTCTTCTGCAGCCTAGGCTCTTCCCACGTGCCACCATACACTATTCATATAAGCTTTTATTTGAGAGAAAATGATCTTATTTTTATTGTACTATGATTATTATCCCTATTTTATAATGATAGCATCTTAGCAGAATAATTAAGAAAGTTGTCCAAAATATAAAGCATTAATAGGCATAATCAGATATTTGGCAGTTAATAAATACAGTATTATTTGCCTCACTTCACAGTTAGATCTTATAGCTTTTCAAGCATTTAGATCACAGAACCAAGAAGGAAAACTCTAGGCTCAGGTTTTTCTTTAAAAAATATTAGAAATACATAATTAGAATCAATTCATGAACTTTGTTATTTGACACGTTTATTTGCAAGACAGTTTCAACTATCATTAACCTAGCACTTGAGAACTCTACTTTCTTCATTTATTTTCCAAATTTCCACCTTCCTGTTAGAGGAGTTTTTCCACAACAGTCTCTGTATTATTCTTATATTCAACTGATTTTATGCAGTAACCTTAATTGACAATTTCCTCAACCTGGGTGACTGTCTGTGTGTACACAGGTGTGTGTAGATGAATGTACAGAATTCTTGTTTGTTGACTATTCTAGTTTTCATTACTAGATTTAACATTCCTTGGGAGCAAGGAAAATTTACCTGTGAAATTATCAGTGTTTGCAAAATCACCCAGGAATCAATATGTATTAGCAACAGTGACATTCTAAATATTTCACTATTTCTGGTCTAATTAATATTATCCAGTCAGTTTCAGGAAAGAGGAACCCATAGAACACAGAAGCCCCAAGGCACATGGGATCCCACCAAAGATGCTTGGAGCCCAGGGAAGCCTTCACCCAGTCAGTGGGGGCAAGTTAGAAGTGTCCTTAGACATAGAAGGACTTCACATTGAGTCTCAAAGAGAAAGAATTGCAGAAATGTTCCTTTAATGTACCTTTCCGCCTGCTTTTAAGGTAGAAAAATCCCTCCCAAGCAAAAGAGATGTGTCATCTGGAAGCTGTCATGGGAGAAAAAAAAGAGGAAAAAAAGGATGCCCAAGGCTCCAACTCTTCTAGGTTGAGAAGGGGGATTTTTGTTCAGGAAACAGGAGGAGAGAACATGTCTTAGAAGGGGATATTGACAACTAAAGGACTGCAAGAAGACACAGGGCCTGGGTCTGTCCTTTTGGGAGAAGTACATCTCCAAGGGTGGCTAAGACACCAGGTTCTTACAACCTGGCACAGAGCCTGTGTAGGTTCTTAACCATTTCACAAGAATTAACTTTTCTAGTGCCTCCTTCCCCTTCCCTAAACCAGGGCTAATCTTTTACTCTCATGCTCCGTCGTTCAAACTTCATTTCATAATATGCTCATTGATCCTAGAAGTAGTAGGAACTTCAGAACGGTCACCCCATCACACAAACATAAACCACGAGACTTTACATGCATTTACAGAATTCACCCATTCTTAAGAGACTAATTTTAAAGCCATAAGAAGAAGCTGAGACCCAGGAAAGTAAAGGAATTCTTCCCAACACATAAAGTTATTAATAAGGCCAGTCCAGTGGAGTGAAGGTCCTCTAAGAAGTGCTTCGTCACACAGAGGCTTCAACCCTACGTGACCAGCTCTGTTTTGAATGAGTTACTAGGGAGTAAGTAGAAAATAGCAACAGAGTTCTGTTTTGCTAAACAAATCAGGGATTTGAAGTCAATTTAGCCTGCCTCAAGGATTTTAAAATGCACACTATCAGTGATATTCAGATAATGTTAATGTAAGTATATATTAACAAAAAGCCCCCCTCAGTTCAAGAATAAGCTGCCCCCTCGTTTTGGCTCATTGCAAACCTGTCCCAATGCCATATTTTACCGCTTTTATCTGTTCCCCTTTGACAAGAAACGAGCTGCAATTATAAAGCACAGCTACTTCTCTTTACCTTTGTTGCTTTTCGGTGGTGAGGAGGACAGTCTGGCAGGAGAGATGGCAGCCGCGTCTCTGAAGAGGAAATATAAAGCCTTTGCTTTCTGCCTCTCCCTTTCCATTTGCGTCCTTAGTGATTCAAGTCTACACCTGCTGGGCAGAAAGTACAGCTCTGAGGAGGAAGTCCTTTAAAAGCCACCCAGAGCTGCGTTCAGGAGGCTCTCAGGATGGCCAGTGCTTTGTGGAGAAGCACTGAGTCCCTAACCTTCAGCTTTGCTAGGGGAAGCATTGTCGAGCCTATCCTCTGTTCAAGAAAATAAGCTGTGTTTCTCAAAAGAATCACTTGAACTCATGCAAGCTGTCAGTGCCACGCTCAGCGTTCGAAGGGTCGCCTGGGTCACGTGCATGGCACAGAGCTACTCGGCAGGAACGACTCCCGCATGACCCACGCTGCCTGGTCCGAGGCGCTTCATCCCGAGATCTTCCGAGCTCTCTTGCGGAAGCTTCAGCACTGCGGAGCTTCAGCCGTCTGCTGGCAGGTGATTCCTGTCCCATAGAAAGAACCCAGGAGTGAGCTCAAGCAGGAGTTATTCTGTGGTTTTCGTTTAAAAGCTTGCTAAGAACCACAAGCCACCCCATCTCAAGTGAGTTAGGAGGTATGATTCAGTACCAGGTAAGAGAGGCTAGAGATGGGGGGCGGGGGTAGGGATGAAAGCTAGAGACAAAAAAATGTTTGGGGTTCCCAGTAGCCAGAATCAGCTCTGTGAATCAAGCGCAGCTCCCCAGGGCTCCTCCTGTCTGTGTAACACACAGCCCACTTGGCCGTGTAACATCCCAGGTTGATACCACTGTCCAAACTTAAACAGTAAAGGCAGACTGCACTGCACTTAACGACATGAGAAAGCCCTTCACAGCCAGGGATTTTTCTCTTCATCCTCGGCCTGCGACATGTCCTCTCTTAGTCAAAATTAAACCGATCTGCAAGACACAGACTAGAAAAATTAGGTTTAAAATTATGGCCCTGCTATCCACTGTGCCCATAAGATTCTCATAAAAATACTTGTATTCAACCAACAGCACAGAACTAAAAAGAGTCCCAAATCTGCCCCGTCTCTCTCTGCTCAGAGCAAGTGTTTTCTGATGTGAATCCATTCCAGTTGGGGGTTTCTGTCATTTGGAATCATCCTATCCCTGGTTAGGGCTGATTCTCCACCTCTTCATCTTGTTCTCAACTCTTTTTTTGTTGTTGAAGTATAGTTGATTTACAATGTTGTGGTAGTTTCAGGTGTACAGCATAGTGACTCAGGTATAAATATGTGTATATAGATATATACACATATATGTGTATATGTAGACATTCTTTTTCAGATTATTTTCCATTATAGGTTATTACAAGATATTGAGTAAAGTTCCCTGTGCTATACAGTAGGTCCCTATTCTCTTCTATTTTGAGATCCGAGAAGAAAATGATGGTTTTCTTAGCTTTCTTGCTATCTGAGAATTGGGCTGATCAGAGAAGGTCTTCTTCATCCTTGGTCTAGATTGTCCCTCTGTCATTTTCCCAATTGGAGGGGCCGTTCTTTCACTCCTTTTGAGCTTTCCTTCCAGATGGAAGGACGTCCATTAGCATAACCCTCTATGCTTCTCTTTACTCTTTCCCTCACTTCTCCAAGTCTTGCATGCATGTAGTCTATTTGGGAAATTATCTCAGGGAATAGAAGCAGAAGAGAAGGGGGAGTGAAGCAGGGAAAGAGGAAGCTAATACAACGGTTGTTATAAGCAGGCCACTGGTACATGACCCCATGGACCTTTGGAGGAATCTTATAACATGTATCTCAGAACTGTCCACCCAGAGGAAAAATGAAGGAAGCACTTATCTACTGGCTTTCCTCCCCATTGGTCAAGGATGGTCCCATGGGAGTTCCCTCAGGTTGCTCTTGAGTGTGCAGCAAGCATGCACATCCCACACCAAAGCATCGGAAAAGCCCTGGAGCTAGAAGCAAAGGGAGAGGAGGTGCTGTCAGGGTGCCATGCACAAAGTTACTTAAAGCCTGTGCAGAACTGGTAGCTCACTAGCGTCTAGATTCAGAGGTGGGGAGACAGAATTTGAAGTAGCTCACAAGAGGGGTCCAACACGTCTAACCCATGACACAGCCTGCTGGTGGGTTTGGGAGAAGAGCTGCCCTCCAGTTTCCTTACGTGGGCACTAGCTGTTCGAATGAAGCCCATATTCTAGTGTATTCCTCCTGGCCTAGGTTTTCCTGGGGCAGCACCCCACACTGAGAGTGCAGCAACCCTTGTGATTAGGTTGTACATCTCTGTCTCATTCTCAGGACCAGGATCGGAAAACCCATTGTTGGCTCATACTTAATCCTGGCTTTCATCCAATCTTTATCTGCCATACATATTTGGTTCTCCATCTGCCTGAATCCTTCTACTTTCTCTCAATATTTTTTGGGCCTCGGGTGAGGTGAGAGGGTGGGCCTCCTAGCCTTGGACACGGAGCATGGGCTGGAGAGCAGAGCACAGGCGGGATTTCTACCTCTCCCTCTCCCTCACCTTGGGCAGGTACCCACTAGTGTCCCCCGTACCTGATAGCCTTCTTCAGAAGTTCAAGGAGGAGAATTTCAAGAAGGAACCTGGAGGTAATTAGGAGGGCATAAGTGATCTTAGTAAAGTGTGCTTGAATGGTGTTCCAAGCGAAGGATCTAGGATGCAAGGCACTGCAGAACAAATTCAACAAGAACCCTCCCTTGACGTAAAGTTGTGACATTTGACAACGCTGGAGGAAGCAAAGCTGAAGAGGTTTTATATCTGCAACTTTAGCCGATTCAGACAGGGGAAAAAACACAATGAATGGTATGTATCCACAGCCTTCCTGCCCCCCTGTCTTCCCAGAGGAAGGAGATCAGAAGAGCAGTTGAGACAGGACCACCTCTGTGGCTTCAACAGGGACAATGGGTACGAAACAGAGAAGCAAAAGAGTTACTGTGGAACTGAGAGCCTCTGGTGGGATGAAACCAAAAGCAGAATGGATTTGGACAAACAGGAGCCTACTTAGACTGACTTAGTTTTTCCTGGACACTTAGATGGGAGCACCTGCTCTACGTGCGGGCAATGGCAAGGGGCCAAGAAGGTTGATTTGGAGGAGTTTTCATTTGCCTTGTGAATGTCATCCCCATTTTTAGGCTTGTAAACTTTAACAATTAAAAATACAGGATGCCCGGTTAAATTTGAAATTCAGGTAAACAGTGAATAATTTTCTAGTATAAATATATCCTAAATATTGTATGGGAAATATTTATACTATGTCGAATTCATATTTACACTAAAAAATGTTTTCATTGTTTATCTGAAATTCAAATTTAACTGGGTGTTCTGTGTTTTATCTGGCAACCCCACCTCTCTGACTTTTTCTTGAGAGACTGTAGTAAACAGATAAACTTACTGACATTTATTTGAACTAGACACAGAATTAAGAAAGGTCCGCAAAGCAGCCTGATGTGACTCCGGGTACTAAATTTATGTACTAAAGGGAAGAAAAAAATGGACAAGTGGCTAGCCGCCCCTGCCCCAACACAAGAGTGGAGTAGAGAGGATGGTTACGTATTTAAATAAATTTGCACATAGAAGGATTAAAAGTTTTGTCGAGATTGTTCATGCCTCGTGGTCAGGGACTATGTCTTTTGCTAAATGCCTGACATTTAGTAAGCATGCAATAACCATTTGAGAAACTAAACTGTTCATCTTTTTATTGAGTGGAGGGGAAAGGGATGCACTTTAGATTGGGATGAGGCAAGAGATGAAGGTTTACAAGGGCTAGTTTGGAAAACTGAAGAAAATCCTGACCAAGAACATACACAAGGCTTCTTCACCAGCCGTCAGTTGAGGTTGGAACCCCACGTGATTCGTAACATAAAGGGAGAATAATATTGCAACAAGTACATTTTGCTGTGATTCATAATTTCCCACCTCCCAGGCTTCCCAAATCCTTCGAATGTAATCCCCACAACCAACCTCCATTTTTTGCCAAAGTTTCAGTCTTCTTTCGGGACATTTTTAAAAAGACAGGACTCTTTCAATGAAACACTAAACACTTACTTTCCCATCCATAAAGCAACTCTTTCAAAAGAATCCACATCGCTTGACAATCAAGAGCTTTCAAACAACACCTACAGCGCTTTCCACTTAGTCAGAATAGCTCTTGACAAAGACCCGGTGGCAACAAAATGGGAAGAGTGTGAAGCACAGACCCAAGAAAAATAATTGAGAATGCTTCTGTCTTATATTCCAGGATGCACAGAAAGAGCCTCTCAACAACAAGAAGCAACTCTCAGTACCAGAAGGTGGATATTTCAAGTCTTGGATAGGCCTCGATACTTTAGTCTGTACACTTACAATAAGTCAAGAGGAATTCACTACTTGAAACGTAAACTAAGAGAGAATAGGTTTCTTTTTAAATTGTTTTTAAAAATTGTATGTCTCATCAAAAGCACTATTAAGAAACTGGGCAAACCACAGGTTGGAGGGAAATATTCACAAGGCACATACCTGGAAAGGTGTTTGTATATAGAATACACAAAGAACTACAACCCAAAAAGTTAAGGATGAATCAAATGGACAAAGTATTTGTACAAGCACTTCACTGAAGGATACGTATGAATGGCCAAAAAGTATATAACAAAGTGTTCAGCATCATTAATCATCAGAGAAATGCAAATTAAAACACAAAGACATACCACTTCACAGCCATTAGAATGAGTAAATAAAAAAGAGTGACTACACGAAATATCGAAGAGGCTGTCTCCTAGGCTGCTGGCGGGAATGTCAAGTGGCACAAGCACTCTGGGAAAAGTGCTGGATTCTTAAAAAGTTAAACAGGTATCTCGGCTAGGATCTAACAATTCCTCTCCAAGGTATTTATCCAAGGGAAATGAAAACATATGTCCACAATAAGCCTTGTACCGGAATGTTGATGGCAGCTTTAAACATAAGAGCTAAGCACTCGAAGTCCATCGAGAGGAGAAAGTATAAACAAACTATGGTGCATCTATACACTGGAACACGACACAGCATTCAAAAGGAACAAACTACTGGTGGTACACACATCGCTGGATCAATCTGAAAAGGATTATGCTCAGTGAAAGAAGCCAAAACAGAAAACAAAAACTAATATATAGGCAAGAGCATATGGTAACAAAAAACAGTGGTTGTACCTCTAGGGGGAGGTTGACTGGGAAGGGGCGTGAAGAAGCTTTTTGGAGCCATAGAAATGCTTCATTTCTTGATATGGGTATCGGTTGCATATGTGCATGCACTGATCAAAACTGATTAAACTGACTGATTTGAGCATTTCACTATACATCAGTAATAGTGTTGTATATTTTAAATTAATTTTTATTGGAGTATAGTTCCTCTATAATGTTGTGTTAGTTTCTGCTGTACAGCAAAGTGAATCAGTTATACATATACATATATCCACTCTTTTTTAGATTCTGTTCCCATATAGATCGTTACAGAGTATTGAGTAGAGTTCCCTGTGCTATACAGTAGGTTCTTAGTCGTTATCTATTTTATATACAGTTGTGTGTATATGTCAATCCCAATCTCCCAATTAACCGTTTTTATTTTGAGATAATTGTAGGTTCACTCACATGCCGTGGTAAGAAATAACATAGATTCTGTGTATCCTTTACCCAGTTTCTTGAAATGATAACATCCTGCAAAACTCTAGTACAATGTCACAACCAGGATGTTAACCTTAACAAAGTGAAGGTACAGAATATTTCCACCACCACAAGGATTCCTCATGCTGCCCTTTTAAAATCATACTCACTCCACCCCAGTCTCATCCGTAAACGCTGGTAACCACTAATCTGTTCTCCACTTCTGTAGTTCTGTCATTTCAATCATGTCATATAAATGGGATCATACAGCATATAAATCTTTGGGAATTGCCATTTTTCACTGGAGTTTCATCCAGGTTGTTGCATTTATCAATAGTTCAGTCCCTTTTATTCCTGAGTAATACCCATCATATGGGTGTACCACAGTATGTTTAACCACTCACTGGTTGAAGGACATATGGGTTGCTTACCGTTGGTAGATATTACGAATAAAGCTGCTATAAATATTTATGCACGAGTTTTTAGGCGAACATAAGTTTTCATTTCTCTGGGATAAATGCCAATTTCTGGGTCACATGGCAAGTTCATGTTTAGTTTAGGGTTTTTTTTTTTTTCTAAGAGACTGCCAAACTGGTTTTCAAGAGTGGCTGTACCGTTTTGCATTCCACCGGCAATGTATAAATGATCTAGCTCTCCACATCCTTACCAGTATTTGGTGTTGTTGCTACTTTTATTTCAGGCGTCCTGATAGGTGTGTAGTGATATCTGTTTGCAGTCTTTGTTTACATTTCCCTAACTGTTAATGATATGGAACATCATTTCATGTGCTTATTTGCTCTTTGCATATGCTTTTCCTTGAAATGTCCTTTCATGTCTTTGCCCATTTTCTAATTGGGTTGTTTTTGAATGTTGAGCTTTGAGAGGTGTTAATATATTCTAGAAACTACTGAATTGGATACCTGGTCTTTTCATCTCCTTCATATGGACTTTCACAGAGCAAAAGTTTTAAATTCTGATGAGGTTCAGTTTTTTTCCTTTTATGGATTATGCTTTTGATGTCAAGTCTGAGAAATTTTTGCCTAGCCCTACATCCCAAATGTTTTCTTTTTTCTAAAAGTTCTATAGTTTTATATCTACATTTAAGACTATAATCCATTTTCAGTTAATTTTTATATGAGGTTTAAGTCAAGATTCTTTCCTTTATTTTTGAGAGGTGTGTCCTACGGATGTCCAATTTCCCCATCATCATTTGTTGAAAACACTATCCTTTTTCCATGGAATTGCTTTTAAACCTTTGTCGAAAATCTACTTTGTCAGAAATACCACATGGTCATGATTACTCTACCTATACAATGTCTTACAATAGAGTAGACTGGTCTTTCATATTTTATTCTTCCTCTTCAAAATACTTAGTTTAAAATACATCTCCAAAGGGTGTTAGGCTTAAGTTTAATTTTTTAAAAAATAATACTCTTTCAGGCAGAATTTACAAACCTGGAAAAAGTTGCTAAATCTTAGTGGCCCTGACACAGTCAAGAAGCACCTGGAAAATATATTGCAAATCCTAGTTTCTTGCACCCGGAGAGGATTTGGGCATTGGCATTAGGACCTCAACCACAAAGCTTCCCTCTGCCCACGGTAGAAATTGACTTGAAATATTTCTTGTAGGGCTTCACCAGTTCCATGCAAGTTAGGGCATGAAGGGAAGAAGGCTCTTGTGGTTCCCTAGTAGTTCATGTGTATAAATTACTTCTCCAATGTTGTGATTTCTTACCCTGGTGGCCCCCAGTAAACCTCCTGATATTCATACCTTCTGTAGTCTCTTCCCCTGTGGCTTGCTTTAAACGTTAGAATGTATCAAGAATGATGTTTTGTACTATATATATACTGAAGTCAATTCTTTCTTTCCTATATATTAGCAAGGAACAATTGGAATGAACCCTAATGCAAACTATGGAGTTTATTTGATAATATGTCAATACTGATTCGTTGAATGTCACAAACATACCACAATAATACCAGATGTTAATAATAGGGGAAACTGTGTGAGGAGGAGACAAGGGTATATGGGAACCCTCTGCTAATTATCCTTTATCCTAGGAAATAACTCTTTTGCCATCTACAGCCCCTAACTTTCATTCAGCTGCCTTTCACTAGAGTGGTGGGAGATTGGGTCTGAAATGAAATGGGACATCCGTGGTGCTAAAACTACATATATTTGATGCATCTGTGGAACCACATTAAACCCTCCTCTGATAACCTCCAGCCCTGAATTTTAGAACATACCTGTTGGTTTGACTTACCAGGGCTGATCTGCTTCCTGAGTTTCTCGGTCTCTCAACAAATCCCCTCCACCCTAGCCTGGCACCGCCCTCTCCATTTCCATATTCCTTAGAGACTGCAGTCCACAGTGTTTGTGTCAGTGGGGTTGGGAGGCAAAGTTCAGCTTCTCAAAGAAAGTCTTCCCCAGGAAATACACAACTAGACACGTGGGAGTTATGTACAGGTGCGCTGTTAGTTTTAGGTTTTCAACCTGTGTACTGAGTGATGCTGAGAGCAGGAAATAGTGAACATGGTGTGCTCCTATTATCAGAGGTTTGTGTATACAATAGAGTCTTATTTGGAGAGTTTAAAAGTAAAGGAACATTTCCAGGGCTAAGATCCAAAAGGGAGCGTCTGGGGCAGGAAGGGAAAAAGGTTCTCTTTAGGGGATGTGATGGGTGGAGGTTGGTATTCAGATCACAGAGGAAATGCACGGTCACTAAGCAGTTTAATTACTGTACTCTTTTTTAGAGAGATAAATATAAAATGTTTAACATATCCACTTGTAAAATGAAAAAAGATTCAGAACAGAATACTTGATTTAATAAGCATAAGGAAACTAAAAATTTCTACAGTACAACCAGGCAATAAAAAAAAGGGTAGAAGGAGCAGGAAGTCAATGTGGAGGGATTTAAACAGAGAGATAAGGGGGAGGGGAGAGAAGGGAGAAGATGCGAGAGCTGGAGGAATAGAGGAAAGGAACAGTGGAGCTACAGGCTCCGGAAAGGTTTGGGGAAGAAGGGACCACGTCCCTGGTGTCCCTCTGATTGAGGTCACGTGACTAGTCCCATTTCCTGGGCAATCTTGAGAAAATCCTCTGGGCCTCACTTCTTGGGTTGCAAATCAGACAGTTGGAGCAAATGATTTTCTTGAGTGCCTTCCCCATGCTGCTGTCGTCCCATCTCTGAGACCTGAAGCTGGCCCCATGCAGTGGCCACAGCGCAGCAGACCTACTAAAGAACTGGTGCCGTTTGTTTTGCTGAATGTTTAATTTGCTTGTAGACTTTTCAGCCTTTAAGTATATTCTGTAATTTATTTTATTCTTGCTGCTGATTTAGCTTCTAAGGGCCTTTTCAGTTCCAAGACTCTATGATTCTGGAGCCAGTGGTTATCTGAGTACCTGCTTCTCTGAGGTTATGGTACCAGCTATTTTTAATGCTATGAACCAGGCAAGAAGATCTGTATATTGTTGAATCCTGAAATCCTCTAACTATCCCAGGTAAGAATGTCAGAAGATTGCTCTGTTGCCTAACTGGTTGCTTCACAGGATGAGGCAAACTAGGGTTCCACTCAAATGTGGAATCTAATTTTTAAAAAATGGTACAAATGTACTTATTTACAAAACAGAAACAGACTTACAGACATCGAAGACAAACTTATGGTTACCAAAGGGGATACCTGGCAGAGGGGGAGAGATAAATCGGGAGCTTGGGATAAACATACACACACTACTATATATAAGATAGATAACCAACGAGGACCTACTGTAGAGCACAGGGAACTCTACTCAATATTCTGTGATAACCTATATGAGAAAAGAATCTAAAAAAGAATGAATATTTAAATAAATTAATAAGTTAAAATATTAGGAAAAAATGTCCCTGCTTCTAGCACTCTGTTAGAGACCCATTACTTAACCCACTACTAAGTCATAGAAAGTGACTAAGAACCCACTGCAGGGAGAATGGGTCACTGAAAAAGCCTACAGATATGATGGTCAAACATACTATGTAAACATCCCTTAATTCAAATTGAATCTTCAAGAAGCATTCATCCAAATATAAGCAGCCCACAACCCATTATTCCTGTTTACTGCTAGCCTTGGTGCACAGGGACAAATCTCTCTGTGTTCCAAAGATACACTTATTCTACTGAAGCGTTAAGAGAGCCCCATAACAGAAGAGATAGGAGGAAATGTCATTTTACTGATAAGATGGGAAGTTACAGAGTAAAATTTTAACTAAGGAATTTAATAAGACCTTTGTTAATATAAAATATCAATCAACCCAAATGTTAAGTATCAATTACAATTAATTGGAGGGAAGATCTGTATGAATGGCACTAGAGCTGGGAGATGGGAGAGAGGATGGCACACAGAGCTGGGTGGGAAGGAAGGGACAGGTCATAAGCTGAGAGAAATGCACTAGGGATCTCCCAGACTGAAGTTACTGCTGTGGATGGATGAGAGTGTCTGTGGTCGATCCCTAGGAAAAGCTAAAGCCTGCCCTTAAGGGTGGCCATGTTACCCAGAAAGTCAGAGCTGGGGAGGAGAGCTGAAGATAGGATTTCAAGGAAGAGGAGTCAACAACTGACAAATCATTCAGCAAATTCACTGTAAAGACTGAAAAGGGGGCCATCAGGAAGCTCTTAGGAAATCACTGTTGGGCTTTAGCAGGAAACTTTAAGAAGTGTAACGGGGTTAGACTAGAGTGGATACGGAAACAGATGAAGAATCTGCCCTCATCTGGGTAAACCTCAGCCTGAAAGACCAACCACAGACATTGTCAGTGTGTCGCAGGGTTTCTATAGACAAACGACACATGAAGCAGATGGCTCTCGAAGCTAATCATCAATCACAAATAGGTGTTATATAACACCCAGCAACATTTCTACATTTCTCCAGCACGCATGTCCCCTGCATTCCCAGGATAGCATTTCAATGATCAGTCTCCCATCTTTCCCATCCACAATGCACAAATGTTAACTAGTCTTCCTTTGCCAAAGTACGTTTTTCTCCTCCAGATATTATGTTTGAGGACCTACCCTTTCTGATACTTGAATATCTGGCTCATTTATGTTCACTGCTGTAGGATAGTTCATTGTACAAAATTAGGGTATTTATTTCCCTTATTATTCTATTAATAAATGTCTAAGTTGTTTCTACTTCTTGCCCCTGCCAACAGTACTGCAATTAACCCACAATACATGTTTCCTTGAGCACAGCATGTGAGTATATACAGGGTATATGTTTAAATAGAGAATTGCTGAATCTTAACCACATTCTGCCTAGTATTACCAAGTTACTTGTACTAAGAAATATTTGCATCAGCATTTTATCAGTAATTCTCTTCTACATCACGCCAATCCTTAGTTTTTAAGAACTGTCAGCATTTCTGCTGTTAATCTCACTGTGTTGTATTAATTGCATTTTCCTGACCTAGAAAGATTAAGCATCTTACTACCGTAAACATATACATGTCTTTTAGGACTTATTTGTCAAGATCCATGGAAACTGTTTCTCAGATTTCTGCCGAATGACTTCCCCACGCCCATCATAACAAAGCAGCTGATCCCACAACTTGTCACAATAGCTACTAAGCACCACAGCCTCCGACGTCCCAACACCCGTCTTACACCTGCACTCCACGTCTTGCCTCCATCCCTGATAATTTGGTGCTACATGTGCCTACACCAGTGCCCCATGTCCTCTCAGCACACTTCTTCTCAATATGGGACCAACCTGATCCCAAAAATTCCATCCCAAGATGTTTTTCCCAAAGCCATTTACTTACCGTGATAGTCAAGGCTCTAGCAGAAAACAAATGACACAGTCCAATTGGGTAATTCAGGAAAGTTTCACAAAGGGACTATCCAAAGTATGGTCAGGGCTAAGAGAAACCAAGAAAGGATGGTGAAGCACCCCAGGGCTAGCAAGAGTGGGGGGACATTGCCACCCCTAGACGCGCATGGCAAGGGCAGGAATGGTGACCAAAACCCAGAGAAGGTAGCCGTAGCTGCAGAAAAGCCGCCCGATAAGATCTGCGGCCTTTGGTAAAGAAATGCAGCCTCCTTTTGGCAACCTCGCTGAGAGGAAGCCGGGTGACCGAGCGCCCTGCGCTCACCCAGCTGCGGGTCTGCTCCTGCTTCCTCCCACAGGCCACGTGCAAGGTTCCCTAGAGGAGAAGGACCTGGATTATGTCTCCCTACATCTCTGCCTCCTAGGGCCAGGGGAGGTTGAGCCAGTGAGGGGTGAAACTGGAGAAGCAAAATAAAATCCCCAGCACACCATATCCCATGTAATCAAATTCCTTCTTCCCTCTAGAACTTTCTGTCTCCACTGGTACTCTAGAGACAGGCATCAGCCACAATTAGTATTGCTTTATATATAGAACATCTTCAAATAGAAATTAAACATCATGGATCTAATTTTTTTAAGGGTCAAAAAAGTTTTTGTTTTTTTTTCCACAAAGGAGGAGATTCAACTAGAAGAGAGATGTAAAATGAAACAAGAATAAATTCAATTGTTGCCAATAAAATGAAAGTTTTCCAGTCGCCCAACACTGGGAGCAGTTGGGATGAAGTGGAAAACCTAAAAGGTGGAGAGACAACAGATTACTTAGTGGATATTAAGGGGTAACATACAAGTTGGTAGGTGGGCACAAGGTGAAATACCTGGAGGGCCAGGAACTTAAACTAAGGCTTTGGGACAGGGAAAGGACGACGGCTAGTAAAGGCCGTGGGAATCAAAGAAAGAGAAGACCATGTTTCCTGGCATCATGGTATGGAGATAGGGTAGTAAGGAGCTGTCCCTGAGAAAAGGTCACGGAACAGGAAGTCATGGGGAAAATTCATATTTCAGGTAAAGCAAGAAGGAACAGGGACAGTCCTACAAAAAAGGAGTGCCTGAACTCGTTTTTCTGGGTAGCAGAACAGGAGTGCCAAGATGAAACAGGGTGACGATTTGTAAGAGATCAACAAGGAACAGCCTTGGATTTGATCGAAAGCATGGATTAGGATGACTGTCTTGGATGGAACTGGAAACGTGGGAATGGGGGGGAGGGGGGAGGTTTTATGAATTTGTCTCCGTCTTCCTTGATAAACCCACGTATGAGACCAATTCCCTAACTAACATCTTGTTATATCTCACTGCAGTTGGTTCTCCTCTGAGAAAATTAAAGCCAAGTTTATTAACCCTATTCAGATGTTATTCAATGTGTACATATCTATGTCCGTATCTGTAGAGAATACAGTAATTGGCAGATATGCTATTGTTGGATGCTTGAAGGATCCTCTCACCTAATCAGTTTGCCTGCAGACAGGCACATACTTGGTAAGGAAGAAGAAATAAGATGCTCCCTAGGATTTGCAACTTAATAATGCTGACAAGTCTTCACGCCCTTCACAAGGAAGTAAGGTTTAGGAAAACAGAGAAACTAGTTCTTAATGAACAGATAAAGGTATTAGAAATAGCAAGATGTTTTCTGAAGGTGTGCTTGCCTCTTGAATTTTAATAGGTTCCTGGATTCCTGGAACCAATGATGTTGGTGTATATTTAGAAAATTCCCAAAGACATAAGTTAGAAATTACTGACCTGCAAAATCTTCTGATAATTGCTGAGGCTTCTGCGACACTGAATGACATCAGGGTGTCATAACCGTGTCTATTACATGCCAGGAGCACTTTTCAAAGACGGGGGAAAGAGTATGATATGGTTTCTATTTGAACCAGCCCAAGATCTCTGTAAATTTAACCAAACTCCTGGCCCTTGGCAGTTAGTGTCTCTTCCTCAAAGCCAAACTCTACATGAAAAATCTTGAAAGTTTATTCTCGGAATTTAGTCCTAGTTGAAAGTTCCCTTGAAGACCAATTTATCCTACTTTGTCTCCCTATTTCTTCCTCCAGGCCCAGGCTGAGCTTCTTGCTTCTGTCTATGGGGGTCAGATCCCTTTCTCTTTTAGCCCAAAGAAACCCATCCTGTTCCTGCTCCAGGGACCTCCACTCTCTCTGGGACAGTGGTCTGTGATGCAACCTTGACTAGAAGTTCCTATTCCTCGTGTTTGTCATTTTTCATCCTGGATCTTTTCTCTTCCCGTTTCCTTCTATTTCTGGACTTCACTCCTATGTCCTCACTCAGCCCCACCCGGTCTCAGCTCAGGGATCTTTGACCTACAGTATCACTCAGGGGTCACTGCACACATATCGACAGCGGAGCCCTAAGAGCAGCAGTGCTGGGGGCTGGGGGATCAGGCAGAATCATCTTTCAGGTTGAGAAACACAGATCTCCTCTTCCCTTCACCTCGCGTCTCCATCTACTGTGCTTCTGGGACCTTGTTGCAGGTGAATCTTCCTGTGAATGAGCGACGTGCTGAGACTACAGACCCTGTTCCTGGCAGGTGTTAAAAAGGACCAAGGACAGTAACAAGTGCTGGAGACGTGCAGAGAATCAGAACTGCATACACACGTGCTGCCAACATAGTCTGGTGGGAATATAAATGGTGCAGCTTCTGGGGAAGGCAGTCTGGCAGTTCTTCTAAATCAAACATAGACTTGCCATTGACCCAGGGTCTCACTCGTAGGTAAATGCCTGATAAATTAAAACACACGTCCACACTGAAATTTCTGCATGAGAGTTCACGTCGGCATTATTCACAATAGTACACCAAACCCAAATGTACATCCACCCATGAATGGATTTTTTTAAAAGTGATATTTCATACAATGGTGCATAATATAGTCATATAAAGAAATGCGCCATTTTATACTACAACATGGATGAACCTTGAGAGTATTATACTGAGAGGAGCCTGACAGAAAAGGCCACATTCTGTGCAATCCCATTTATATGAAATACACAGAATAAACAAATCCATAGAAACAAGAAGTAGATTTTAGTGGTTTCCAAACACCGGGGGGAAGAAAGAACTATGTAGGGAGCTTCCCTGGGGAGAAATGAAATTATTCTGGAAAAGATCATGGTGATGGTTGCGCAACTTTGTCACTGGCCTAAAAACCAATGACTTATACATTTTTAAAAGATGAAACTTACACTACAGACATTTCTTGGGATCTACGGGGGACTGATTCAAGGACACCCCAAGGATTCCCACATACAGGAGTGCTCAAGTACCTTATATAAAATGGCACGTAACCTACATACATTCTCTCTACACTTTAAATCATCTCTCGGTTTCTTATAATACCTAGTTCAATGTTGAGGCTACGTAAAGAGTCGTAGATACAAAGTAAAATAGTTGCTGGTGTGGGGCAAATTTAAGGAGTGTTTTTTGGAACTTTCTGGAATCTTTTCCAAATATTTTCCATCTGGTTGACTGACTCTGTGGGTGCAGAACCCATGGATGTGGAGGGCTGACTGTATGTGAGTGATATCTCTGTCGGAACGTTGGTCCACAGTACAAACATCCCACACCAGTGGTAGGGGAGATATTGGGCTAGATACCCTGGAAATGCATCTCCCCCCTGACAGCCATGCCACAGGGAACAGTGTCCTCTGGAGAAAAACACTTTCTTTTCTCCATCTTCTTTTCCCCTCTCAAAGTGATTCATTTCTACTAAATTCCAGCTGGATAGAGCAGTGTGAGGGAATGGAAGGTGAGCACAATTTGACACTCTCTCAGTCACACCCACAGAGGAAAACACCCCAATCCATTCCCCACTCAAAGCTCCTGGTGGTCTCTGGATGGAGCCCTAAAAGAGTGTCTGAACCCTAGCCTTCCCTCCTAGTGACTGAGGGGCCCACACAGGAGCATTTGGGGGACCCATTCCCACCACCTCACATTTTGTGGGAGGACATTATCTCTTTTGAAAGTTCAGAAGAAACAGGTTCTTTTCATTTAAACACAAGGAGTTATGTCACTAAAAGAACAGAGTCTGTCCACAGACTACCCTGTGGGGAGTGGATACACACACAGCTTCCTGAACCAGCTACCTGCCTGGATACCTCACCTGTGCAGTTCACTAACTTAGAAACCTGGGCTTCTGTTCAGCCACTCTGTGCCCCATTTCTGTCATCGGTGAAATGGGGAAAACAAAGGGATCTGCCTGAATAAGGTGTTAAAGAGGGAAATGAGTGAATACATACCCCCCTCAGTAAAAGTCAACAGTTTTTAATATTATTCTATGAGAATGCCATGCCCCTGAAGAGAGTACAGCTCCAGTGATAAGAGACTTAACCATGGCATTCAAAAGAACTCTTTTTCCTGCTTTTTTCTCACAGGCATTTGACACTGTTTTCAAGACCACGAATTTGAGGATGGCATAACGAATAGCAGGCTAACCAAGAAATGTCATAATTCTAGAGTTCAAACAGTTTATTTTTCTGATACATCTTTGTACAAAAAATTGGAATACTGCCACCAAAATGGCCCCTGTTTGGATCCATTGTCCTTCTCACTGAGAGCTGATTACACTGCAGGGAAATGAGCTTCCCACTGACCTTAGAAGTCATTGGCCATCTGGGATTGGCTGCAAGGGGCATGGGGGTCACAGGGGGGACCACAGCCAAGGTCCAGCCTTTAAGGGAAGGCAAATGATGCCTGTTCTGCACCTACTGCTAAGACACTTCACCAGTATCTCTTAAGCTGAGAATTGGAACTATTTTCCTGCTTATACAGAATAATTCTTAAGGAAATGGTCGGGTTGGAGAAGCCCTTTCAGAACATAAACTAGAAAATGTCAGCTTTTTAATTGTTGGTGTTAGAAGTGGTCTTAAAGACAATTCAACATGTAAGACAAGAAAGATATTTTAAGGGTTATTTCTGGTGGGGCGCAGTAGCTCAGGGCACGTGAAGAAGTTAGAATTTAACTTTATTCTCCTTGGCGCTAGAAAGGCACCTACATGCATTTCATATGAGCCAGTGATCGCAGATCACAATTTCTTCTGCAGGTGAAAAGGACGCATGAGAATAAAACAATAATCTTACGTTTACTCATAGAGGCTTCGTGCTCATGAAGCTGATGAGTAGCCTGGTGAAGAAATGAGAAGCTGCTTTACTTGAAATACCAGCTGCTGTGAAGGATGGGAGGCAGCAAGAGAGAGGTATATAGTCCAGACCTGACGATTCGCGGCACATCAGCTCACAGTCTGTCTGCCCACCTCTGCTTCCTTCAGGCTCACAGGTAAGTGCTTCCAGCAGCTCTGCTTTTCACTACGTGAATGCTTCCTGAAAATAATAACAATTATGTGTGTTACATTATTTATCTAATTTGTTTTGTCTGATTGTATTTTATTCTTTAGCCAGGACAAAGTAAAACAATTTTTCATTTCCTTTAATCTTTAGGTAATTTATTTATTTCCAAAAACCAAATGCTCCCTTAGGAGGAAGTGTGTTTGGGAGGGTAGGATCCCTCAAGAAAAAGGCATAGAGGTGCCTCATGAGAGATGGTGGGATGTTACACATCAATCTTTGTCTTTGATCTGTTATAATGCATTTTCTACCCAGTCTTAGTACAGCCAGTAAGGAAGAAAAGATAAAGATATTCTATTAGTTTTCACAAAAGTTTTCTTTTCCTATTTTTTTTTTTTTTGCCACACCACACGGCATGTGGGATCTTAGTTCCTTGACCAGGGATCGAACCTGCGCCATCCTGCATGGGAAGTGCACAGTCTTAACCACACTGCCAGGGAAGTCCCCACAAAAGTTTTCTTTAAATACTATTTCGATAGTCTTCTAATTATGAAGTGTATACATGTACATTGAAAAAAGCTTTAAAAGTAAAAGGAAGGAAGCTATAGTTTTCAGAATCCCACAACCCACATATAAGGCATTTTTTATGAAAATTTTATTACAGACTAACCTCCCTTTCAGTAAACTCATTATAAAATAAATTTGATGCTTCTGCAGGAGTTCCAGACTACATCAAGCCACCATGAGTTCACTCGAGGAAGGAATCATCCACTTTGCAGTCGACCTGTTCCAACAGATCAGACAATTAGAGAAGGGAAATATCTTCTATTCCCCTTTGAGTATCATGTCTGCCTTAGCCATGACTTCCTTGGGGGCCCGAGGAGACACCGCATCAGAAATCCAGAAGGTAGGTTTACATTTACATTTACCAGTTTGTCCTGGTTTCCCTGTTGGCTTCTGTGCAGATGATCACAGACCTGGCTGTCCCCAGGGGTAGCACAGGAAGCTGCAAACCTCCCCAGGACTGGGCGGGCACAGAGCTGTGGGAGCATATGCTCTCCCCCAGCTCTCCGCCCCATCTCTTCCCTGTGCCTAGACTTCCTTTGGGAGCTGGGATGAACCCTACAACTGCCCAGTGACCACAGGTGAGGCTTTAAATGGTAGAGTTCAGGTAGAAGTGGTGCGTTGACTAAAATCCATGGGAGACATCTTTACATGTTTGCTCAGCAATGAACGAAAAATGAATCAGGATTCTTTGAACTGGCTGGTGATCAACCAGCTTTGTGTTTTTCACACGCAGGTTGTGTTTTTCAAGGAGCCGGTGCTTGCACGGAACATTTCTTTGTTCTTTTTCTTTCTTTCTTTTTGGGTTTTTCTTTTTTTTGATTTGGCATTTTGTTTTGATTCTGTCTTTCCTTCCTTCTTTCTTTCTTTCTTCCTTCCTTCTTTTCTTTCTTTTCTATTTACTCTGGGGTACATAGATCTCTAAAGTCTCCTTGTCTCACTCCCCGTCTCCTCCAGGTCCTGCACGCGAATGCAATCGCAGAGAACACAGAAGGAGGAGGAGCTGCAAGAGATCCCGTGAGTCACAGAGCATTGGATCTAGGACATCACATATCCAAGAGGGTCGGAGTTTAAACTGGGACTTTCAGATAAACAGGGAAAAGCCAGTTTTTAGGGGACATCTTAAGCAAAATAGATTGGACAGAGTTGTTTCTCATATCATCTTATGTACTTATTTATTTTATATATTTGTTTTCTTGAAAGAAGAGTAGCATGTTCTTAAGAGCAGGGGTTCTGAAACCCAAAGGAGCTTCAAGCTGAAGAATGTTTTTTTTGCCATGCCATGCAGCTGGCAGGATCTCACTTCCCCAGCCAGGGCTTGAACACAGGCCACGGGAATGAAAGCCTGGAATCCTAACCACTAGGCCACCAGGGAACTCAGGAGCTTCAAATTGTGCTCTTCTGTTCAGGAATGGAGAACGTGGCAAAATACAACTGCTCTGAGCCACAATTTGACGTCATACAAATTAACTAGGAGCAATAAAACGTCTGCTACAAGACATGCAACTACATGTAAAACAGGACAAGAGTGCCTGGATGACAGAAACCCCCATAAACGTTATGTATTATTATTATTATAGAATAATAATAACTATAGTAATCACAATATGTTCCTAAAATTATATGATTTTAATTAACCCCTAAATTAGATTAAGAGCAATAAGCATATGATCAACTATATTTTGGAAAATGATGGAGTGAGAATTATGGTTGGTAGCCTAAATAGTCCAAAACTCTTAGTTAGCAAGTGGAAGGTTCTGGTTGAGATAAGCGTGAGTTGAAAAATTGGCTCTGTCTCCTTGGAGAAGTTTCTTAGTTCTCTGAACTCTCTTGTTTTCGTGTCAGTTGAACTAAAGACTTAGAGATGCTGATGTGCAGCTGTTGGCAGCGTACCAGAGAGACACTGCTCCTACTTCAGAGTGACTGGCATAGCGAACAGCCAAAGAGCACAGTCAAGGGGTCTTAGAAAGTAATCCCTCCAAGGAGTAAAACAGGGCTCCATGTCATAACATAGGGCAATATACAAATTTCATGTTCTCATACAGTCGATGACTGTTAGAGATGCACTATGGCTCTGGCTCTCAAGGAATTTAAGTTTTAGCTGGTCCCTAAACATTTGAGACAATTAAAACACAATCCAATAGTGGAATGGTGCTGCATCTCTAGTTCGAAAGAGAAAAGGCTGGAGTGTGTTAGAGCAGGAGGAAGAATTACCTGGAAGATTGAATGTAAGGATTATGAAGGGTATTTCTGGTAAAATACACCATATATGGGGAGATAGCAACAAATGTCATCCCTGGGGATACCAAACTCTAGGAACAGAGCTCACAGACCTATGGGGGTGTAGTGTTTACATACAATGAGAGTCTAATGAGCTCACTTTCTGGTGTTTGAAGGTTGAAAGGCCAGGAAATATTCATCATCAATTTCAAAAGCTTCTGACTGAGTTTAAGAAACCCACTGCCTATGAGCTGAACGTAGCCAACAGGCTCTATGGAGAAAAGACTGTTCTGTTTCTTCAGGTAAGTTTCATGACCTGTCACACCTTTGGTCTGCATCCTGGGTCCACTGATCCCATCTCCTAATGGGGGAGGGGGAGGCAGAGGAGCCTGGCTGACCCACATGGGGAGCATTTGCCCTGGGGGCATTCAGCTCCTGCCCCGCGACGCCCCCCACTAGAGTGTCCCAGAGCCTGACAACCCACCGGGGAAGTGGGCGTAAGGATTGTTTCAGGTACTCTGTTTGGTCATTACTGAACACAGTTTAATCTGGGAATACCTACATAGTTACTGACAAATTACTCTTAATCCCTCCTTTCTTCCTGCCCATGTCATAGGCATACATGGATAATGTTGAGAAATTTTACCTAGCCAGTGTGGAATCTGCTGATTTTGTCAATGCTGCAGAAGAAAGTCGGAAGATGATTAATTCCTGGGTGGAAAGCCAAACTAATAGTAGGTTATGGGAGAGTCACTCCTTCAAAATCACTGTAGATTCTCCGCTGTGTGTGAGCGCTGTGCTGGACACTGCATGGGGTGCCAGGAGCCGGGGTGAGATGAGATTGCAGGGGATGGAGGCGGGCACTGCAGAGGGTGGAATGGTCCACGTCAGTGTGGAGAGAAACAAGGGGAGCCCGGGAGGGATCCCAGGACCAGCTACCTGGAAACTCAGCTGAGTCTGTGGATGACAGTATCTCTATGGATCCCAACTCTCTGCTCAAACTTCAGGTTGATTCGCATTTTTTCTTTAAATTAGAGGCTTAACGTCTGGATTATGATCCCTAAGAGATAATATTAATAGGGTTCCCTTATCCTTTGTTA
This sequence comes from Delphinus delphis, assembly GCF_949987515.2. Classification (NCBI taxonomy): domain Eukaryota; kingdom Metazoa; phylum Chordata; class Mammalia; order Artiodactyla; family Delphinidae; genus Delphinus; species Delphinus delphis. The sequence goes on along the minus strand of NC_082695.1, from coordinate 77,033,214 downwards.
ACTGGGAGACGAGCCACTCTCCTGCCAACCACCCTTCTTGCCACCTGCAGCAGGAGCTGCCTGACCACTTCCCCATCCCCGCATCCTGCAGGGATGGCCACAGTCGTCCTCCCCAACCACGGAAGGCGGCTGGATGATGTCTCCATTCTATGAATAATATCCTACCTCCCGTCCTAAATACAGGCCAAACCTACAGCAACTCAACATGGCAAATGAAGACAAAGACACCCCGGGACATGGTGTCTGAGTCCATGTTTTCGATTCTAGCGTTCATGTCATTTGTCCTAAAGAACATTCAGGCCCATTCCCTCTGAGTGGTGAGTTCAAGTTTCAAAAAATAGAAAGCAAAGAAGAAAGTGAAGAAGAAAAGAAGAATAGAAGGAAGGATGGAGGTAACAGGGGAGGGTGGTAGTAATTGAGGGGACAGAGAGGGTGGTAGGAAGGGAGGGAGAAAACTGACCAGTGGAAAGATCAGCTGAAATCAGTCCATCAGAATTCAGTGTGAGATGACTGATGTCACCCCAGAGACCAAACACGTTCCCAGTCAGAAGAAGGGGTGTCTGCATGAGGGCGACTCCATCAGGCTGGCGCCGTGAGGAAAGCTTCACCTTGTGAACAATCGGGCACAGAGTCCCTAATGTGGTGATTTGTGTGAATATTTAATCGTCACTTGTAACTTTCAAAGCATCTTCCAGACAAACCACTTGTGCCTTTCATGACAAACCTTTGGTTTTCTTTCTTTGCAGAAAAAATCAAGGATTTCTTTCCCAAAGGCTCTCTTAATAGATGGACCGTTCTTGTTCTGGTGAACGCAGTCTATTTCAAAGGGAAGTGGCAGAAGGAATTTGAGAAAGAAAAAACTGGGGAGGAAAAATTTTGGCTGAGCAAGGTATTGTCTATAAATTATGTATATCACATAACATAGCTACACATTCAGTGTGAAATGTAAATATCTAGTGATTAATATAGAGCTGCTGTGGGTAGAAGATAGAATTTGTCAAGGCTTATTTTCTTGTCTTTTTTTTTTTTAACTTTATTTAGTTGGGATTCCTTGAAGAAACTCTTGTCTCTAATTCACAGATTTCCGAGATCATCTCTTAGAAGGAGGATGTATTTGGTATTACGATAATATTACCTTTCTTTTTGACTTATGCTCACTTCGCATTTTCTTGCCACATGACTTTATTGCAGGATACAAGCAAACCTGTGCAGATGATGAAACAAACCGACCTTTTCAATTTCACGTCACTGGAGGACATGCAAGTCAAGATCCTGGAAATACCGTACAAAGGCCGAGAGCTAAGCATGTTTCTGCTGCTGCCCAATGACGTGGATGGTCTGCAGCAGGTAAAAGCTGGCACCCCCAATGCTGCCTACTCTTGCTTAAATTCCTAGTGAGACACTGCTCTGTGGGCTGCTCACAGACTGGTGCTAGTGGCTGGCAGAGCTCAAGCACACAACAAAACAATAAAACCGATACCTTAGGTGTCACGGTATGACACGAATAGTGTTTCTGTACATCACAGGTCACGTTAATATTCTGATGAAACTATGGAATGTCAGTTCACAAAAAATATATACCTAGATACACACATAACTATTTTGCAACCATACGAACCTCTGATATATTCCAGTCCACCCATTTGAAGACAAGGAGATTAACACGCATACATAGGGGACACATAGAAATATTTGCAAGTTCACTCACAAGTAAAATAAGGAAATTAAAAAAAAAAGCGGTTACATATTGCCCACTAATTCACAGTGCTTTTGTAGACGGTGGACAAATAGCTTTATCTTGATGCCCACTTTTAAATTTTGAAGTATTTTGTCCCTAAGTGCTCAGAATGGACCAAAGGCTCATTCAGAGCCTCGTTGCTAAGATTTCAAAAAAGGGGGGGATTAGAGAATTTTCCTGTTAGCATAGTTATAATAAAGTTAACATGTAAAAATATCAATAACAATATTTGGCATAAAAGGGCATTCCATAAAAGGCCATAAGCCGTTACTATAATAGTCGATGATGATGCGGAAGCGGCAGTAAACTCGCCACACTCAAAATACATATCTCGTAACACTGGAAACTGGAAATCCTTAGGGAAAGCAATACGGCAATAAATGTGAAGAGTCATCAGAATATTTCTGCTTCAGCTCGAAATTCCCCATTATCAATGACATTGGGAATCTCAGTCCTAGGATTTTATCCTATAACAACAAGTCTAAACAAGGGAAAAGCTTTTGGACAGAAGTGGCTCAAAATAATGAAAAATTTTAAATGAGGAAAAATACATGTTAGTATTACCTTAGATTAGGTTAGGGACTGACATGCAGTGAATGCTTAAAAGATATTAAGTAAAGATATATATACTGAATATCAATTTAATGGTAGTATTATGTAACAATGTAAACTTGATTAGAGAAACATATATCTATACAGGAAAAGTTTACAAATAAATGAAGCAAGAAAAAGGAATAAAAGTAGGCTATACGCTGTAAATGCACTATGTAAAAATTTATGGACGAAAGAACATTGACAAGAGGTTATTTGAAAGTGAAGCACGAAATAGAGAACGAGCCTAAGAAGTAGATAGCTCATCTTCTACAAATAATTTTATTTAACTATTCTGTTTCATATATGTGTGCATATATATATATCCATTTGTATAGATATTTATATATATGCATATATTATTAATGTGTACATATATACATAAAAATAGCAAAGCCACGAAAATATAAGAACATTTATTTGATTATATAATATATATTCAGGACTCTGTTAGTTTTACCTCCTCAGATAAAACCCTATCAACTGAATCTCCTGTATTTATGTTTTTACTGTTAAAGGATTTCCACGTTTCAATCCAACGTTAAGGGGGGGCTCCGTGCCCTCTGACAATCTTGCCAGTTGTTCCCTTTTTCATTGTTATAGCTTGAAGATCAGCTCACTGCTGAGAAGTTAATAGAGTGGACGAGCCCACAGAATATGAAAGAGCGTGCAATGGAGTTATACCTACCTCGGTTCAAAGTGGAGGAGACCTATGACCTCAAGCCCATGCTGAAAGCCCTGGGGATGGTGGACGCCTTCACTGAGGGGAAAGCCGACTTCTCAGGCATGAGCAGTGAACGAGAGCTGGTGGTGTCGGAAGTCTTCCACAAGTCCTTTGTGGAGGTGAATGAGGAGGGTACAGAGGCTGCAGGTGTGACTGGATCAGTAATCAGTGTAACATCAGTAGTACCTTCAGACAGTTTCCACTGTGACCACCCTTTCCTGTTCCTCATCAAGCACAACAAGACCAACAGCCTCCTCTTCTATGGCAGAGTCTCTTCCCCTGAGATGTGATTAGCCAGCGGCTACACTCGGGGCACATTCACAGAACTGTTCCTGAGCCTTGATTGCTGGAAGTAACAGGTTGTCTTTGATTCATTTTCCTTTCCAAACTCATAATCATCACTAAGCATGTACACTAAACCTACTGTATCTCCCCATGGTAACTCCCATGTGGACAAAATGTTCAAGATATAATAAAAGGATATTTCAACACTCTATCTTCACCTGAATTTGAAATAACATAGCTGCTGTTTCGAACATCGTATCTACTATTCAAACCTACTCACCTAGACACCCACATTTATTTGAATTTAAGTGATCTGTGGAACGCTTACATGCCAAAAAGTTTTCCTCTTATAAAACACATTATCAATAATACAGTACTTATTCATACTACTTGTTGCTTTTCCTTTTTTGCTTTCTTTCTTTTCAACAAAGTGCAAGTGGCCTGCCACACATAGGAGAGATAATTCGGAAATATAATAATTTATAAAAAGAAAAATTCAAAACAAGTGTAGAGCATGATGAGGCTGAAGAGGTAGACTGGTACCAGAGCATGAAAGGCTTTGAGTCCATGTTAGGAACTTTGTGTTTTATCTCTAAAGAAATGAAAAGACATTGTAGGTTTGTAACGAAAGTGGGGCCCGGCTGCTCACTGCTCAAAATCCAATAAAGAGGCCAGGTTGGTGGAAAGGAAAGTTTGCTTCAATTTGGACGCTGGCAACCAGGGGGGGAGGGCAGACCCCTGTCCAAAGGCCGACTCCCGCCCTGACAATCAGGGGGCAAGAGCTTTTATACCCAGAGGGAGGGGCTCCATGCAGAAACAGCTCTGATGACAGGCAGCTCTGACAGTCACCGTGAAACTGGTCATGAGGTGGTCTGACCTGTGTCATCTTGATTGTTTTAAGTACAGTTAGTCTTCAGTTCCAGGGTTGGTTTTTTCCCATTTCCTTGAGGTTCTCAGAATTGTGGCAGCTCATGTCACGGCTACAGTCCGGTCACCATGTAGTTAACTTCTTCCACCCGGTGTGGGTTTCAGTATCTATAATACAGCTCACAGGATACGGCTCAGAATATTATCTACAGCCCTTGAGAAGGAAATAAAAGTCCTTGACTTTGCTTAATGACTAAATTACTATCATTGGATCTCCTTTGTTTTCCTTTGTTTCTGCATGTTCTCACTTCTCTAATTAAACTTATTCTTTGGCTAAAGTTATTTCCACAGACAAAAAGCAGGCTGAGGACATGGGGGGAAGGACCATAGGGTCCTGCTTCATTTCAGGTTTTGTTTGTTTTCCAAAGGGGGATAGAGATCATATCTGCCACTTTAAAATATGTATCTGGTTATTATGATGTAAATGGGTGAGAGGAAAGAACAGCATGGATATAGTGAAATTACTAGTAAACCATTAGAATGTCAAGAGTGGAACTGAGATAAATATTTGCGGAGTAAAATTTGCCACTCCAAAATGTATCCTTTTGGCGTGAGGATTAATTTAGGCTAATAATTTTTAAGAAACAGAGGACCCAGGAAGACCCAGGAAGTCTTTCTTTTTATCTCCCACTTAGCTGCCTAAAGAGTTTAGATTAAGGGCCTGTTCCCACAACAGAGCTATCACCAGAGATACCTGCAGAGAATATGGGCGAGAGGTAGTGGGGAAGCTCGGCAGGGCCTGGAGATCAGTCCCCTCTGTGCCCATAGTCTCCGCCTGGCCCAGCAAACATGTTACCAAACATTTGCTTTTCCATCTCCATGTCAGCTGCATTTTTGAAGTCCCAAACCACTACACCCAACATCCTCTTTTGTCTTCTCTGAAGATGGTCTTTAAGGTGAGGTTTGGGGCCATTTTGTCAAGTTTCTCAGTCTTCCTGGGTCTCTCCCGTGTGCGGTGGAATAAAGTTTCTTCCTCCCTCACAGATAGTTAAGTGTGATAATTGTTTAGGAACTAAAATTCGTAGAATTTTGGTAACACATTATATATGGCAGAAATGAGAGATAGAACCCGAGACCTATGATGAAGTTTCTGGCCTAACCAACTGGTTGGATGGAAGAAGATTTCGTTTTGAGAGAAGAGATGATCCTCGGCTTGAGTTTGCACTTTGTAAACTTCCTTTTGAGACATCCAAATGGAGTTGTCTAGTAAGCACTTGAACCCATGAGTCTTGAGCTCATCTGCAGGACACGATCTGGAGCTTGAAATTTGTTATGCTTGTTGGGGAAGGAAAATACTTTCCTCTACACTCTATGTTCTTCTGACTGTTCTAAGAATTAAGTTGACAGAGACAGCTTAGCAGGAGAAAATCCAATATAATTACATACTTATGGGGACCCCATAGGAAAAATGAGACTCGAGGACAAATTAGTCAATTGAGGCTTATATGGCATCTGAGAGAAGGAAAAGCATGTAGGGGGCTGGGACTTCAAAGGGGAGGGAAAGATTTACAGGAAGATAGGGAAAAACAAATGCTTGGTAAACAAAAGTTTGCCATGCTATGCACAGACAATGGGACACAGAGAAGGCTTTGATCAAAAGGGCCTTGCTAAAAGGGAACCCTCTTGCACTGTTGGTGGGAATGTAAATTGATACAGCCACTGTGGAGAACAGTATGGAGGTTCCTTAAAAAACTACAAATAGAACTACCATATGACCCAGCAATCCCACTACTGGGCATATACCCTGAGAAAACCATAATTCAAAAAGAGTCATGTACCAAAATGTTCATTGCAGCTCTATTTACAATAACCAGGAGATGGAAACAACCTAAGTGTTCATCATCGGATGAATGGATAAAGAAGATGTGAACATATATACAATGGAATATTACTCAGCCATAAAAAGAAACGAAATTGAGCTATTTGTAATGAGGTGGATAGACCTAGAGTCTGTCAAACAGAGTGAAGTAAGTCAGAAAGAGAAAGACAAATACCGTATGCTAACACATATATATGGAATTTAAGAAAAAAAAATGTCATGAAGAACCTAGGGGTAAGACAGGAATAAAAAGACACAGACCTACTAGAGAATGGATTTGAGGATATGGGGAGGGGAAAGGGTAAACTGGGACGAAGTGAGAGAGTGGCATGGACATATATACACTACCAATTGTCAAATAGATAGCTAGTGGGAAGCAGCCGCATAGCACAGGGAGATCAGCTCGGTGCTTTGTGACCACCTAGAGGGGTGGGATAGGGAGGGTGGGAGGGCGGGGACATGGGGATATATGTATACATATAGCTGATTCACTTTGTTATACAGCAGAAACTAACCCACCATTGTAAAGCAATTATACTCCAATAAAGATGTAAAAAAAAAAAAAAAAGGGCCTTCTTTCCCCTCACGTCCCACCCCTGTCTACCATACCTGACTCATATTCATTGTACTTGACTCTCACTATAGCTCTCTTCCTGGGATTGGCCCCCTATCTAAATGCTTTTGGCAGTTAAGGGGGAGGATGTAAAAGCTCTTCCTGAGACTTTTGTTGCTTAAAAAAAAAAATTGTAAAATAATTTGTTTTTCCCTACATGCTCAACAGAAAATTTCCCAGTCCCAGGGGGACTTCCCTGGTGGTCCAGTGGTTAGGACTCCGTGCTTCCACTGCAGGGGGAATGGGTTTGATCCCTAGTCAGGGAAATAAGACCCTGCATGCCACACAGCCACAAATAAAAAATGAAAAAAAGAAAACAAAAGTTTACTATATTTATTCAGTAACCCTAAAATTCTGTTTTGTTTTTTTTTAAACGGGTAGCTAAAGGCAGGAATGAGACCCTAGAGAGAGGGTGTCAAGTGATAAGAAAGGAGGGCCAAGAACTGACCTTGAAGTACATCAATATATAAAGGTCAGGTATGGACAATTTTTATTTTCTAAACATTGCTTTTCTTAGGGGACTGTACTCATTCCAAATCCTTCCCAGTCAGTACTTCATCCCAGCTGATTTCATAAACCATGAATTTTGGAGGATGTGAGCAAAGTTAAAATTTTCCTCAGCCAAACTTAGCAACCCAGGAACACAGAAGAGGAAGTAGATGTTTCACCATTAAGTGTGAGACGTGGTCAAGGGAATTGACAGACTGGCCAGAGAGTGGGTCACATGAGTAAGCGGTGCAGTGAACGGGTGGGAAGGGAAGGCAGGGCAGGGGGCCGTTGCCTTGATGAACAGGGAAGCATTGGGGCACTTAATGAGGTTGAAGCAAAGGAATGATGGGAATGAGTTTCTGAGAAATATGAGAGGATCAAAATTTGGCCCAGGACCTGGGATTTTTCCTGTACATTAAAATGGAAAATTGTAGGTAATAAATAAGATCAGAGTGCCATCACATGTCTGAATTAATTTCTAATGATTCAATGAACTTGAAACTGGTATAGAGTTGTTTGGATTTTTTTGGAGGGGGGGCGTTTGAAGAATTGTTGGTTAGAATGCCTTTAGACCACACCTTTCAACTACTTGTAATTTTAGTTGGGTTTTCCAAAGGAACTTTATAAATGCAAGCAAGTAAGACAAAGGCTCATAGGCATTTGAATCATATCAGGTAGAGGGCATGGTAGACATCTATCTATGAGATCTGAAAAGCTTTGCCTATATTCTAGGCCAACTAGAAGGCAGAGAACCTACTGCCTTGCCTAGTGGCCACATGTAAGAGAAATTGAAGGGAAATTCAACACCTGTATCTTTCTTTCTTTCTTTCTTTCTTGCGGTACGCGGGCCTCTCACTGTTGTGGCCTCTCCCGTTGCGGAGCACAGGCTCCGCACGCGCAGGCTCAGTGGCCATGGCTCACGGGCCCAGCCGCTCCGCGGCATGTGGGATCCTCCCGGACCGGGGCACGAACCCGCGTCCCCTGCATCGGCAGGCGGACCCTCAACCACTGCGCCACCAGGGAAGCCCCTGTATCTTTATTTTTAAAGTAATAGATTATAGTGCATTGAATTAAACAGAATACAACGAGGCCATACTGATACAAAATAAATAGATGACTAAATTAAAAGTTTTATACTGAATGGATGTTTACCTGCTATCAAAGTTCCTCCCCACAGGGTACCATTTCACATCTATTAAAGTAGAGAACTGGCCATATCAAATTTTGGAGAGAATGTGAAGCAACGAAAACTCTCATACACTGCTGGTGAGAATACAAGAAGGTGTAACCACTTCTGAAATCAGTTTGGTAATTTCTTATAAAAATTAAACGTTTACTCAACATATGGTACAGCAGTGCCACTCCTTGATATCCACCCAAGAGAACTGAAAACAGGTGTTTACAAAAGTACTTGTGTACCAATGTTCAAAGCAGTCTTATTAATAATGGCCCCAAACTGGAAAAAACTCAAATTGGCATCAGCAAGTAAATGGATAAACAATGAAACAGGACTCAGCCATAAAAAGGAAGAAAATACTGATTCTTGCAGAGCCACAGATGAAACTTCTCAACACTGTGCTGTGGGAGAGAAGCTGGACAGAAAGAGTCCCCATTGGATAATTCTACATGTATGCCAGGAGTCCCACCTGACAGAGAGCTGATTAGTGCTTTCCCAGGGCTGGAATCAGGGAGGAAATTGATTGCAAAAGAGTCCAAGGGAAACTTCTAGTTGAGATGAACGCTCTATAATCTGACTGAGTGGTGGCTACATGGGTGATTACATTTGTGAAGAGTCACTGATGTGTACACTCCCAACGTGTCACTTTTGTTTTATATAAATTCTGCCTCATCAAGTAGACAGAGAAGGAGGGAGAAGAAGAGAATTATACAAAACACGCATGGTTATTGTTGCCTCTAGAAGTATTTGAGTGAAAAACAGCTCTTAATTAAATACGTTTTTAAGAACAACCCCCTTCTTACCAGCTCCATTTATTCACATATATTTAACCACATTTAATTATATGCCAGTATTCCTATCATATAGATGAAGAAGCGGCGGTTAAATAGGTGCTCAGAGGTCTTGGGACCTTCTGCTGACACCCAGATAGGGGCATAAAAAGACAGCTTGGACATATATCAATTTTAGAACTGGTTATTCTGCCAACACCTGCTGTAGGGAGAGGCTTTGGGTGTGGCAATGAGATAAAAACTGCTTGGAGATGCAGAATGCATCACAAATAATGGATCACATGTGAATATTTTCAAAACCCAAGGGATTTATCCATGTAAGCTTCACGAGCCAGCACTTTTGAACACCCTCCATGGGTTTAATGCGCACATTGCTGTCCTAGATCACTCACCTGCAAATACTGACTTGGAGATACAAATCAAGCAGAGAGAGGAACGCGTCTCTACCTGAAATCCACTAATGTCTTAGGACTGATCAACGACAGCGCAGGTTCTAATATGGTTGCTATGATTTGGTTTCTAAGCAAAGTTAGAGGATGCTGCTGTTGATGATGATGATGATGGTGGTGGTGATGGTGGTCATGCTGATGTCAAAGACGAAGAAAAGAGCAGCAAATATCAGTTGGAGTTGGAGGCATACTGTGTTCCAGATCCTTTAATAAGCGCTGAGTCTGTTTATCCTCAAACAACTCAATACAATAGAAACTCTTCTAAAACCCATTTTTTAAAATGAAGAAACTGAAGGTTAGAGAGATGAACAAAACTACCCAAGGCCCCATAGCTCTTCCCAAAGCCCAGATTTTTATTCAGTTTGTCTGACCCTAAAGTTGCCACATAGGAGGAGGATTTAGAAATGGACATGAACAAAATTTGTTTTTATTGCTAAAGTGGTTGACCTTAATTCCCTGGATTAATTATTTTCCACGTAATTAGATAGTGGATCATTTCATTAGAAGTACTCACCAAATATAATGTTAGAAGTGATATTAGAGATCATTTATACAATGCTCTTCATTTAAGCAATAAAAAACCCCAAATTCCAAAGACATTAACTGCCTTCCCTGAGGTCACAGGTCAGGGCGGAGCTGGGATAGAAACTCTAACTTCCTGACTCCTGGCCTGGTGTTCTTCATTTACTTTCTTTCCTTTCTCTATTTGATCAATTCAATTTTACACATGATGTTGCCCACTGATCTGTTATCCTCCAAAAGCACTGAGTGCACAGGTCTGGGTGTATCCATTCCCCTATCCACTCACGTTTGGTCATCATCAACAGGCCCAGGGCTGATCGCCCTGTGGTTCATACCTAACAGATTACATGGGAGTTAAACACTTCCATTTTCTTTAGGGCAATTGTATTCTTTTTTTTTTTAATAGATCTTTATTGGAGCATAATTGCTTCACCATACCGTGATAGTTTCTCTTGCACCACAAAGAGAATTCAGCCATAGGCATACACATGTCCCCATATCCCCTCCCTCTTGAGCCTCTCTCCCACCCTCCCTATCCCAGCCCTCTAGGTCATCGCAAATCACCGAGCTGATCTCCCTGTGCTATGGGCTGCTTCCCACCAGCCAACTATTTTACATTCGGTAATGTATATATGTCGATGCTACTAAGTTTCCATTGGGTGCTGTCTCCTTGCTCCTCCAATAAATTGGTAGCTAGAACATTGGATATAAGATGTGCAGGGACCAGGAACTGACCAGGTTCTTGAGCACTTGTATTCCCAGACATTGATCTACATGCTGAGCGTGCAAAGATGAGTCCAGTTAGTGGTGGAGACTCATTTGAACAGAAAATATCGATACGATAGACTTAACAGTATGGAAAAGCTTCACCAGGCACTCTGGGAGGACTGGATTGTGTGGGATAGTTAGGGAGGGGCAGGAAAACAATGCTTCCAGGAGGAGAGCCGCACTTGACACAAATCCAGAAGTGTCTGATTTCCATATTTCACATCCAGAATGTCAATGTATTCATATATGGAGGGAAACGTACTATAAGTTTATGGCTAGTTATCCCTGGAAACGTCTTCCGTTGCTTAAGTTCACAGCTCAAGTTGTAAATGAGAAACTTGCTGGGCCAATGCAGAAAAAGAAAAAATTAAAATGAGATTTCCAGCATAAAAAATGGCTCTGTATATGAGTATCTTTTCTCTTCTCTTTTGCAGATGGTAGTAAGCAAAAGTTAATTAATCTAAGGTAGTTCTGTAGATTCCTTTTCCAATAAAGTCGGGTAAAATTTGGGGATTCAAAATTCATGTAAAGGCTGCCAAAGGTGAAAGCACCTGGGGTTGAGCAGGACGCCCTGGAGGAAATAAGAGAAAATCAAGAAGAGGGAAGAGAGGGCTTAGCAACCTTCCAGCTTCTGCGGTGATGGAGAAAGCTGGAAAGAGAGCCGCTCCTCTAACGGGAGAGTCTGGATAACACACAAATGCTTGAACTCATCAGAAAGCCACAGGTGCAAGACAACTACCCAGCCTGAAATCTAAGGAAAAAACAAGTGCAGTAAGTCCCCTACATAGGAACCTTCAAGTCGAGAACTTTCAAAGATGCAACCGTGCGTTCAGGCGTGAGGGAAATGGCAGCTTGCCTTCCGTCTCCTACTGCTGACGATGCTTCAGCTCTACGTCTCCCACCTCCTCTCCCTCCTCCAGGCAGTAACTCTTCCTGCCTGTTCACTCGATGCCAGCCCCTGGATGCCAGCTGCTGTACTGCACTACTGTACTCTTCAAGGTACTGTATCATAAGATTTAAAACGTTTTCTTTATTTTATGCGTTTTTTAACGTATTATTTGTGTGAAAAGTATTATACACCTATTATAGTACAGTGCTACATAGCTGACTGTGTTAGTTGGGTACCTAGGCTAACGTCGTTGGACTTACAAATTGGACTTAACGAATGCGCTCTCAAACGGAACTCGTTCATACGTAGAGGACTTACTGTGCCCCCAAGGAGAGACCGATGCAAACGCTGACGTGCCTGGGGCAGACATGGGGGAAGGCAGGGCCCCAGACAAGCGTGAGGGTACAGACCCTCAGAGCCACAGCCATGCAGGGAGTTTATACCCACTGAGTCTTCTCCCCAGAGGCTCACTGGGTGTTCAAGGGAAAGACTGGGTACAGGGCACACTCAGTGGAGAAGGAAGGGGCTGCCACTGCAAGAAGGCCAAAAGCCCCACTTGATTCTTCTCCCCCAAGAAACAGAAGTCGTTAACCTCTGAGACAGGGCAGCAAGCCTTGTCACTCCCATAGCAGCGGTGCAGACCCCCAGGGAAACCTTCCAGCAGTCAGGCCTCCACCCCAAACACAGTGTAACCCCACAGGAATTGAAAGCCAGGGCAGCACTGAAGGCAACCATCGTAACAACAAAATCCAGACTCAGCTCAGATCCTATCTAGAATGACTCCATACCCCATGCTAATTACATGGCAAAAGAAGAGTCATTCTAAGCATAAAGGCGATCTCCCTCTTTCTCTGCTGTACCACACCCAAAATTTGATATGCAATAATAATCTGTGAGACACACACACTCACAAACATACACAAAGAAGAAAAGGACCCACTGTGCAGAGAGACAAAGCAATCAACAGAACCAGACTCCAGGATGATACAGACGCATGTAGGAACTATCACAGACCCAATTTAAAACAACTAAGATTAAAGATATTAAAGGATCTAGTGTGACCTTACTATGGCTTTTAGAGCAGTATCACAATTTGCATTAATAGACTTATCCACTGGCTAGGAACACAGAGTACAGCATAAACCGCTGCTGTTGGAATAAACCATGACTCATATTAAACAAAGCAGAATGCTCTGCAATTACCCTATTGTCTACAAAGGTTCACTGTTTTCCATACTCTGTAGTTCTAATAAGTGGTTTTGGTGACTAGTATTTCCAAACATCTGGGAGTACTAGCTCAAGACAGTAAAAACAATGGGAAGGAAAACAGTGCAATGGGTTTAAAGAGAGACGTGAAAGTATATTAATGACCATATTATCTTACATAAATTTTTGGGCAAGATATGACAGCTGTGATAATCAGATTGTGGGTAAGTGCCTTAACATTAAATGAAAAAACACAAGGTCACCGTAGCAATTGTAAGGACAAATAGAAATTAAAAATAAGAGGCTTAATTCTTCCCGTTGAAAATGAAAGAAGAGATTCCCCTCCCCTCCTTTTCCTCGCAGCATTTACTTTAGGAAATTTGTAATTCTAAGCACTTTCTCCTCTTTGAAATATATATATATATATATATATATATATATATCTCCTTTTGAAGACTAAATAAGCCTTTTGTTAGCTTTATGGGAGAGGAATGTCTTTTTCCATGTTTGAAATGGAAATTTCAGGGGAGATAGCAACCCTACCTCCCAGCTTCTGTTGAAGGGTAGGCACTGAAATCAAAGGGCCAAGTTGCAAAACTACCTCCCATCCTAAAGATACGAGAAGTTTAATTTTCCTCTGGCTAAAAGCAATTAGCTAACCCAGATGGTCGCCCTAATTACCAGGTGAATCTAGGATGAACTCTGTGTGACAAATGGCGCCGTGAAGTCTCTTACCTGAAAACTTGTTACTGTTTATTGTTTGAGAATATGTATGTAATGTGCTGTATCTGTTTGTTTGTATAACAGTATCTGCCTTTGCAATTTCTTACCGAATTGCCTGGTTTCATGCTTACTTAATAATAAAAGTGTTTTCTCTTTGTGGAAAGAATTTCTGGGTTGGAGGAGGATTATATTTTTAATTATATTTCCCCAACACATTCCACCATGATGGAGACTATGCTTTGTCCCACCAGAAGCCTGCCATGGGAGCTAAAAAATGTGTGCAGTAATTATAACTTGGAAGTTAAACCGAGTAGAATTGTGTGGAGCTCTCCTGGGCACAAAAGCCTTTCTTTCCGTGTCTTATTTGCAGGCAAAAGGCTTCAGCCTCCTAGACCTTCCTGAATACCAAAGGGCAGATTCAAACAGTTGTTAATCAGGGAAGTGAGGGAATGCAGAAACAAAGGAGGAACAATTAAGAAACTATGGGGCTTCCATGGTGGCGCAGTGGTTGAGAGTCCGCCTGCCGATGCAGGGGACACGGGTTCGTGCCCCGGTCCGGGAGGATCCCACATGCCGCGGAGCGGCTGGGCCCGAGAGCCATGACCGCTGAGCCTGCGCGTCCGGAGCCTGTGCTCCGCAACGGGAGAGGCCACAACAGTGAGAGGCCCGCGTACCTCACTCGTGGCCCTTACACTGGGGTGAGAAGTAGACACCTGTAAATAAACAAAATATTTACATACATTTCTTTACAAATATCTCTTCATACAAGAATATATATGTATACATAGATGCATATGTGATATGTATGTATATATCACATATGTAATATCTATATATGACTGCAGTATGAACGAATGGAGGAAAAGAAAAACAGGAGGCGATTTAAGAGTCTGTTTCTGTTATTCAGAGGAGAAACATGGAGTTTGGATCAGGATAGTAGCAGCAGAGAAGTAGGTGAATTTGAGACATATCAGAATGTAGCGATTGGTTGTGTGAGGTGAAGGCGGGAAACTCTTGTGGAAAATCATATGAGTCCAGTTTGGACCGCTGGGTGGATGGTGTGGCCACATACGAAGAAAGAGAACAGGAAAAGAGAAGGTGAATTCAGCGTGGGTCCTTAACTTGCTGTGTCTGTGTCACCTGTAGGTGTCCACGGGGCAGCTGGATATGTGGCTGGAACCCAGCAGGGAGACCTAGCAACTGATGCCAGGGAATTGTATCAAAAACAAAATGGGGGAAAAAAAAATGGGGCTCCACAATAAAACTCTAAGGATTTTTAACATTTAAGGGGCAGGCAGAGGGAAAGTGGCAGAGGGCTGTGTCTTCGAGGCAAGGGGAAGCAAGCACTTCAAGAACGTCCCCAGAAAAGCAGGGGCAGAAGGTCTCAGACACTGCCTGAGTGGACGTGTCTTAAAAGCTACTACAACTGATAAGTTTGAGATCCTGAGCGGCACCGTTAGAGTGCGACAAACGGCGCCATCTAGTGGAAGATAAGAGGAACAGACGAGAGAAGACCGATTTTCTTGTCTGTTGGAGTTGGAAGGAACTTTAGAAACAATATTGTACAGAGGAATCATAGGCCACAAGGGCTAAGTTTGATTTCTCCAAAATTTACACCAGCTCTCCAGTGAGAGAGCTAGGACTAGTACGTGGCTTGTCAGATCCCAAGCCAGTAGCCTCTTTACACTGAACTGCCTCCAAAGTGTTTGCAGATGACAGAAAGCACACGGACCCGGACTAACCAGGACCAAGGAGTCCTGGTGTCTCTCAGCTCCTTAAGACCTGCACAAGTTTTGGATCAAATCCGGGTTCCCTGCCCTGCGAAATGTCCAATGCCTTCCCAAGGCGTATATGAATTCTCAGACACCTCCGGTTCCAGAATCTTCCTCCAGTGAATTCTTATCCTCAACTCTACTTCTAGGGCTGTTCCTTTACCTCAGCCTTGGCATCAATCCAGACATGGAAACAAACCCTTTCCATGGGGCCAGGTTTGAGATAACAACCAAAAACAACCTCACTCAGCAAAAATGAAAAACACCTCACCCAAGGCCAATGCGGAGATGAAGAACTGGGCATTAGAAAGCTTTTTCTTGACAGTATTTTGACTATTCCATCACATTACATGGATTCCCCTTATCTTTTCTGTCTTTGTTGACACTTTCAGAGCAGACAATTGTTTTCATACTGTCTTTTATAGAAAGTGTGACCATATAGTTAATCTTCCAAACCAGACACTTCTGAAAGTGAAAAGGACACCAAAACCAATTAAAATACAGACATACATACACATATATGAAATCTTTATTTGACAAACTGATTTTATTTTATTGGCGGGCTTTGCAAGATTTCTGTACAAAAACTATTTTCAAAAATAAAATGTTATTTTAAAGCAACATGTGTCTGTGCACACAAGCAAAATAGGAGAAAGAAAAAACTTCCTAGAATCGATTATCTGAGCGTTAAAAAAATAATATAAACATAAGCAGAATCATTATTGTCGTGTAGTTTAAACGTTGTCTTAATTATATTGGTCTCTAAATCGGTCACTAGTATTTCTCTGAAGATTGTAGTTTTTCAGTATGATGTATTTTTAACTCTTTCATAAAATTGCCAGAAATTATCTTCAAAGTTGCATTTGATGATTAATAAAATTTATATTCTTGAGAAAATAGTCTCTCTCTAGGTGCTGAAGTACCTGTTAAGCTCAGAGCAAATTCTGCTACATGAGGAATAGTCTGAATTCAGACTTTATCGCAACGCTTAAATAATCCAGCTCCAGTATTGTCACAGGGACAGTCTCTGTGTCTCTATTCAGAGAACATTTGTTCTACAAGCCAAAATGTGTCAAATAAGTTATCTCAGTTTATGAGTCTCTTGAATGTTTCATCAGATTTAGATTATGCAAAATTGACAGCTTCCATTTTATTCTATTTGATAAGAAATATAAATGTATCTAATTTAAGAAAGAAAAAAAACCAAGTTCTATCGAAAGATACTTTCCACAGGTGCAGTTACAGAATTTCAGAATTAATCTTGTACACATTTGAGCACCTCTTGTTCTTAAACTTGCTCAGTTCCCCCTTTCTTTTTTAGGAATTAATTTAAATGTCTTCCTGTCAGCAAGTTTTGTGTTCAGTAATTACAATTAGCCCAAATCACCAAAAGCTGAGGTTTGTGGGGAGGTCTGTTCCTTATACGCTTTGATTAGGGACTTCCCCCCAAAGTGAACCTAATGCAACCAAAAGGTAAAGGATTCATTTTCCAAAACAAGAACAAAACTTTTAGACTATTGCAGGACGTGAGTTGGTTTACAGCATAGTTCTTCAAAGATTCAAGTGTTTCTAAAATCCAACTGACGGTGGATTTACAAAAAAATTCTGTAGTTACTTTGTGTATACATTTAAAAATTTATACCTTTTACAACTGCAACTTCTGCTTTGGTAGAATAACACAACATATTTGGACACAATTATGAATTTTATGAGAACCACAACCAACTTCAGCTCTACTGCTATTTCACTTGGGTGTTCTTAAATTTAGAAAAGAAAATTGTTTTCATTATACCATTGAGGTCACCAAAGTTTCTATTTGTTTTCACTAGAAAAGTAAATAAGTTTATCTTTAATGCTGAAACTTTTTAATTAAATTTATTATTGAGTTCATAATACTTCAGGTGTTTTTCATGTGATAGGTGGAAATCCCAAAAGCTTTAGGAACCAGACAAAAGAAAAAGGGAGGCACGATTGAAGTTACGATAAATGATTGTCTATTCGAAACAGCTCCTGACACTGATAGAAAGCTGTCATCATTTAACTGTTTGGAGCATTCTTCTTCTAATGGAACTGAAGCATCTACAGCTAGTGCTTCCTTGGCCTCTGTGCACACAAACACACACACACACACACGCACACCCCCCCACACACAAAAAAAACCCTTGCATTTGAAAATGAGTTCAGTAATTTAGAAGAATAGTCACATGATTGAATGAAAAATGACACTTCCCAGGGTGCTGGGAAGTCCCTTCTCAATGTGGTGTATATATACAATGGAATATTATTCAGCCATAAAAAGAAAGAAATCCTGCCTTTTGCAACATGGATGGACTGGAGGGTGCTGTGCTGAGTGAAATAGGCAGCTTCCATTCTCACGAGTCCCGCACATACTTTCTGCCCAACAACCAGGCCTGAGGCCAGACTGGTCTGCCCAGTATATGCTGTTCCCTCCCTTGTTTGCCTAACCTTAATAATGCCTGCTGGTTCTGGAAGACTCAGTTCAGATCCTGCAGGGTCCCTCAGACTGAGCTGGGCACCCTCCCTCTGTGCTCCAGTGCACGCTCTAATTCCCCCACCAATCCTACCATAGCTGATTGTTCATTTTCTTTCTTTTTGTTTTGTTTTGTTGTGTTGTGTTGTGGTTTTTTTGACCACACCACGCGGCACGCGGGATGTTAATTCCCCCACTAGGTGTCGAACCCATGCCCCCTGCAGTGGAAGCTCAGAGTCTTAACCACTGAACCGCCAAGGAAGTCCCTGATTGTTCATTCTCTGTATGACTGTGTGCCTTATTCATGTTTTTCATCCCATGGCCAGTGTCTAAGACAATAAATGTTTATCCAATGAATAAATGAACGATTGAGTCGATGGAAGTTTTCTTGATAACTTTGCGGATGGGAATAGGACATGATAGTCTGGTCAGGTAGTTTCACAGTTAGGTGGGCAAACAGTTTTGCCTACTAGATGCTCAACACAATTTTATTTAATGAAGAAATATTTCATTTTCGAGCCTGATGTGCTTAAAATTATTGAAAAGAGAAGTGCAAATCTCATTCACTGCCTACTGTAACTCCATTCATTACTGGTGCCCGTGGTCCCACTGGGATGAATTTTACGGCAGAGAAAACCACACTCAGCAAGGTCTCACATTCGCCAGCTCAGACAGGCTGACTCTCCTGCCACTTCGCCATGATGCCTCCTCAGGGATGGGAAAACCTGTTCTCTACCTGGAAAGCCATTGACCTAATTATCCTACTCATTTCGTTCCTGCTTTCCCCTAAGTCAACAAAGAAGAAGAATTAAGGACAAGGGAAAACAGCTCATCCCAGCTCCCTATCACCTGCCTTCAGTGTTGGATCAAACTCAGCCATCAACTGCAGGCTGTTCAGAAAGGAAAGAGCCCTGTTTCTTTGGGCGCTGTGCCGACTCCCGCGGTGTCCAGAGAACTCGTCCTCAGGCAGAGAACTCCCTTTATCCACGTGTCCTCCCTAAGCAGTGCCGGGACTAGGGGTGGTGATGGTGATGACCACTTTGGGACCACAGGCTGCCTGAGGAGGAGACAAGGGTGAAGCCGAGGAACCAAGTCCGGTCTCAGCTTGTCATCACCGCCAGCGGGATACCGGCTGCGACAGTCCCGGCTCTTCTGGTGCTCCGTACACACCGAGGTTCCTCACTCCTCACCAGCCCTCTCCTCCCGGGTACTTACATCCTCATAAACATGACGTATTTCTCATCAGCTCATTTGCTCCTAAAATCTATCTACTTCTTTTTTTCCATTGCGGCAAGAACTCTTGATCTGAAGTCTACCCTGTGAACAAATTGTTGAGTGCACACTTCTGTGTTGTTACTCGTAGGCACAATGCTATCCAGCAGGTCTCTGGAACATATTCATCTTGCACGACTGAAGCTTTAGACCCCGTAACACCAGCTCCCCCAGCTCCCCTCCCGCCAGGCCCTGTCAACTGCCATTCTACTCTCTGCTTCTATGAGTTTGACTCTTTTCGATGCCTCGTAGAATTGGAATCATGCAGTATTTGTCCTTCTGTGACGGGCTTATTGCAATTAGTATAATGTCAAGATTCATCCATGTTGTCACATATAGCAGGATTTCCTTCTTTTTAAGACAGAATAATATTCCATTGTATGTATATACCACATTTTCTTCATCCGTTCATCCACTAATGGACATTTATGTTGTTTCTATCTTTTAGTTATCATGAATACTGTTGCGATAAACATAGGAGAGCAAATATCTCTTGGAGATCCTGATTTCAATTCTTTTAGATACATACACGGACCTGGGATTACTGCATTACACGCTAGTTCAGTTTTTCGTTTTTTGAGGAACCTCCGTACTGTTTTCCTTAGTGGCTGCACCATTTTACATTCCCACCAACAGGGTACAAGGGAAAATCTATCTACTTTTAATTGGTCTAATTTTACGTAAGGATCATTATCTTACCAAAGCAAAATATTGAATTTTTGATGATGATATCAGCAACAGTAATTATAATAGTAGTAATAATGATGATGTGATTATGTTTTTGTTTCTCTTGCACATTTTACTGAGTACTGAACAAGGCCACTTGTTCAGTGTGAATTAAATACAGCGCCTTGTGTGAATTAAAAAGAGTGACCCTTCCTCAGACTGACACAGCCCCACCCCCTGGTGCACTGCTCTATGAATGGAATGCCAGCCTGATTTCAGCCCTTTCTCACCCTCTCTGTAGGGTGTCCTTGTGCAGTGACTAACCTACAGAACAGTACGCAATGGTGCTCATGTAGGGGGAATCCAAATAAAGAGTAGAAGACTGGATAGCCTGCAGGAAAAGAGCCAGGTCTGTGCTTATAACTAGACAGAAAAAAACAAGAACGCGATGTCAGGAAGCCTGTTTTCTTGTCTTGCCCCTTTCCGCCTCCCTTAATAAAGTCCTTTCTGGGACTGCTGGAAGGGGAGTCTTTTCACAACTGATGGAGGTCCTAGAATTGGCAAGGAGAGTCTCTGCCTCAGGGGTTTCCTTCTTCCTGCCATAGTGGGGGGCCATAGCTATCATGCTCTTCACTGTGGGGAGGCCGACCTTGGTTCCAATGTCAAGAGGAGAGTCAGCTCAGTCAGACCCTCGCCCAGGCTTTTGGCAATGGAGGCACGGTGGGTTCCGTGTGCATGGAAGGGCGAGCGCTGGCTCAGGCGGACAAGATCTGTCTCGGGCAGTGAACTACTGGCAGGAAGAGGAATCTTAGAGATCATTGAGATAAACACCTTTCCTCATATTCGAATGGAACCCCAGCCCTCGAAAGGGTGAGTGGCTTGGAGCCGGAATCCAGGCTTCCCGCCCACAGGGCAACTTGACAAACCGAGGTTTCCTCCTCAAGCTGATATTGGTAAATTTACCTTCCCCAGAACTTCCTCCACAAAACAAAATTCCTCCCCGTCTGCATGAGTTCACATCCAGCCATTGGCTTCCATTAACTCTGTGACCTTGAGCCGATTATATATCTAGTCTGTGTCTCTCAGTGTCCTTATTTATGAGATGAGGTTGTGGTTTTCCTCTTCATCTGTTTGTTTTGATGATTGAATGAGATAATACAGCTACAACTGGTTTAATGGTGAACTAGACCCGGCAGGTGCTAGGAACGTGCAGCTTAATTCTTTCTTTCCAATGCCTTCAAGTCCACTCTGCTGGGCGAGACTGGGCTTGAAGGTATCCTCACCATCCCCTAGACCAAACCCCCTTAACTGAAGGCCCTAGACTAACACTTCTCCAGTCACTGTCTTGTATTAATACACACAATTTCAGAAGAGAAAAAGCCACCAGAATTCTTCTAGATCAGAACCCCAGTCTGTCTTTTGATTAAAAGCTTCTCCATCCATCACAGCTGGGGTCCGGTTTGGGTGCACTAACCACAGAGGAAAGGAAGCAGAGGGGGGCTTGACCATCACTTACCTACCTGGCTCTTCTGCCCCTCCCTACAGCACCTGACTTGTGGGGGCGAAGGAAGGAGGGAGAGGTAAGGAAGTAAGGACCTAACTTGACAGGTGAAGACGTAATCCAGGATCTCGCAGGAGAAGTGTCCGATAGTAACTCTCTCTCACAGGGTGCTCTGCTGGGCTCTTATAGACCCCACACCTTCCCTGGGCCAACCGTCTGAGCAAAGTCTCGAAATAATCAAGTCTGGCTACCTCCACATCTCACTGTAACTGACAGCAAGCAGGCTCCACTCCCCCTGGAGACCTTTGCCCTTGCTCTGACTCAGGGATCCCTCCAGCCAGCATCTGTGCTTTAGGTAGAGTCCCAGGTTTCTGAACCTCGGTGCTATCGGCTCGTTCGAGTGCCATTTGCTTTGGGGCTCCGTTCTGGGCATTGTAGGGCGTTTAGCAGCATTCCCGGGTCTATCCACTAGATGCCAGCAGCACCCCTCCCTCTAGCTGGGACAACAAAAATGTTCTCGGACATTGCCGAATAACCTCTAGGGGGCAGAATTGCTCCTGGTTGAAAACCACTGGCTGAGACTATCCCAGGCAAGAGTTAAGTCCAAATTTCAGTGCTCTGAAAAATTCCAGGAGACACGTTAAGTTCCCTGAACGCTTACTTGGTTTAAAGCGGCACTAATCTCTCCTCTCCTCGAAACACTCACTAAGCTTTTGCACAGTCATCCCACACCTTCTATTTCACAGCCTCGAGAAGGGGAATAACGAGCCAACAGTGGTAAAACCTGGCTTCGGCCACCCCCAGAAATCCCACACAAATGGTCTTTTCTTTTTGGAATGTGCAGGCATTTGTCACTTTTTTTTTTTTTTTTTTTTTTTTTTTTTTTACAAAAGAGAAGATTTATTATAGGAACGGCATTTGTCACTTTTTGTGCTCAACATTTATTGCGGGGGGTGGGGAACAATCTATCTGAGCACTCTGCAGAGACAGGGAAAGGGCTGTGTTGAATATTAGGTTCACAGATACCATAATTGATTTAAAACAAATGTACATGACATTGACAAAAAAAAAAGTACTTACTAAGAAAAGAAAACATTTTAGGCATATACAGCTTAACTTGATAAAATTACATTTTGAGGTAGGGCCCTAAGTGGGAAAGGCTGGAGAAAAGTTCCATGGCCTCCTACAAGGCCTCTGCTTTCATGATACACTTTTATGTCACTGGGAGTCATTCTGCCACTTCCCTGGTCCTTCCCTCCCCAGGATGAAAGGGGCTGGAAGGAGGAAGCAAGAGCTGGTGGGCAGGAAGGAAGACCAGGAAATAGGGGCAGTCATTATTCTTATTCCTTTTTATTCGACATCAATCCCCGTCCCCAAAGCATTTTGTCAATGGAGGGCTTGGTTCTATTTCAAACTGGTGAACCTAACTTCATGGAAAAAAGCAAGTCATGTAATTCAATAATATTTTATTGTCAACAGCATAAAAGGAATTCAATATTGAACCTTCGGAGTAAGAAGAAAGTTGAACCTATTTACAACAAAGCCAGAGGAGAAAGAGGGGGGTGCTGTGACCAGATCCCAATCTTCCACGCCGTCCTGTTTCTGTAGTGAATTAACACGTGAACTGGTGACATAAATAACTTCTCAGAAACATCTTTAAAAACTGCAATTGTTGTAGGTTCACAGCTAGCTGTCTACAGTAACGAAACCCATAGGCTTTGGAAAAATACAAGTCACAGCAGTGCGAGCATATCAATAGCTTTAGTCACGTTTCCTAGCAGCGTGAAGTTCCTCCCCCTTTCCCACTATCACAGTACACAGAGAGACGAGTCCCTTCAACACTCGTAAAATTCTTTTATTGTCTGCTGTGAAAGTCCCTGTGCATTTAAGCCCCGGTGGTCAGACATCCACCAGCCTGTGAGTCAGTTAGAATTCCCTGCCGGTGGTCTCTCACCAACCCAACAACCAGGTAGGGGTTCTAGCAACAGTGAAAGTGAATCCTTAATAAGATCTGAGCTTCCCCTTGAGGTGCTGTCCTTTGGTTACTACAGGTCCAACACTCCAAAATTTCAAAAAGTTCTGAAAAGAAAGTTTTTTCAGAAGTAGGTGGCGCACTGATTGGGCAGCAAAACCTGATACTTATGGGCTACCTGGAGTCTTTATTTTGTGCGGACAGTCTACATTTTGTGGCAGAAATATTAAGGTGTTGATTTATAGGGTTCTGCTCCAGCCTCTATCAATGGAGATCCGTAACATACAGTATGTGCCACATATTATCTTTCTAAAATCTCCAAAACTCAGAATTTGAAGGAAATATTTGTCCCACAGGGTTTAATGTAAGGCGCTGTGGACATACAGTAGCCTGAACGTATGTCCAAGTTTCATTGGCTCCAGGAAAGTTTTGCAAAGCCCATGTACCAGTTTCTTCAGTCTTTCAGGGAAAAGCAAATGTCTAGAACATTCTGTATCCCAGTGATGGAAGGCTAAGCTTTGGTAATAAAATCCTCTCCAGATCCTCCTTATAGGAATTTTCTTTGTGAAAGACTGTATTCCTGCCAAAAACCCTAGATAGTTTGACAAATGATGAATACATATTTTTTCTCTAAGGTGATTCCTTTTCATTGAAAGTATTGTCTTTTAACGGGGTGGGAGGGAAAGAACAACAACAAAAAAAAATTGGAAGAAAGGCCTATTAGTGTGAATATGAGCAGCTTCCTGATCCAGCAATATTAACAATTTATTGTATTTAGAAAATGATTCTCGGTTGCAGAGTTTACAGAGAAGTCGGGTGGGACTTAACCTGGGCTCTGCCACTTAAGGAGAACAGAACTTGCCAAAGAAAATGATGTTTCGAGTTTTGTTGTGCCTGATGATGTAAATAAAGGGGTGGTCGGCATTGAATTCATCCTTGTGTTGCAGGATTCGTGATCCTGGCACCTCTATGGAATCCCCGCCTTCTTCAGTTATTTCTAAGCACACTCTGTGAATGACATTTGAGAGGGCCACTCCCTTGGTCTCTGACATTCCAGAGAAATCAGATGCATTCTCATTAAAGATGTTTTTCAGCCCTAGGTTTTCCAGACTAGCCTTGGGATCAATCATCTTTTCCATCTTAAATTTTGGAATGGAGACTTTGACTTTAGCATTGGCCATGGCACTGGGATTGGTCCACTGCAATAGCGTCTCTGAGTTGAGTTGTTTTTCAACCTGAAGGACAAAAAGGAGAGGAAATTGTTTTTCTTTATTTCCAATTGTAAAAGATCCTCCTTGATTAAAAACATAAAATGTCACGGTGAGCCCTATTTGGAAGCAGTACAGATGGTTCATCAAAGATGGAATCAGCCCTGCAGTTTTGGTGTGTGACTAGGTTCTCTTAAAAATGGTCCACCCACACAGAGCTACCATATGACCCAACAATCCCACTCCTAGGCATATATCCAGAGAAAACCATAATTCAAAAAAGATACATGCACCCCAATGTTCATAGCAGCACTATTTACAATAGCCAGGACATGGAAGCAACCTTAATGTCCATGAGTAGAAGAATGGATAAAGAAGATGTGGTACATATATACAACAGAATATTACTCAGCCATAAAAAAGAATGAAATAATGCCACTTGCAGCAACATGGATGGACGTG
The DNA here is from genome assembly GCF_949987515.2 of Delphinus delphis. Classification (NCBI taxonomy): domain Eukaryota; kingdom Metazoa; phylum Chordata; class Mammalia; order Artiodactyla; family Delphinidae; genus Delphinus; species Delphinus delphis. Next base: position 77,008,159 of record NC_082695.1, on the reverse strand, counting down.
GAGATTGACATACTGAGTAAAGTAAGTCAGACAGAGAAAGATAAATATCATATGGTATCACTTATATGTGGCATCTAAAAAAAATGGTACAAATGAACTTATATACAAAACAGAAACAGAGTCACAGATATAGAAAACAAACTGACGGTTGCCAAGGGGGAAAGCAGGGAGTCAGGGAGAGGGATAAATTGGGAGATTGGGATCGACATATACACACTACTATATATATAATAGATAACTAATAAGAACCTACTGTATAGCACAGGGAACTCTACTCAATACTCTGTAATGACCTATATGGGAAAAGAATCTAAAAACGAGTGGGTATATCTATATGTATAACTGATTCACTTTGTTGTACAGCAGAAGTGAACAAAACATTGTAAATCAACTATACTCCAATAAAAATTAATTAAAAATAAAAATGGTCTACCCAGCTACCTAGCATTGTTCTCCTCCACTCACTCCACGACAATGGTCCCTTTGTTCTGAAATTTATGAGGGCATTTCTTTTAACTATAGAGTAGCTCTATAGAAATGAATGCATGGATTATGATGTTGCATGGATAATAGTGCAATAAATGTAAAACTAGAAAAGTTTTTATGCATAATATTTATTGAATGCTTATCTTGACTTCTCTACTAGGAAATCTAGAATATTCGTGCCCTAGACATGGTATCAAACTTCATAACTCAAATTAAAGCTAAAGTTACTCTTTTCAAAATGAGAATTTGAACTGTCTAGGATCATCCTTTTAGATCATAGGTGAAGAATGCATCTATTTCAGTTGGCTATTTTTAAAATGAGAGATATGCAATGACTCATAAAATGATTTAGACATAAAATTCTTCACTGAGCAAATCTTAAATTGCTCCTTGCCCTTCCAGCCTCCCCACTGGCTAGAGGAGAAATACATGTGCAACAGAGAATGATGCTACCTTGACTATTACTACATGGGGCAATTCTGCACTGAAGTTACTCATGTGAAACCTATAAAAATCAGGGAGATGACAAGGTTACAAGCTGGTCACGAGTTTTTTTAATGGCAGAGGGAACCATTGGATTCTCTTGCTAAGTTCTGATAAGTATTTTTTCATGGACACTGTTTTATTTAAGACAAATTATTAAGACCAAAAGATTGTCATAGATAACTAGAATTTTTGAGCCAAAAAGTACAGTCTCTTGGCCATTTACTACCTGAGAGTGAGAAGACAAGAGAAAATTCATCCATAAATCAAAAGTCATTAAGAAGAAAAAATAACCTTTTTCCTCCATTGTATGGGTCAAATTGTGTCTGCCCCTGCTCCCCGTCAAAATTCATGTATTGAAGTCCTAACCCACAGTGCCTTGGAATATGACTTCATTTGGAAATAGCGTCCTTGTAGGTGTAATTAATTAAGGTGAGATCATTAGGCCCTAACCCAATATGACTGGTGTCCTTTTAATAAGAAAGGAAATTCCGGACACAGATACAGACACACTCACACAGGGAGATGCCTGGGAAGATGAAGGTAGAGACTGAAGTGATGTGTCTACAACCAAGGAAAGCCAAAGATTGCCAGCAGATCTCCAGAAGCGAGGATGGACAGATTCTCCCTCACAGCCCTCTGAAGAAACCAACCTGCAGATACCTTGATCTTGGACTTTTAGCTTCCAAAACTGTGAGACATTAAATTTCTGTTGTTTAAACCACCCACTTTGTGATACTTTGTTATGGCAGCCCTAGCAAACTGAGACGACCTGTATCCTTCAATATACCTTCTGAGACTCAAAAGATCATCTTCTTTCGTTCTGTACTTTAACAACAACAACAACAAAAAATGGTGTGAGGGTATTTTAAGGAAGTAAAGTGTGAGACAGCTGAATAACGGCTGCAAGAAAAAAATGAGACTAAGGCGTGAAGTGCAGTAAAAAAGAGACAGATGAGTGAACAGAAGAATGAAGATGGGAATTATGATTCAGTTAATAAAGTGATGGATAAAACATAGAATCAAAGTAGCAGGTAGGATGGGGACCAAGTTAGACTGTCCCCTGGAAAGTCAGGGAGTAACTGAGGTGTGACCGGAAATAAAGCAGGTGAATCCCGGGCTGGTCAAAGAACCCCTCCTTCTTCCTGGTGGAGGGTAGAGGCCCAGGTGGAGGGGAGCCAGGAAGCCCGGAGGGCAGGGCTGAGGGAGAACAACGGGTCTCGGGGCTGCAGGGGGCTGACAGAGCAGAGGGGAAGCTAAAAAGTCATTCCCAGGCAGGTGAAACCTCCACTGTCAGTTAAACCTTGTGTCTCTACCTGGATAAAAGCATAATAAAACCTTGTATACGTGTGTGCATTAAAAGAACTTTTCAGAAACCCATAGAACATGCAACACAAAGCGCAAGCCCCGAAGTCCACTGTGGACTTGAGTGAATGTGTCAACTGTGACACACGCACCACACTCACGCAAGATGCTACCAGGGGCTCTACGCTGGAGTTAAGAACACAGATTCCAACTTCCTGGGCTCACCTTCCGATTCTACATACCACCCACGAGTTCGTGACCCTGGGCCAGTTACCCACCCTCTGTGCCTCCGGCCCCTCGGTGGTAAACGTGAGTAGGGTAATATTATAGTTTCTCACTCCTGGGACTGCGGTGAGAATTAGATGAGCCAGTGCGCATGGGCAACTTACAGCTCCTGGCACGTTATAAGTCCCAAATAAATATTAACTGTTCTAACATTGAGGAGAAAGGCCCCCAAAGAACCGTGAAACCCTTAGAGACCATTGAGCAAGTGAATCGTTAAGGCAAGGCTGCCGCAGCCCCACAAGCACCGCCCAAGCATCTCCTTGGCTCCGTTGCGCCTGCGGGCTGGACGCCCGCCTCCCTCCTCACCTGTTCCAGGCCCGTGGACCCGTGCTCCATATCCTTGGGGAGTAGGACGAGCATGCTGAGGTGCTTGTTTTGAAAGGGAAGCTCTATGAGCTTACAGTTGATACCGTCGACGTGGCCCATACAGAACGTGGCCTCCACGTTCATCATTTGCACTGGTTTGGTGTCCGTCTAAAAAAGGAGAAGAAATTTGTTCTGCTTGTTCTTCTCACACACGCCCACACACCCCTCTATACACACACAGCTATACACACACGTACTCATAAATTCGTTCCTGATATAGTTTCACATCATTATGGCTTAAAGAGGCAGGCAGGTAATCTACACCATCAGAGACTGTCCCGTCAAGAGTTTACGACTTCCTTTGAAAAGTTATCCATGTGCTTTGTAATTACAGGATCTATCCATAATATAATACTGTATTTGCATATATAAAACATTAAAAATAAGACAGGATGACTGGAAATACAGGCAAATTTTAACTTAGCCTTTATAGATGCCTGTAATTACAAGATCTTTAAACCATTCCTGGTAGAGCTCACTTGAAAGTAAATTCCAGTGCAAACCCACATGTCCATTTATGTAGCTTTTCCTTATACAATGCCTAACATGGAAAAGTTAACGTATAGCAGAACAAAACCATGCTTGTTTTGTTCTCCGTCTGCCTTCGGTTTTAGTCACCCCGCCCTCGGTCCCCTCTTCCTGCTCTGATCTGATTAGAGAGGAGAACCTTGGTTTTAGTCTCAAATGTGACATAAACATACGCTGTGACCTTCAGCAAGTCACTTAACCTCTCTGGGCCTCAGTTTCCTTGTCAGTGGAATGAAGGAATTGGAAATTTCAGAATGATGGTTCCCTCTGGAGAGGAAGCAGGGAGATGGAGGGGTGGTGGGGCTACACAGGACAGTGCAATTCTTGCTATATTTTTTCTTTAAAATATCTGAAATAAGGTAAAATATAAAGATTTTACAAAGGTGGTTGCTGGTACATTGGTGTTTGTTATACTATTCTCTATAATTTTCTGTATGCTTGCAATATTTCATGATTTTAAAAATTAAGAATGATAACAAACAAAAGTATCTCGAAGTCTCTTCCAGCTCCTATCACTCAGGCCTTTCTCTCCAGGCAGCATCCCAGGACTTTTCTTCTCCTCTGTGTCCCCATTAATATCTGACCTTGTATCTCTGCTACAGAGGCGACTCATTTTCTGAAGAAAAATTAATTCATACTAAGGAGTAAAAGACTGATAGTAATTTAGTGCAATTTATTGTCTTGGTTTATACCTCCCATGGGATATTTGCCTGTTAACCGAACCTCTTTGGAGGGAAATTTCAAACATCGTATCAGGTCTGCAGGAATAATATTACAGTAAAGCTTTTATGTGGGATCTTCGAATGGTAATAGTGTTACCCAACACTATTTTCAAGCAAAGCTAGACTTATTTTATTTTTTGTACATACCTCTATTTTAACACTTGTCACAATGTTAGAAAATGTATGTATGCGACACCCCCACCCCAACTAGACTACAGTCAAAGCAGAAACCATGTCTTATTATCTTGGTATGTCCCAGCACATAGTAATTGCTCACTAAATATTTGGTTGATAGATAATTGAAGACTTTGACTCTATGTATAACCAGAAACAAAATTATGATTTTAAAATAAACATACTACTTTTGAAATTAACTGGTAATTCTTCCACGTATTTCCCTCAAAGAAGTATAGATTTGTCTAAAAATCTCCATCAGGTTAGAGTACTAATAGTTTCTGAATTCACAGAAGCTGTGACCACCAAAAACGGTCATCTATTTCATTTATCAGCACTGACTATGGATACAATAATCCCATTTTCTAAAACATAAATTAAGATGTATATTCTGAAAATAGGACTAAGTAACGACCATCCCAGAAAATATCCAATACAGTGTGTGTGTGTGTTTGTGGGTGTGTGTGTGGGTGTGTGTGCACGCACGTGAGTGTGTGTGTCCACCTTTGTCAGGATAGGTACTGTACTAAACTTTTTTTTTTTAATTTATTTTATTTTTGGCCACGTTGGGTCTTTGTTGCTGTGAGCGGGCTTTCTCTAGTTGCGGCGAGCGGGGTCTACTCCTCATTGCGGTGTGTGGGCTTCTCACTGCGGTGGCTTCTCTTGTTGCAGAGCAGGGCTCTAGGCACACGGGCTTCAGTAGTTGTGGCTCGCACGCTCTAGAGCGCAGGCTCAGTAGTTGTGGAGCACAGGCTTAGTTGCTCCGCGGCATGTGGGATCTTCCCGGACCAGGGTTTGAAACCGTGTCCCCTGCGTTGGCAGGTGGATTCGTAACCACTGCGCCACCAGGGAAGCCCTGTACTAAACTTTTAATAATATAACTTCATCAATTTAGTCTAACCCTTAAAAGAGACACCAAAGGACATGAGAAAAGATTTAGTAACATCACCCCAAAAGTTCAGGAGCTGACAAAAGCAATTCAAAGGAAACAAAGGAAAAGTAATAGCGCCTGCATTCAAAAGCGGGATATATCCCCACGCAGCCTTGAATAGTGTTTTATTTTTTTGTTTGGTGAACCGCTGAGAGATCAATGGCATTTAAAATCCTTATTAATTCTCTTCCTAGAGTCTGAGTCTCCAGGACGTGATATGACCTAGCTTTATGATTTAACAACAAGAATAAAGGAATTGCACACATTCTTCCTACCTTTATAAAAGACATCCATTAACATTTTCTTAAATGTAAAAGCCACAAATCTGAGGGTGGTCGGCACAAAAGTCCATGGTGAACTCACTCACCGTTACCTGGTTCTGATGATGTTCTGGGCTGGCCCTGCAGCCGGTATGAGAAGCACCATGTTTCAGGTTTCACTTAAACATTCTCAAGGCCCCTTTGCCAGCCCTTCCCAGGGAGGAGAGCCAACCCTAACCACTCTGGAGGGGACACTCCGTGTGAGGGTCACTGGGGCCAACACTTGGTCCCCGCTCACAGCAGAGGCTAGGTACAGTCAAGTTCAACTTTAGCTCCAAATAAAAGGCAACACTAAGAAAGTCAAAAAGCCGTGTTTAAAACTCAGGGACCCATATGTGAAAAATACAGAGTCTAAAGAAGTAATTGTTTGATGCCTGGTCAGAGCCCTGTGTGCAGGGTCAGTCTGGGCCCTGGCAGGCAGTAATGAGAAGACCACTGTAATCTGGGAAGCCAAATGGAGGAACAGCAAGTAGAGGGGGACCTGGCTCCCTCCCTAGGACCACAGAGGTTTCCAGTAGGTAAGGAGCACACTCAGTGATTATCGTCCTCTCCCAGGGAAAACGGCCCATGCACCTTGCACAGGAACCCATGGCGGTCCCAAAAGCCAAAAAGGTTTTGTTTGCTATTGGCTATTTAATCAAACTGATCCTTCCAGATAGGTCATTCTTTCAACGAACATTTGCTGAGCACCTATTAATGTGTCAGGGACTGGGCCAGGAATTATAGGAACTGAGATGGGCAAAACATTATCCCTGCCCTTAAAAGTCCATGCACTAGTAAGAGATCCAGATAAGTAAATAAATAATTCGATTTCAGTGTGGAAAACACAGCTGGAGCAGGGGATTTGGGAGGGGAGGGTGTGGACTATGAATGCAAATGCTGTGAGTACAAACAAAAAGTCATGGGAACCAGTCCAGTCAATTCAGGTATAGACTGTATCTTGAAGGTCTTTTCTTCTTGGGTTCTAGCACTAAGAAAGTACAATGATAATATTTGGCAAAAACAAAAGTGATTAATGCTAAGTACTCTAGGTGCTGGGAGAGACCTGAAAATTAGAATTGATGCACAAGAGTTACAGGGTAAATAAGCTTCCTTCCGAGATTGTGCTGACTGATGCACAGTTCTGAGTCTGCATTCTTGACACAAGCCAGATCTCATCAAATGAGACGAAACCACACCATCATATAGAACCTGGGGTATCCTAGGTCCTCTAACGAAATGGGCCAGTTTTCCAGTCTCAGTGCTTCGGTTTCATTTATAGAGGAGGCACTTTACCTATTTATATGAATTGTTTTGGGCATGGGATATGGCTTCATTATTCACTCAGTAGTATTCATGAGACTTCCCTGCGATACAGATTTCTATTGTAATTCTTCCCCATAATGAGTCCCAGCACTGCAGACGAGTAAGCTATGCTTTTTCCTTCACAGCCAATGAGTACCTCAAAGCATCTTTTATTTATTTATTTATTTATTTTGCGGTACGCGGGCCTCTCACTGTTGTGGCCTCTCCCATTGCGGAGCACAGGCTCCGGACGCGCGGGCTCAGTGGCCATGGCTCACGGGCCCAGCCGCTCCGCGGCATGTGGGATCTTCCCAGACCGGGGCACGAACCCGAGTCCCCTGCATCGGCAGGCGGACTCTTAACCAGTGCCCCACCAGGGAAGCCCTCTCAAAGCATCTTTTAAATTAAAATATCAGAACCATTTACTTCACTATTAACAGGTGAGAAATGAGATCACAGAGGAGCTCATTAACCTGGAACGAGATTCCCAAATGGTCAATGTTTCGTGATGATACAAAGGCCTCTAATGTTGGGATTTGGTTTGTTCCTTTTCTTTTCCTTTCTTACTAATGGCCCCAAACATCTGTAGTTATTTTCCGGTTGGTGATTTAGCTTTACCCACTGTGTTAGAAGCTCTATAAACTCTCACTCAGATCAGACCCTGAGGACATTCTGGAAAAAGGGTGAGCGTCTCTCTCTTATGGTTCTTTTTCTACTCTTAAACAGCCCCTGCCCCTCCCCGCTGCTGTCTAAGGAAAAGCCCACTGCCTCCTGTGCCTTAATTTTCCTCATTGGAGTGAATTCCTAGGGTCCCTTGTGTTGCTATAATTTTTCAGATCTATAGTTGGGATCCTTTGACTGCAACACGCAGCCCACATACCTTATTGATTCTGAAAGGACATTCTTTGGTTTCTGATTCAGGAAATTTCTTCATCCACTTCCCAACAAAGTAGGCAGCATTAACCACAAGGATTTGCGTCTGGTCTGTTACACTGTTGTCAGCTAAAATGTTCTCAAAGCGGCCTGCAAACAATGGTAGGAAACCAAAAAATTGCACGGGGTTATGCTTGCAAAGCACCCCTGGTGTCCCCATGTGAATCCACTGACTGGGCATTTAACCCTGGCTAGAGCCGCGCCACGTACGGCCTGGTAGCCCAGACCATCTCATTTAAGAAGGACCCCTTTTTCTCCTTGCAACTTGCCTCAACCAGACTTTCCAAAGAGACCTGGGGAGGAGAGTGAGGGGGGAAGGGAGGGGGGAAAAGACGCAAGAGGAGCAAGAAGAAATGCACAAGCTACCACTGTGGAGTGCCCATTCTGTCCGAGGCAATGTGCTAGCCACGCACAGGCACGGTATCGTGCATTGCTCCCCACTTTACAGACGAGGAAGCTGAGACTCCATGTTAAGTCCCTCGCCCAAGATGATGCACGAGCAAGGGTGAATTCAGGATTCAAAGCCAGGTCTTTGTGACTCCAGAGCCTGTGCTCGGGAAGGAAAATACAAGAAAGCTTACTTTCTACCGGGCCCTGTGCTCCGAACGGTCACGTGTCTTATCTCACTTCCCTATGATGATCCTGTAGGGCAAAGGTCATTATCCCCATCTCACAGTTGAGGACACTGAGACTCAGAGAGGCCAAGTGGCTTTCCTGGTTCCCTCAGCGGCCAAGCACGTGTGAAGCCAGGTCAGTGCTCCCCGCTTTGCCCCGCAGCTCACCGCCCCCTCCCCAAATCACACTGCTTTGTTTGCATCCTGGTCAGCTGTAATTACCACCATAAGCTCCATAACAATTGTAATGACCATAGTGTCAAATCCCCAACAGCCAAAACAGGTGGTGATAAGCCCTTAATAAAATGAAGTCCTTGCCTTTGAAGAGCGTTGACTTTTTGGCCAAGGATATTTCATTTACCTAATCTCTCAGATCTTCACACCACTGCTCAGGCCCACTTCCTGGGCCTGTGACTAGGTGTGAAGGGCCCTGCGCTGTTTCATGCTCTGCTGTCGCCATCTTAAAATTCTTAATGCGGTTTTTAATATAAAGGGCCCTGTGTTTTCATTTTGCACTGGGACCCACAAACGATGTAACCTGTCCTGCCAGTGCTATATGATGGGTCGAATATGTAATAGCATCATGGAAGAAGTGGGGACCTAGTAAATGCTGGTTAACTTCAACCTCGAGCTTCTGGTTTCAAATTCAGAGAAGTCTTTTCACTAAACTACGTTCTCCAGTAAAAAACTCAAATTTATGAAGATTTTTAAACAGAGTGCCATGGAGAGAAAATGCAATTCGTTAACAATTTTAAAAGCAAAACTGGGGGGCTTCCCTGGTGGTCCAGTGGTTAAGACTCCAAGCTTCCACTGCAGGGGGCACAGGTTCGATCCCTGGTCAGGGAAATAAGATCCCGCATGCCATGTGGGCGGCCAAAAAATAAATTTAAAAAAAAGCAAAACCGTCACACAGCAATTTAAACGGGAGCTGCCTTTCACATATACATTTTAAAATTGCCTAACCTGGTATTAGTTAGACCAGATTTTTCTTTACATATGAAGCCAAAGAAAATTCATTTGTCCCAATAGCTACCTCCCTATACAAAACCTGTACAAATATGTCCCCTGGGAAGGGGGATGTGAACACTGATTTGCACCCGGGCTCATCTTAGCTCCAATTCCTTTCTAGCAAGGAGCACAACTCACAGAGAATTTTAATGGAGGGAGGAGTCAGGAAAGGGAGAGGCCTGAGGGAAGCCGGAGCAAGAGGCAGGACTAGGTGGAAGCTGCAGAAGAGACCCCGGGCCCCGGGGCTATCAGAGGGCCAAAGGTAAGGAGGGTTGTGAGACCTGGGGCAAGTTTCCACCATGGTTTGTTTTGTTCTGTTTTTTCTACCTGTGTATTTGATTATCTAAGACCTTTTGTCTTTTTTTCCTTGACAAATTTGTAGAATTTTTGAGCCAAAAGTGGCCTCAGGGATCATCAAGTTATAGTCCAAGCCCTTCACTTCCAGATTGAAAAACCAGCCTTGGAACTGGCCCAGAGCCTTACTTTGTTGGGGGCACGTCCAAGCCTCCAGAAGGGCATGTGGCAGCCCATTTTAGCAGACTAAACCTGAAGTACTCAGAATTTCTGCCAACTGATGATATCCAGAAATCCAAGTGGTTGAAATGGCTTGATGGACAAGAATTTAGCTTGTATACGGAAAACATTCAAGGAATCCTCCAGATGTTCAATCTTATGCTTAGCAGATTCACGAGACGATATGGTCTGTTTACTTAGTGATTTATAGCAGAATAAGTAAAGGATACTTGCCATCTGTGAGTTCCTTAACTGAGTTGTTGATCTGACCTTTTGTTTCTTCCAATTTATCTTTGAAGTCAACAGTCTCCATTTCATTTGCATAGGGTCTCTTGGTAGAGCTGATGAACTCCTGAAAAACATCCAGTTCATAAAATCACGAAGTCCTTAAAGTCTGTAGTTAAACCATTATGTTGGTACACAATTCTAGCACAAGGACTTTTAAATCTCTATTACGATGGATACTCCTTCAAAATCTGTAACACTATATAAATTGAAACCTTATGTAAAAATCAATGAATTTTCTTTGTATTCTTTCATTTGTTCAATTCTAAGACAATATCAATTGTTAAATGCCTCCATCAATCTAGCATTAGTTTGGGGGGAGAAAAGAAACATTATGCTACATGAACACAACAATTATAATATGAATTCCAATTTCAGAAACATTAAAATGTACATACAGGTAAAATGTAAATTTATATATGTATGTCTTAGAATGGAAGAAATGTACAGAAAAGAGAACTCTATGAGAAGAAAAATCTTATCCACACTGAAATAAATAAATATTCTAAAGATGCTTGCTACTCAAAGTGTGGTCCAAGAACCAAGACCTGCAGCATCACCTGTGACCTTGTTAAAATGCAGAATCTCAAGCCCCACCCCAGAATCAGAACCTGAATTTTTAACGAGATTCCCAGGTGATTCATCTGCATGTTAAAGTTTGAAACACAGTACTGTAAGGAACAGAGCAGTTCTTCTCATTATAATGCTTGTTAAAAATGCAAAACCCGGGACTTCCCTGGTGGCACAGTGGTTAAGAATCTGCCTGCCAATGCGGGGGACACGGGTTCAAGCCCTGGTCCAGGAAGATCACACATGCCTCGGAGCAAATAAGCCTGTAAGCCACAACTACTGAGCTTGTGCTCAAGAGCCCGCGAGCCACAACTACTGAGCCTGCATGCCACAACTGCTGAAGCCCACGTGCCTAGAGCCCGCGTTCCACAACAATAGAAGCCACCGCAATGAGAAGCCCGCGCACCGCAACAAAGAGTAGCCCCCGCTCGCCGCAACTAGAGAAAGCCCGTGCGCAGCAACGAAGACCCAACGCAACCAAAAGAAATACATTTAATAAATAAATTTTTAAAAAAAGAAAAGGCATAAAAAAAAAAACGGAAAACCCTAAATCCAGTCCCTGGTGATCTTGATTCTAGTGAACCAAGGCCAGGAATTTGCACTTCTAACACCCAGGTAGTTCTGATACAGGTGGCCCTCCTCAGACCACACTTGTTTGTACTGTTACTAGTAAAATTATAGATGATATACAACCAACAGGAACAACGGAATCAGCCTTTTAAAAAATTCCTTGCAACTCTCGGTTTGAAATAATTCAAAATGTTGAGTGGAAGGTCAACCAAACTAAACACAGCTTATTAAATGTCACGTCGCTTCACTTCCTAAGCACAGGACTCCTTGGATTTTTTTCAGAACAACTTGCCCAATTTGATTCTGTTCATTGCAACCCAACCTTGGGACTGAGTGTTACCATTTACTGACAGAGCTAAGAACATTCCAGAGACTCAGCAAGATGAAGGGCCTCCACTATCTTCACTGCCAGCAAAAAAAATGCGTTAAGCATCACTAAGGACCACCTAGGGAGTTTTAAAATTCTTTCCATGCCCAGGCCCCAACCCACATCTCAGTATTTCTTTAATTCCCCAGGTGATTGTTGGAAGAAGAATGGCTGTGTATATGTACCTTTAAGCAGTAAGAATAAACTCACAACAACATCTAATGACCTATGTCCTCAAAAGATCCCCACCAGGAAAACAAATACCTATTGCAGAAAGTAGTAAAACTATGGCAAAATATTTAACTGGTAGTCTACCTTTTAGATTTCGAAAGCTTGAAATTCTGACCATCCAAACACAAACTGAATCAAGTTGATGTTACTACGGTAGAGAATGACCACTATGCAGCCGAGGATGTTGGCTATGTGTTTCAAATACATATTTTTTAAAGCATTATGATATACTTTGGATCAAATTTAAGAATATATCTGTGTTCTTTATATGCTTCCTTCAAGAAATAGCTGAAATTACCACCTCTACCTTGTATAGATACCCACCTGAACAGCCTCATAAAACAAACAAAACCAGTTTATGACCGATGAAAACTTTTTTTTTTTTTTTGCGGTACATGGGCCTCTCACTGCTGTGGCCTCTCCTGTTGCGGAGCACAGGCTCCGGACGCGCAGGCTCAGCGGCCATGGCTCACGGGCCCAGCCCCTCTGCGGCATGTGGGATCTTCCTGCACCGGGGCACGAACCCGTGTCCCCTGCATCGGCAGGCAGACTCTCAACCACTGCACCACCAGGGAAGCCCGATGAAAACTTTTAATTCATACCGTTATGATTTTTCTCACTGATTTTGAGAAACATCAGGAGAACATTGTGTGCATGAAAAAATAAGGTAAAGAACTTAAAATGTTGTCCCAGGCTCTATGCCCTGCTGTTTAAGAACAAAGATGTTTAAATCACGAGCTGTCTTGCATCTATAGAGACACATTTATTAGAGAGTAATAATCCCATTCTCCATTTCTCTCAGTGAGGAAGCTAAGAGGAAGGGTGGGATCTGTGGGTGTTTTAGAGGGAAAAGGAAACTCACAGCTTCTTTATATTTTAAGTTAAAATATGTGACTGCAATTGATTCCCTCTAGATTCAACCTCTCCATTAGGACTAATTTATTTTAAATAAATCGTAAATGAGCATCCTAGGAAGGATTTTCACTGACAAAAAGTTGTTGGTCTAACCATGAGAACGTGTCACCCCTGATAAACAGTTGAATCTTGCTAATTGTTCTGAACCACTTACCGTGGAAAGATTCAGAGATTTGTCTACGTAGAGCCGTTTGATTAGTTTCAGGGAATAAAAGGAACTAAGTTTGTTGACATCCGATGTTACTGTTTGAAATCCAAAGTGCACGTCTTTGACATTTTCAAAATGAAGGACCTGTGAAGAGAAAAAAATCTATTATCTGTGAAGCACTGCCTCTTCCCACTGCGGTGGACACATGGTCATGGTCAACCTCCTCGGGTTGGTCCTGAGTATCTCCTGGCTCTGTTTTTCCCAGAAGCAAGGCTTCTCAACCTTAGCACTGTTGACAGTTCAGACTGGATAATTCTATGTTCTGGGACCGGCGGGGGAGGGCGCTGTCCTGGGCATCACTGACCTACTAGGTGTCAGTAGCACTCCTTCTTCCATTTGTGACAACAAAAATGTATCCAGACATTGTCCAATGTCCGGGAGAGGGGTGAGGGAGGGGAGGGGCAAATTGTCCCCAGTTGAGAAACATTGCTATAAAGATACACTTCTCTTGATTTAACTATAAGGAAATTTCGCCCTTTCTTCAAAGTGATGCCTCCATGCTCTTTTCCAAACTTGGAAAAGAAGGAAGCTGGGTTATAATCTCTATCCAATTTTGAGATAAGAAGAGAGAAATTAATACCGAGAGACAATCATTAGGCAGGTATCAGATTCCAGGATAGAGGTGTCCTTAGCCAGAGCCTATCCAGTCCTTTTAGTTGCTCTAACAAGCGCCAAACGGGCTGATATGTCATTTATGGTAGGCAGCTACCATGCCATCGATGGGCTACAGTTAGGTAGCCTTTGAATCCCACCCTGTACCTACTAGAAATGTCATCTTGCCCAACTCTTCAGAACTGTACTTTCCCCTCTGTAAAATGAACTGAGAACACCTACTCTTCTGACGTGCTATGAGGATTACAGATATTATATGTTAAGACACCTAAAATATCGTATGGATTCAAAATGTTAATAAGTATTCTTATAGTAATATTCTAAGCCACTTAAAACTAGGATGCTATCTTCCATAAGACCTAAATCCCTTTATTTTTTTCCTAACTTTTCTTTTGTTTCAACCAATAGCTCAGCATCTCCTCTGCTCCATGGTGCCCAAAACATGATGTCAGGATAAGGTGATTTTCTCCTAACTCATAAGAACCATGCCCTGATGCCACACCTCAGGTGATCACTAAATGGGCACATTGCACCAACGAGTCACACAGCCTCCGCATTGCAGGGTCAAACTGGCTGGTCCGAGGCTGTACGTAACCCTCATGCCTAATGACAGGCAAAAAGACCAGAAAATTAAAGAACCCAAGTAACCACTGTGGGGAAACAATTGCGTGTACTGAAAAGACCTTTATTACTATTACTGAGGAACAGACCTACTACCAGGAAGTCCTCTTTTCTATTTCTTCTCTAATGGGAGATGAGAAATGAGGAATGAGAGATGGGGTAGGGATTGTGGGGTGGAGTTGAAAGAGGAGGACGGACGAAAAGGTACAGCTCCTCTTCCCACAAAGGAAGTTTCCTTTTCAAGTTCCACTCAGTTTCAAGCGTAAATTTGCCATCCTGACACAAATAACATTTTGTGGGTCATATTTTCTGGGGATTTATAGATAAAAGATGTTCCCTTTTTAAATGCTTATGAGCTCATGAAAAGAGAGATTCTTTTGAACTAGAATGATCAATGGAAGAATAATAACGGAATGGAATTAGAAGGGTTTTCACTTATTATCTAAAGGTAAATGGCAAGGATTGGGGGGTAGGGGGTAAGAGGCTGAGCTGCTCGAAATGGGAAGGAGGTCAAAAGGTACAAAGTTCCAGTTATAAAATAAGTCATGGGGATATAATGTACAGCATAGCGACTATAATTAATAATCCTGTATATTTGAAAGTTGCTACGAGAGTAGATCTTAAAAGTTCTCATCATTAAAAAAAATGTTTTTTGTAACTGTGTATGGTGACAGACATTAAGTAGACAGTGTGGTGATCATTTTGCAAAATATACAAATATTCATCATTATATGGTGACAGACATTAAGTAGACTTACTGTGGTGATCATTTTGCAGAATATACAAATATTGATCATTATACCGTACACCTGAAACTAATATAATGTTACATGTCAATTATACCTCAATTTTTTTAAATAATAAAAGTAAATAAGGACTTAAAATGTAACAGTATAGAAAATCATCTCATTTGAAGGTCTAAGAACTTTACAGAGATACTCAGCTATAACCAAAAGGAAATTCTTAGAAGTTTTTTATTTATATGTGTACACATATATATATGCGTACTCCTATATATGTGTGCATGCGTGTGTGTGTGTGCGTGTGTAAAACATCACCTTAGTCCATTCTTCTCAAATGGGATATTCAAATCCCAGGGAGTATTCTAAAACATAGGTAAGCACAACCCATCTTCTTATTTATCCACGTTACTTAAAGGTAGATAATTTCAAACATTATTTCTGTATTGAAATAAACACGGATATATTCTGTCTATCCAATAGGGTAGAATATATTATAGAGCAGAATATAGTTCAGGCTGCATTTTAATATAAAGGATGATGCTGTAAATAAATTTCGTGCGTAAGACAGGAGGGTGTAGATTTACAGTCTTTCTGGTCAGGATATCTGCAGTGGAACATTTAACAAACATCATCCTGACTGATGCTTACAATATAACGGGTAGAAAGACGTCAGGTGACTTGCCAAAGGCCACTTGTTAGCGGAAAACTTGTGATTGCCTAGCAGATCCCTGCGTTCTCCACAACATAGTGCCTGTTCTAAACATGGGTTGCAGGACACATACATGAGCTTTCACATTTAAAAACAGATTAAGAGAGTGCTGGAAATGTCAAAACTCTCGTTCCTGAGCAATTCCGACCACAGAACCTCATTCCTTTCTCCCCAGGCACCACCTGTGTGTTCTTATAACTCTGCTTCCACTCAAAGCAGAAACAAGGCGTGGGGCTTACCCGTCCAATTTCGTTTGCTGTGTCACCTCTGGCACCCACTTGAGCAAGTGACAGAGAGGTGGAGAGACAGATTGGAGAGAAGAGGACATTGCCCGCTGGCTCCTTTTCACACAGTTGTTTGAACAGGTCAACGGCAAAAGCCGAATTTGCCAGTCTCAGGGCATCCATTGTGGGCCTAGAACAAAGAACAAGAGTGGGGTTATTTCTAAATCACCTTTAAAGTGTTCTCAACTGCATTTCGCCAACGCAATAAGAATTCTAGTCAAACAAAGTCGTGGTCTTGGGTAGAAGAGAGGAAGGAAGGAACTTTCAGTAAATGCAAATTTAAAAGCCAGTGGTAAAGAAACTCCTGCACAAATGTCCTAAGATCTGAACACCCAACATGTGAGGTCCTCCGTGTGTACAGCTCTGCCCGGAATCTCCAAATTCGAGCCCACTTGGCTACGATGGCCTCTGCACATGGTCGGAACGATGGACAGCACTGATCAAAATCAGTTGGTTTTATTTATCCATATTGTTTCCATTAGGATTTAGGTTAAAGCATACAAAATTGGGTTTTTTGTAGATCAAAACTAGTCAAATCACAGCAGTTTTGTGCGATTCAAGTTACTATTTCGTAAGTGTTATGGGCTGCATTGTGCCCCCCCTCCCCACCCCGCCCAAAAGGTAGGTGGAAGTCCCACCTCTGGGTAACTGTGAATGTGACCTTATTTGGAAATAGGATCTTTGCAGATTGAATCAAGTAGAGGTCATCAGGGTGGCCCTAACCCAATAAGACTGGTGTCCGTTTAAGAACAGGGGAAAAGACACAAAGACAGACGTGCAGAGGGAAGATGACGTGAGACACAAGGGAGAACACCCTACGGCGACAGAGGTAGAGATTATTGGAGCAATGCTTCTACAAGCCAAGCACACCGAGGTTCACTGGCAACACCAGAAGCAGGAGAAAGGCACGGAACAGATTCTCCCCTGGGGCTTGCCGAGAGAGCAAGGGCCTGACAGCACCTTAATTTCAGAGTTCTGGTCTCCAGAACTGTGGGAGCATAAATCTCCACGGTTTTAAGCCACGCAATCTGTGGTCCTTTGTTGCAGCAGCCCTACAAAATTAATAAAGTAAGTAATGCCTTAGTAGGGCACCCGGCACAGAGCAATATTTAATAAACAATAGCTATGATTGTTTTTGTTGTTAGTACATTATCTACTATGCGGAAGACACTACGAAAAGTATTATAAGGATCACCTGAGCACCCCCTCCCTTCCTCTGAGTTTTCCATCTCTTGGGGCAGATATGTATAAGCAGAATGCCATGCCATGTGAACAGTGGAACAAGTAACATGGGAGTTAAAGGAAAGAGAGGGCAGCGTCATCTAAAACTGCGGAGCCGGGTGAAGTGGAAATGGCAGCAGCGAGCCTCTGGTCTTGACTGAGAACTCTCGCTCTCATTACCCCTAGAAGACATGACACTGAAGGTCGTCAGGCAGGATATGCTCCCCGGTGTCAGACAAAGCATCACCACTCAAGACAGAGGGCTTCCCTCAGTCGGGACTCAAGGATGTGTTAAAGTCAAATGCATGAATAGGATCTCAATTTCGCACCTTATACCTGAACAGAAATTCAAAATGCAAAGACGTGAGAATAAGATCAAGGAATGGGCCCTTGATCTTCAAACAGTTCTTTGGAATTCTCCCTTTTATGGGACATGTGGCTTGTGTGTAGGGTGGAATCAAAAAGATTATACTATATCTTGGAATCTGTAAAAACAAGCTCATTAGCAAAAAAAAAAAAAAAAAAGTTTTGTTGCCCTGTTCATGGTCACTGGTCATCTCCAGTGACTGCTTCCTCCTTGGTCCAAAAAGTACAGCTAAGTGAACTCAGTGTTCTCATTATGCACCTACAGTAAGGTAACCTGAAGTCAGGGCAGGCATCTTACATTTCTTCAAGGCCTACTACCTTATGCTCTCTCATCTGGGGAGAGGTAGGGGCCATGAGATGAGAGTGAGCTCTCAGGGGAAGCAGACGAGCATGAGGAACACAGAGGGCAATGAGGCAGAAACAGAAGCATGTGTCCGCCACAGGGAAATTAAAAGAAACTTCCTAAAACGTTTGGGGAATCCCAAACAGACTTTCAGGACAAGAAGTCTGGCTTTCTCCGGCAGCGAGTTTAACACAGATAATGCTGAGCTCATCTATGACTAAAATTCAACAGGAGTTATTTCTCTACCAAATAGAAAAGCCTAAATGAGGTATTTCTTCACCAAATAGAGAAACCTATACCCAAACCCCTGCGAACTTCTCAAAGCTTCAACAACTCAAGGCCTAACCACACCAATGATAGTATGAAAACATACCAATTATGTTTTATCAAGCCCAAGTAGTTCTTCCCAGCCCATATTTCCAACCACCCAGGAGGAGAAATTAGAATAATTTTGCATCATTTATAACAAACTTTGAAGTTTGGTGTCTTTTGTGTTTTCAAGGCCTTGGAGTAATCTGCTGAGGGAGTTTGACAGCAGACACCTAAAAGTGGATCCTAGAAGTGGATCAAAGTGTAAGGAAATGCCATCTTGTTCCACTGAAGTATTATTCATTTATTCATTATAACATTTTGCAATTTGTTTCATCTAAATGGCTCTACGTGAATACAAGATCATGGTGGCTTTAAGTACAGTTAATTACAATATAATTAACACTTTGTTGCAATTCAAGGCTTAGATTCAGTCCCTGTTGGAGAATGTAAATCAGGGCACACCCAACATCTGAGGTGTCTATGGGGGCAAATGATCACCAACTAAGTAATCAATCAAACATTGCCTGGTAAATCTAATCAGTTGCTTGGTGATTAGTGGCAAGTGACCTAAAAACACTGTAAAGCTGATTTGGTCTGAGATAGTTCAAGGGATGATTTTGGCCACAGCCAATTGCCACCTCACTGTGGTGCAAGATGAAGCATTTAAACAAATCTCACCAACTTTAGCAATACACACCCAGGAAAATGGGTCAGGTTCCTATGCAGACCATTTTGCACGAGCAAATGCTATAAAAATTATGGGTACAAGAGTAGAGATTAGCAATTCCTGCGTAGTAAATTTCATATCTAATGACCTGTTCAGGGTGTGAAAATCGCTGCACATTCTTTTTATTGTATTATTCCATTGTTACAGAGATAACTTCTTTCATTCTCATGAAAACCTTCTAATGATTAGAACAAGTAAGGAGAATTTAATTTACAGCATCAACATAGAAAACACCACATCTTTTATTGACTTAAATGTTTAAAAGCCACTTTTTTTTTTTTTTTTTTTTGCGGTACGCGGGCCTCTCACTGTTGTGGCCTCTCCCGATGCAGAGCACAGGCTCCGGACGCGCAGGCTCAGCGGCCATGGCTCACGGGCCCAGCCGCCCCGCGGCATGTGGGATCTTCCCAGACCGGGGCACGAACCCGAGTCCCCTGCATCGGCAGGCGGACTCTCAACCACTGCGCCACCAGGGGAGCCCTAAAAGCCACTTTTAATCAGGGAAACGTGAAATGAAAGTTTAAGTAGTAATAAACAACAAAGAAATGCAACAAACAACAAGAAGTTGTAAAAGTTTAATTGTAAAGTTGCCTGTTTTGTTTTTATGGTTTGCAATACATCCTAAAGCCATACACCTTTAAAGGGGGACAAGACCTTGGATGGATTTAGTCTGGCCCCATCGCTTCAGTTTACAGATGTGGAAAGGGAGGCACACAGAGACGTAGTGATTCTCCCAGGCCATCCACACGGGGAGTGAGAGTGGTCAAACCAGACCTGGCACTCACTCTTCTATGTTCCAGCCTGGTAGTTCCTGACCACACCTATCACCTTCCTTCTTGGTAATTGTGTCTTTGCTGACATTTGTTCTCTCAGGAGTCTTTATAGAGTTCCAAAAATCCTAAGGGTCCTGGATTACCCCTTTAGAGATACAAAGATACCTTACATGTTTTCTTCTTCTTTTTTCTTACATGTTTTCTTTTTTTTAAATCAACACAAAACTTTTTTTTCCTGATTTTCCAACTGGCAGAAACTCATGTTCTCTTTCCACTCTTTGTGTTGCCAACTATCAATCTTATATTGCTTTAATTTAATAAGTATTAACTGAGTACCTAATAATGCATGTCAGGCACCTGATCTAGACATTAACAAATCAAAAGGGAACATAGCACGGTTCCCGCCTCCGAGGAGCTGTCACCTAGTGGCATGATATGTGCTGTAGGTGTGATGGGTGTTTTGATGGGGGCATAAGTTATCATGCAGCCCTTAGGGGAGACAGCGCACTCATAGCAGAAATCTCAGTGAGCTCTCCTCAGAGACAGTGACATCAAATAAGTCGCACTACGGGCGCATCCTAAAGAATAAGGAGGAGTTAGCCATGCAGAAATGCGTGCCAGAGAGAACTGCTAGTTCAGAGACAGCAGGCAGACCCCAGATGAATGCAGACATGTGCACTGGGGTGGGTGGAGGCGTGGGGAGGTCAATTCTCTCGACTCACAGGGGTTCACTGGTCCCTGCATCAAGATTTCTAACAGTTTTAATGCATCCAAGCCAATATTCCCCAAACTTTTCATCTGTAGACCATTTGGTGGAAACAATCGTTAGGCAATACCTTTGCCTATTACCACAACTACAATGCAATGTCTAAACACACAGTCTGTGCTGTTCACTTTCTCACCTCACAAGGAAAAATGTCAGAGGCAGATTAAGTAAGACAATAGGAGATCCTGCAGCTTCTGCCGTGTGAAAGAATAGCATGAGGATTAATGAGGTGGTGAAATGAGTAAATGTACATGAAAAGTGCTTTTTCAGCGGGAAAGGACAATGTGGCTCTTAGTAATAAGGTCAACTGCTTACTTTCCAATGGCAGGGGAGCCTCTGCTTTGCTCAGATATTCTGAGCCATCATACCTGCTCCCATCTGGTGAGAAGCCTGATCTTGACAGCCATCCCACCGCTGCCTAAAACAGTAAATCAGGGCCAGACTCACCACGCCAGGACGACCAAGATTGCTGAGACTTCGTACCTTCAAAGTCAACTCACAACCCAGA